>NC_142008.1:88504617-88850150 GCF_049901715.1 Pseudonaja textilis | reverse complement strand
TACTAACAACTAGCCTTTTTTTTCATCTCCAGAATTCACTGGACTTCACTTGAAAATGCAGTGAGAATTGATCTGGATTGTTTTGATTAAATTTGGATTTTTCACCCAGTGTTGCTTTTTTTTATGAGATAGTAGAAATAGGAGTCCCTGGGATTTCACTCTGCTGGTTGTTACTGATTATAGGGGGTAGTGCTCATCTCCATTTCAAAGCCATTGAGCCAGCACCATCTGAAGAGAATTCCGTGATCATGAGGCCAGCATGACTTCAAGAAGTACTGTTACCTTCCCAACAAAGTGGTACCTATTTATCTACTTGCATTTGCATGCTTTAGAACTTCTAGTTTGGCAGAAGCTGGGGCGAGGACTGGAGCTCACCCTGTCACATGGCGCTCAGGTCTCAAACCTTGACTGACAGCTTTTCCAGCCAACAAACCCAGCATCTCAACTACTGAGCCACCATCCCTGATGAAATGGACAGCATGTAAATTTAATTTAATGAACAAATAAATAGGTGCTCTGGTGGCACAATGGTTAGAATGCAGTATTGCAGGCTAACTCTGCCCACACTCTGGCATTTGATCCTGAAAGGGTTCGAGGTTGGCTCAACCTCCAAGGTTAGTAAAATGAGGACCCAGATTGTTGGGGGCAATATGTGATATTATAAACTGCTCAGAGAGTGCTATAAAGCACAATGGAGCAGTATATAAGTGCTCTTGCTCTTGCTGAATACACAAACAATGTTTGACATACTTGCAGGCTCTTAGCACTTGCAGAAAACCAAGAAGCAACCAATACTTTTCTTTCCAGGTCTAAAGATTTTGCCCAGGGAACTCTGAGCCTACGAGCCAGAAGGCGTGTAAGCACAGTGTAAGGCTTAAAATATACCCCTTCCCTTTATGAAAACAATTACAGGTAGCCTTGACACAGAACTGTTCATTTAACAACCATTCAAAGTTACAACGGCATAAAAAAAATAACTTAACAGATCCTTGCACTTATGTCCATTGCAGCATCCCCACAGTCATGTAAACAAAATTTGGATGCTTGGCAACCAGCACGCATTTACAATGGTTGCAGTATCCTGGAGGATCACGTGATCACCATTTGTGATCTTCTTGGACAGCTTCCAACAAACAAAGTCAATAGGAAAAGTCAGGTTTGCTTAATGACTGAAGGACTCACAACTGCAGTGATTTCTTTAACAACTGTGGCAAAAAGGTTGTAAGTTAGGTATGACTCACTTAACAGCAATGGAGATTCTCTTCCCACTTGTCAGAAATTGAGGTACTGTACACAGATTATATGGTTAGTGTCTGTGTGCTCATCAGAGAGGTCCATTGGCCTTTCTTTCCAATTAAAATTCTTCTTTCAGAATCTTTATTCAGCCATTCAGTGAAACCAAGGGAAGATGGGCACCACACTGTTTTTCCCCTAGCTATTAAGCCTTTAACTTTCACTATCACACTTGACTTCAATCAATTCCCCTCCCCCTGAGTTATCTGCCATTTTTAACTTTAGTCTGCATTGTTAAAACAGAAGAGTTTTCTTTAGCATATTGAGTGACTAAAAATATATGGCTGCCCCACTCACTTTCAGCGACACCAATGACAATCTGTCAATCAAATAAATCACTTGATTATCTCTATCTCACTCTGGGTTCCCCAGGTCCATTGGCAAAACCAGATCTTCAGGGCCTCATGAAAGATTGTCAAAATGGGGGAGCCAGTCTTATCTCCATGGGGATGATATTTTCATAGAGAAGGAGCCACAGATTAGCCTAATTTAACACAATCCAATCATAAATTACCCTAAATACAACTAATTTAAGTATCCCCAAAACTCACCATCTGGAGCTGTAGAATTCAGAACTTCCTTGATTTCATCATCTGTTAGGTAAATGCCCATATCGATTAGGGCATTATCCAGATTATTGACATAAATCCAATCCACTGAGAAAAAATAATAACAATCAGCAAATATTCCCAGAACTTTGGCATTCCATATGTAGTCAGCAAAGCTCATAAGGTAACTTTGCAAGTTTTCCATTCTAAAATCAGACAAGCAACCTGTTTAGAATGGAAATCTGGATTCTATACAATACGCATACTTTTTTCTTCATTTGATATTATTGGTGCATTTTTATTATTTTGCTTAATTTATTCAACTCATTGAATGAGCAAACACCATATGTCTCACTCTTTTGCCCTATGGTTTTATATTTAATCAAAACCTTGATTTTTGAAAAATCAGCAAAGATTAATGAATCACTATTCCCAATATCATCATTGTAATATCTAAATGTAAAAAAGCACCCTCTCAAGAAGCTGAATTCTGTTCTGATTACAATATTCTATATTCCCACAGAATCAAAACATCAAACCACAGACCCTAGTTTCAAGCAGACTGCCTTTTGCTAAGCCCACTAATTCATATGTTACTGTAGTTTTATCTCCTCACCTTCTAATTGCTGCCTCTTTTTTCAACCCCACTAGGCCCATCTGTTTTTTCCCCCAAATATTGCCTGCATGCTTGAAGAATTTTAATCCAACCATGAAAATTCACTTACTCCCTACTTGGGATTGTCTCTGGGTCTTAGCCACACTTTCAATTAGTTCATTCATCTTCACCTTTTCATTTTCTGCAGAGGCATTTAAAAGTGAGTTTAGCATGTAGGCAGCAAATGCAGGAAGAAGAATTGACTGCAACATTTTGCAAATCAGTTTAATTGCATTTAAATTATGTATGTATGCATGTATGTATGTATGTATGTATGTATGTATGTATGTATGTATGGTATTCAGCTTTGTTCGGGTATTTTCCCAGGTCATTGTAGGTGTGCTTTTAAAGTTGTAGCAACGTTTCGGCAGAATCTCATCTGCCATCATCAGGCTTCTGTATTGTGTCCGTCTATGTAGGCATGTTCCAGGCCCCATCAATTTAATAATGTTATCTATTAAAATCCAATAAACACGCCTTTTTTAGTAGAGTACAATTTTTGGATCAGACTCTCTCCAAAGATCTATGCGGCTCCCATCCTGATTATGTTTAAAATGTCTTTGAAAACCTGGCTTCCTTCTTAGGCATGGGGAGCAAATAGGAATTTATAGGTTACTGTGTTTTATTTTCTGGACTTTTATATAGGTATTTTCTTTGTCTTATTGAGCTTACTTTTTAAATAGTGTACATCCTGTAAATTTGGCAATTAAATAAATAATTCTTATATCTGTAGAGCCCCTGCTGTTCTCTGGTGATTTTCTTGTAGACATGTCATTACCAAGTTAGGTAACATCATCAGTGCTAGCTTTGTATCTAAGCCACTACTCACCATTAGGTTGAGGTAACTCCTGCAAGACTCTAAGATTCCTTGTGAATTCATTCAGGTTTACCATTCCATCTAATTTAAGATTACAGAAATGATAAATGAGAAGACCTGGACACCACAAATGGAAAATGCATTTTAAACATTTGTTCTTACATTAACATACACTAAATTTTTTAAAAGGGACTTTTTAAACTTTAGTCTGGGTTTCACTTTTGGGTAATTCCACTATAAAATCCATAGAGATTTCCTTCCATGGAGCCGTTGGTCTAGCCACATTTTGTAGTAAGCCTGCTGGTTTACCAGGAGGCCATTTGGCTGAGGCACAAATACCTACATAAGTCTCAATGTCCTTTTTCAAGGTAGGCCACCAAAATTGCCTTTTAACTAAGTGTAAGGTTTTCACGAATCCAAAATGACCAGTAGCTTTAGAGTCATGAGCTTGCTGTAATATTTGGCTTCTCAGCTTTGCTGGCACATATAATTTGGCCCCCACCCATGCCAATCCATCTCTAACCATACAGTTATTTGAGTGAGCAAGGAACCAATCATCAAGTTTTAGAGCATCTCTTAACTGTGCAGTCAATTCATTTGATAAATCAACCTCCTTCTTTTTCTGGGCTCTGGTACCACTGAAGCTGCCAACTGTTTGGTTGGGACAATCGGCTGTACCACTTCTTGGCAAGCACTATTATATTGAGGTAATCTAGATAAAGCATCCGCCATGAAGTTCTTCCCCCCTGGAATGTACTTCAATGAAAAATTAAAGCGCTTAAAGTACTGCGCCCAGCAAACTTGCTTGGGAGACAGCTTCCGAGGCGTTTTCAAAGCCTCCAGATTTTTATGATCTGTTCACACCTCAAATGGGTGTTTTGCCCCTTCTAAGAAATGCCTCCAAGTTAACAGAGCCCAACGAACTGCAAAAGCTTCTTTTTCCCAGATGGCCCATCTTCTTTCGGTTTCTGTTAGTTTACGGGAAGTATATGCACATGGTTGCAGAGTCCCCGTCTCGTTTGCTTGTAGTAACACCACCCTGACTGTTATGTCACTCACATCGGCTTGGATTACAAAAGGAGCATCCATGTCCGGGTGCTTGAGTACTGGTTCAGCAGCAAACAGTTGTTTCAGCTTCTCAAAAGTGGCTTGACATTCCATGGACCACTCCAGGGGTTTACTAGGCTTCAGTTTCACCTCCCCTTTGGTTTTTAGGAGATTTGTGATAGGCATTGCAATCTTCGCAAAAGCAGGGATAAATTGATGGTAAAAATTAGCGAATCCCAAGAAACTTTTAAGTTGTTTCCTGGTGCAGGGAGGGGCCCATTGCAAAACGGCATGAACATTCCCCGGATCCATTTCTATGCCATCATGTGAGATGCGATAACCTAAATAGTCTATTTTTCCTGGTGGAATTCACACTTGGACAACTTTGCATACAGCTCAGCAGCTCGAAGTTTTTCCAGAACTGACTGCACTAGTTTCACACGTTCATCACGAGTCTCCATGTAGATAAGAATATCAACAAAATAAACCAACACTCCTTTGTATAGATGTTCATGTAACACCTGACTGATTTGCATGAATACTGCAGGGCACTCCTGTAGGCCAAATGGAGGAACGTTGAATTGGAAACAACCCATTGGGCAGTTAAAAGCAGTTTTCCATTCATGCCCTTCCTTAATTTGAACCCGGTAGTATGCTTCTCTCAAGTTGAATTTTGTAAAAAATTTTCCCTTTGGCCAAGTGGGCCAACATATCCTTCATCAAGGGGAGGGGGTACACATTCTCCACTGAAATAGCATTCAGGTTTCCATAATCAACACATAAACGAAGGGAGACATCTTTCTTTTCACAGAACAATACTGGGGCTGCTACCTGGGGTCTAGTGGGTTGGATGAAACCATGTTCCAAATTCTTATTGATAAATGACCGCAGCTCTTCTAGCTCCTGTGGTGTCATTGAGTACATTTTCAGTTTTGGGAGTTTCACTCCGGGTATAATTTTAATACTGCAATCTGTTGAACGATGGCGGGGAAGCTCATCCGAGGCCTTTTCACTGAATACCTCCTTTAAGTCCCAATATTCCTCCGGAATTTTCTCCTCCCCCATCATGTTCTTGGTGCCAGTGGAGGCCAGTTCAGTGGGATTCTTGACCCTCCCCTTCTGGGTGCTGGTCAGTATGTATGTGCAATGACCCTCTCCTCCAATCAACATGGGGGTTCCATTTCCGGAGCCAGGGCAACCCCAGTATTAGGGGCCGCTCCATCCCAGGAGCCACAATAAAACACAAAGTCTCTCTATGCTTCCCCATTGTCATTTCTATTGGTTCCATTATGAAATGTGCAGGGCACCCCAACTACCACGATCCATCAATTGACAAAAAAGGCTATGGGCGTTTTTAAAGTCTTCAGCCTTAAGCCCATTTTCTCCACTACCTCCGAGCTGATTACACACCTTGTGCACCCAGAGTCTAACAAGGCCAGCATTTCCCCTTTGGTTCCCGATGTGGGTACCCTTAATCTCACTGGAATGGTCATAGGGCCCTTGTTTGGACTTACCAGTGAATCATCTTCAACACGGATTCACTCTCTTCAGAAGAGGTTGGAGTTCCCAGCTCCTCTCTTTTCGTAGGGTCGATCTCTACAACCTCCTCTGCTTTAAGTGCCATTTTGCAAGGCTTTGCTGGGGTTTTTTCAGGTTTTCTTCCTCCTCCTGGTGCCCCCTTTGGTTCTAGCTTGGCACAGCAATCTGCAGCCTGGTGACCTTCCTTCCCACATCAGAAGCAAGCAGTGGTCTTGGGTTTTGCTGCCATTCCTCCCTTTTGAGGTTTTAAGGCTTCTCGAGGGCTGGTGGGGGAGGATTTGCTCCAACCAAGACCCCCCCGGCATCTGTTTTGGGTCAGATCAATTTCCACCTCTGCCGCCAGCACGTACCACAGCTGCAGCTTACTGGGGTCTCTTCTGGCAATACAGCTTTGATATACATCTTCATTCAACCCATCTTTAAAAGCTTCTATGAGGGCTCCCTGGGACCAGCCTCAAATATGACACGCCAGCTCTCTAAATTCCTGGGTGTAGTTGGTCACTGATCTCCATCCCTGATTTATGATCTTCATCCTAATTCTGGCCTTACGTTCAGCAAGTGGGTCTTCAAACCCGGCCTGCAGCGCAGTCATGAACAGGTCATAATTCATCAGCTGGGGGCATTATCATTATGCAAAGTCACCATCCACTTTGCAGCTGTTCCCTCCAGAGTCCTGGTAACACATCTAACTTTGGCTGCTTCTGAGGAAAAATCCCCTCCATATTCCTCCATATGGCTCCAGACTTGTGCCAGGAAGAATCCTAACTCCTTGGGATCCCCCCCATATTTTACTTCCAACGGGGGCACCTTTAGAGTTCTATGTCTTCTGGCAATTACTCCTCCCGCTGGGGGCCCCTCGGCTCTTGCTGCCTGTTGCACTAGCCCAGGTTGATTTATGGGGGGTGGCTGCTCTGATTCTTCTGGCTGGGGCTGCCTCCCCCTCCTCTTCCTCATACCTTTGATCAGTTTGAGATTCTCCGATAGCTTCATTTAGAAGATGCATGGCTTGAGTTAGTAAAAAATTCTTTCTTTCCTTCTCTTGG
The DNA here is from genome assembly GCF_049901715.1 of Pseudonaja textilis. Taxonomy (NCBI): domain Eukaryota; kingdom Metazoa; phylum Chordata; class Lepidosauria; order Squamata; family Elapidae; genus Pseudonaja; species Pseudonaja textilis. Next base: position 88,843,208 of record NC_142008.1, on the reverse strand, counting down.
CATGGCTCCTCTCTTCCATGCCGACGGGTAGTGGTCACTCCTGGAGGAGGCTTTTCCTCAGGATCCTTCCAACTGACTCTCAGGGACCATTTGGGTTTTACAGCTGGTTTTTCCCCAAGATTTAGTTCTGCTAGTTGTCTTCCCCTGTTTCCCCTAGCAGCAGCAGAGAATCTTGTCCTCCAGTTGCTCCCAGGTCTTTTTGGTCACTGGCTGGATCTGACGTTGTGTTCGGATCCCCTCGGAAGAAAATTTATTACTTCTCCGGGTGGGCTGGTAATGTGGAGATTCAGAATAATGTCAGCTGGTGCTCCATTCAAAATCCAAGAAAGGAATACTTAGACTCTTTTAATCAGAGAGAAGATATATTTTACTGGAAATCAAGTGGTAGCAATAAAAGAATTCTGAATCTGAGAAGATGGGTGCGTAACTCACATATACAAAGTAATGGCAACGTTTCCACCCCCAATAGTTCAATTGGCTCATCCAATTAAAAGTTGTGTATATCATCATGTGGGCATCTCCAGGTGCTGATGAGGCTTCTGTTCGCTGACCTTGATATAGTTTGATAAAGGGTTGCAGCTGCGCAAAGCATAGGATAGAAACCTAAGCAAGAATGTGCTCCTCCAGCTTATATAGTTCTGCTTTGTAACACCTCCAGCTCACTTCCCATAATCATTCCCCCCCTCCTCCCCCCGTTACTTATGACAGCTGAAAGAAGCAAAGCAAAGGGAGAAAAATCTTGAAGGCTGACATGGACAATGAAGAAAGAGGAAACACCACTTCCGATGTGAGGCATTATTACTGTATTGGAGGGTACAGTGTTGGAGGATCAGAGAGAGATGCTTTGGGACACAGGAAAAAGACAGATGTGGAAAGAGAGCTGCTATAAGTACCCCTGATTGAAACTAACTAACCTACATCTGATTAAAAAATGGTGCAACCAGGTTCCCCTCAATGTGCTTGACCTGTAATACCCCAAATTTTCATAGTGTACCCCTGAGAATTTAGGACATTGTATTTCTAATACATCTGGAAGTCATCAGATTGGGGAATTTGTTTTGAATCCATCTATTTCTTAGTGCTTTAGAGTAAAACTGGAGACATTTGGGTATAACCTAAATAGGCTTCCAAGGTTATCCATGAGACAAGGTACTGAATGTGTTTTGAGAATCCATTTTATGCCCTTTAAATTAAAAAAAAGTTAATAATAAGAAAGCCAGTTTGATAATCAAGCCTCGAAAAATGTTGTAAACACCAAACAGTTCTGATGAATGTTGGAGCATTGTCTTGCCTATGAGGTATTTTTTAAAAAAACCCTGGGAATTCTTCCTGCTTAATGTTCATGAGTTCCTGGCTTCCCTACTTTCAAGTCTCTTGTCACTTAAATATATATCCCTATACTTCTTACCATCAACTGTAACTTGCTCAAGGGCTTTCTTTGTTTCCTCCTCTGTTAAAAAAATCCCCATGCTTTTCAAAATGGAATTCAGATTTTTAATGGGAATCCTATTTCCTGTAAAAGAAAATGGAGGAGGAGGAAGAGGAACAGAAAGAGAAGAGCATTAGGAGCTTCTGTGGCGCAGTGGTTAGAGTGCAGTACTGCAAGCTACTTCTGCAGCCAGCTGCCTACAATTTGGCAGTTCAAATCCCACCAGGCTCAGGGTTGACTCAGCCTTCCATCCTTCCGAGGTGGATAAAATGAGGACCCAAATTGTTGGGGGCAATATGCTGACTCTGTAAACTGCTTAGAGAGGGCTGTAAAGCTCTATAAAGCGGTATATCAGTCTAAGTGCTATTGCTATTACAAAGAATATTCAACTATGTTCAAGTATTTATGTTCAAATATGTATATTCATTTATGACACTTCCATACTATCACTGTTTTTAATTCTGAAACACCCGGAAGCAGATAAATTGTTTCTACAGGTAGTCTTTCTTTAGCAACCACAATTGCCAACTCAGATGTTAAAGCAGTTGTTAATTGGAACCATGATTTTTAGTCTGGCATTCATTTGCTTTACAGAACTGGTAGGTCATGCCCTGCTGTACAAGGCAGTCACTAAACAAGGATCCCTGTCATCTTTACTTCCTGCTGACCTAAATAGCTGAGATTAAGGTGTGAAAATTACTGCCATAGGTTCTCTCACCCTCATAGTACACAAAGGGGAGGGAAGAATGGCCAGTTTCAGGATATTTTGCCAGCCTGTTGTGTTGAAGAGAAAAAAGAAATTGATAGAACACTTCCCAATTTCTATTCTGTTTGTTTATCCTAGGCTAATGAGGATTTGCTGCTGAACCCCAGAAGCTGGGGAGAAGAAGCGTTTCCTCTAATAGGGAAAGAGGACCTTCAATATCTAGCATTGTAGTTGGATCATTTACATTGCAGTTGAGTTGGAAATCAGGTTTCCCTACAGTAGAAGAAAGCCATATCAAACTTCTGTATCCCTACAGCATAAGAACTGTAGAGATACAGAAGCTTGGTATGGCTTTCAGACTGATTCTGCAATATCCTTAGGCAGAAGGGTCCTTAACATTTCTATAATTTGCTTCATTAAGTATAAAATGAAGAGAAACATCAACTTATTATTTTAATATGAGTATAATTGAGAATGTTCTTTAATGCTTTGAAATGAAAGATAAGATCTCACCAAATTTAACAGAACTACATAAAAAAGAAGAGTTTGTATCATCCTCTCAGTTGTGGGTACAGAGAAAACATTTTCAGCATATAACCTTTGAGAATCTCCTGCAGCTCTCAATTTTTTTATCAATCTCTCCCCCCCACCCAATTCTATTGATCAATGTTCTAATTCCTCAATTACTCCAATTTTTATAGCTCAATAATGTTTAGTGCTAAAGCCATAACAGCTTTCAAGTATCTCATGAACGCAATTTGCTTGTGTGGAGGTGGTTTTGGCAGAGGCTGCCATCAATCATACAAGGTGCCACCATCATTATGCCCTTCACATGGAATCAATTTTACTCCCATGTTTTAGCAGAATAGTGGGGTGGGGTGGGGTTGTTACCCTGTTTTCCTCAGAGTGAGTAATTTCCCCATGTTTAGCTTTAAACCACCATCGAAGCCAGAGCATAGAACCACTCAAAGTAGTAGCGCAAGATTGGAAGATGTAGAGAGACCTGGCCCAAAGAATTGCCAAGAGTAAATTCATTCCTATTCATAATTGAAAATGTTCTAATTTTAAATCACAATTTGCGAATATAGAAAGAATTTATTTGAAACGCAAAGGGAACATTAAGAAAAATGTTTGTAATCTTTTCAATCAATAATAATGAGAGCTAAAATTGTAACCAGACCAACAAGTTGTTTGAAACTTACTATCAGCTTCAGAAAATCTTCGATTGTTGGTCAATGCAAACATAAAATCTTTTATACTCAGTGTCCCATCAGCTGCAAAGAAATAAACAAATTAATGAAAATTATTGAAAGTTGGCAACACAGTAATATTGTATATCAATTAATAAATAGTTTAATAATTTAAGCATCTTTCAAAATAAATTGTCAGTTGATTGTTAGAAAAAGGTTCATCTGAACATTTTTCTTCCCATTTATTTATCATGTCCCAGAAAGTGGTGCCACTTGGTAAATATTCTGAGTAAAAAAACTAAGCAAGATTGAACCTGGATGGAGATGACCAGGGCATTTTAATGATCAAAGTTAAACCAAGAAATAAACAAAAGACTGGAAAAAGTAACTGATTCCACCTTGTTGCGAAGAAAACTAACATGGATATTTTAGAAGTTGAATTTCATTCAAGAGAATGTTCTTCTAGTGCTTTGAAAATAAAATAGATTTTAAAAGACACAAGAATGTTAGATATTATTCAATATGTCACAGGTTTAGTTCTGGAATCTTTTACTAAATTAAAGCTTGTAAGATGATTATGATTTAACTTGTAATTTCAATTTGCCAATAATTTTGATATATTTAGATTATGCATGCTGGAGACCAACTATTCTGGAAAAGTCTTACCGTTTGTGGTAACATATTTCAGAGCTTTCTGGATTTCATCTTGAGATAACTGAAGGCCCAGAGCACACATGATGGAATCCAACTCTTCATATTCTATTTTATCTTGTCTGATGCTCTTCAGTGTTTTCACTGCTTTTTCCATGTCTAAGATAAGAAGTAACACGATGAGGCATCCAAAGGCAACAATCTACAATAAAACATGTAAGATTTATGAAAAGGGATATTCTTGCCTCCAGCTGAAGAGTATCGCTGTGTGAGTAATAACATCTTCATAAATTCTTTCAAATTCACCATCCCATTACCTGTAAGGGAAAGCAAATCTTATCAGAGAAAAGAGAAATGAAAAATAATACATAGACATTTATACATGCAATCAATTTTATATCAATTTGTATTGACCAACAAAAATATTAATATCTTCCAGATGCCAAGATTGAGAAATATGAGTCTAGATTCATGTTCAGATACAGATGGGACTAATGAGTTAACAGTATAGTTATTTAGCTGACACCTAATTACCACTGGAGCAAGATTTTATTTTAAATGCTTGCTTCTCACCATAAATATCCAACCCATGATTCACTCTATAATGCAGTGTCCTGTTTGATTCAGATGTAGGAAAGATACAGATAACCTAGAAAACTAAATTCTCAGTTGCCCTGACATTTCACAGTTACAGAAAAGAATAGTGTTTGGTTTATATTTTGAACACATAATTACTCATAGAAAATACAGTTTGATTTGTATTATGTTTGAGCACTAGAAACGTTCAATACACAAAAGTACACATATAGATTACCAGTACATACATTACCAGGAACTGAAAATGTGCAAATAACATAATTTGGTTCTTAAGAATATGGTTTAAACATTGCCAAACATTGTTCTATATTTTCTGGAGTATCATATTCAGGATGCTTGAGAATATGTTGGGACAAAACTATCCAAATGTTTATTACTTTAAAATGTGTGTTCATAGACATTCAAGCGGAATGGTTCTAATACTTTATCAGAAAAAAATCAAATATGTAGACCACAAACATTTGAATAGAGTAAGTCCTTACTATCTACTGTCATGTTCTTCAGTGCCTCCATCATGTCCTCCTTGGTTAAGGTGATGCCAATAGCAGCCAGCAGATCTTTCATTTGAAAAATCTCAACGTTATCTCTATTCATTCTGCAGAGAATGCTATAGGTGCCATGAACTGTTGGAAATAGAAAAGTTGTTTAATTAATTTCAGAAATAAGTAAAAACTTCATTTCCTTCTTACATGATCAATGCACTGCTGCTAATAGATACTTTGCTTTCTGATTGCATCACACTTGTTTTGAAAGCACGGAGATGCTTCCAGATTAGATGGTGGCATTATCATTGCCTGGGGGAATGACTGGTTGGGGCTTCTTTCATGTCCTTGTTAGCCACCATGCTCCTTGCTTTCTGAATAGTCTGCCCTTCCTATAGCACCACCTATGAAATGGCTAGCCTAGAAAGATGTACAACAGATTGTCAATGAGATCTGAAAAGCCAATAGAGTTTTACTCTTTATTGCAGGTCATCAATGTTAGTATATTTAACAGTTCAACAACAAGATTACACACAGGACAATTGCATATTTGTTGATTCTGTATTTAAGAGTGAATTTCTTCCTATTACCAACAATCTACTTAATTTAGCTATAATTAACTTAGCAAATGATTAAAATTATTTCCAGCTTTGAAAACATAAAGCTTGTTCATATAAGAACAAACCTATTTTTCCCATACAAAGTAGAAACAGCTTTAGTTTTAGCAGCAGAATTTAGGTTTTCAGAAAATGGGAAAATAAAATTATTTATTTACTACTGCATACACTGGGAACTCTGTTATCTTTTGACAGTTCCTTTTATTGTTTGCTTCCCTGCTTTTGATAATGTGTGTGCATTTGACTCTTCTCACTAATTACTTGCAGAGCCCATAGTGGCTTCCACTTACGTGAGTTTTCAGAAAAGCGTTCATTTGTTGTCACATTGACTAAGAAGTCCTTGAAACCGAACTTTCCAGTTCCTGAAAAACCAAGTTTTTCTATGCTTGAAAAAAATCAACAATGCTAACCTTTCGTTGCATCCTATAACATAATCCCTGGATAATTTCTCAAACTTTTAAGAAATTGCTAATCATAATCCAAAACATGGGAGAGACTACATATGCCTTGAGATTAACGAGCAAGCGATTCAAATAGAGGATCCAAGAGGCTGGGTTTTCATGCCAAATATAAACAAGAACTAGCCAATCACGTTTTAGGCTAACAAGGTGTGCAAACATTGATACATTTATGATCCATGTGATTCTAAAAAATTGAGTTAAATGAATAAATTATGGTGGGCATGTTTGGAAACTTTAAATAAATATGTTTGGAAACACAAGCTGGTGAAAATGACCCCTTTAAACTACTGGGTGATGTATCAGGATAATACTTGGCCTCCCTCTCCCAAAATGGATGTCCTCCAAAAATTCTGTATGTGGACTCAAATTCCTCAAATTCTCAGCACTGGGCATGATAGCTGAAATTTTCTGGACTTGATTCTGACATCTGAAGGGTGCCCAGAGATCTAATTTTTAGACATTTGAAATGGAACATTCACAACAATTGAAATTAACAACTAACATTGGAAAACTTGACTATGTTAAGTTTTCTATGAACTTTATACTGGGGAATATAATATTTGCTACATTTTATGCCACGTGGTTTAATCTTTACTTCTGGAACCTTGTTGCCTACTTTCTGTTGGATTTTTGCCACAGGCAGACTTTATTAGCATTTCACAGCTCACAGCTTTGCTACAGAATTTTGAAGTGAATTTTTTTATTTCTTATTTGAGATGGTTGGAAGATGTAGAATGAATGAGCCAGAAGTACAGACTCACCAGGTATGGAAGTACCCTTTAATGCATTTTGGAGCTCTGTGGTGTCCAACTTAACTCCCAGTAAGTCTAAAATGGACTCCAATTCTCCAGGATCAACAGTCCCATCCTTTATCTTGCTGAAGGCCACAACAGCAGATTGAAATACTATAAGAAAGATCAAGCACAAGCTTTAAAGAAAACCAAAATACTTCGAAGGATGACTGAAGTGGAAATTGCGCAAAGTCACAAAAACGTCTGATTCAAATAAATTTACAAATGGCAACATTCCAGTTCTACCATTCAAACTCATTACAAACTTTGCATTTCTAAACAAACAAAACATTACAAGCCCCTGTGGGTTATAGCTGCCCACTTAATTACCAGGTATACTGAATTTTAGGACAGAGAGTGACGAAACAAAAAGAATAAAGAGAGGACAGTAATAAAATACTTTTTCACCTGAACTATTTTCTGTATGAAATATTCTTCCTGGTACTTGGACATATCTCTCTTTGCTTTTGCAAGGAGATAAAAAATATTGTTATTATGCTAAATACCTGAATTTTCTCCCTGCTGATATTCCATTATTCTTAGCTGTGATTTTCACATTTTTAATTTCTGAAAAAATTACATTGCTTTGGGACTTTTATATTTATTAAATAATATACAATAAAATATAGTTAAGATGTAATGTAGTGAAGCAATAAAAATTAAAAAAAATTTAAAAGTGGGAAGACTCATAATAATAATAATTTATTATTGCATTTCAGGTAATCTGAGATTATACTTTGGAAGCTATTAAAACATTTAATTCAACTTTTAATGTTTTTATAGTTCTGTTTTGCAAAAATAGATCAGGCCACTGTTGTCTAGAAGTGTTATAATTTTCCCAAAAGGTAATCTTAAATTAAAATTTGCCTACGTGAACTGGTGACTTTGAAGTGACTGTGAATTTGCTAAATATAAAAGTTAATTTGCTGCTACAGTGATGGCTTAGAATGGACAATAAAGACACTTAAGTGGTAGATAGGTTTTGCTTTTTAAAATCAGGTATCAACAGTAAAGGAACCAGAAGTCAAGAAATAAGTGTACTACAGTCTAACATAAAGTAGGATAGCAATGAAGGCCTTGGAAAAGACATTTGAATCCTGTGATGTATCTCTACTTTCAAAAATCAAAATCATGCTGTTAATGTTTTTCTTCTGTAACGTTCTATGGAAAACAATGTTAAAAAAACAGTTTATAACAGTATTGACATTTTTAATTGTGAGAGAATACTATGGACAGATAGGAAAACATATCAATCATAGAAACACACCAACCTAGATTTCTAACTTGAGGCATAAATGACCAGGCTCTAGTTATTATGCATAATGGAAAGACCCAGCTCCCTTGGAGAATCCATAATGCTTGGAAGAAAAGGGCAGAACTGAATGACAAGTAGCAAAGTGGTTGGACTCAGTTAGAACAGTCATGCACCCAATTTGGGTGATCCATAGACTAAAAACTGACTAGGCTAAAAACAAACCATCCTGGGGAAGGTCTGTTTATGGGGTTTACCTACACTTAAAACTCACAATCAAACCACATGCACATTGCAAATTTATGGGTTAAAATTGTCCAGGTATAATAGACTCTTTATTACAAATCTTTCACAAATATATGGTTTCCGGATGTAAATTGCTACTGTCCAATTTTTAAAAAATGTAACCACCTTGTTTTCTACCTAATCTTCTGAGATGCTTATTATTTTTCTGTTCAATTTTTCATAGCCCAGTGCTATTTTGGGGCGGGGGGTAGATTCTGTTCAATGCTGCAAAATATTCTGTTTGGATGATACCACTTTCAAAGACCTCAACAGTCGATTATTTTCAACATCCTGAGACAAATGTTCATCTCCTACCAAAAGTAATGGCTGTGTTTTTAACAACCTCACCTAAAGAGTCCCTGAAGTAATGCATCTTAGGAAGAGTCATCAGAAAGTCTTTTAGATTTATGGTCCCATCAGCTGGTAGAAAAAGAAAATACATGAAAAATCCATTAAATCACAAAAATGTCTGGTCATAAAAATATTCCTAGATAAGGGGTTGGATTGTTAAAGAAGAATTGTTATGAGGGCTTGAACAAATTTATCTGCCTAGTTCTTCAAACTCATAAAGGACTTTCTATGTAATCAATAAAACGTTTTGTGATTAAAAATAATGTTTTTTTTAAAATCACATTTCTGGCTATGCAGTTTTTTCTATCAGGTGTTTTTAATAAACAGTACTCATGATCAAAAGTTAACATGATCAAGTTCTTGAAGAATATCTACAAATATAAATATTTATTGATTTTTCTGGAAAGGAATTTCAAAATACATAGTGTGATATTCTTAACCACCACCATAGCTCGCTATATTTTTCCTAATAGCCCAGATATTGAACTTACCAAACCAAAATATGGGCTTAGTTTCACTTTATTAAAAACAAAACAACTTACCATCCACATCGATACCATGAAAAATTTCTTGGATTTTTTCCTTGGTCAAATGAAGACCCAACTTGCCTATAGTGTCCTGCAGTTCATTTATATGTAGCTGGTCACCATGCATTTTATCAACAATGGTAATGACATGCTGTAAAGCTAGAGAAAGATGAGGAAAAAAATGTTTAAAGGAAACATACTGTACTGTAAAGAAGAGGCGAAAATACCCTAAGGAAATTCATCCATCTTATATCTGCTGTCTTATTTCAAGAGGAAAGTAGAGAAATGATTAATTCTAGAGGAATGTAGTAAAATGAACACAAAATCTGATGCCATCCATAATATTTTATAGGCCTGAGTCTACTTGGTAAAAGACATGAACAAATGGTAACAACCAGACCCCAAGACCTTTAAACCAGGGTCTCCAACCTTGCAACTTTAAGAACTGTGGACTTCAACTCCCAGGGAGTTGAAGTCCACAGTTCTTAAAGTTGCCAAGGTTGGAGACCCAGACTAGTTTAGACTATGCTTTAAAGTTCATTAGACTTCCACAAACGGCGGGCGGGAAAAGGAGGGATTCATAGGGCCACATCCTTAAAGTCCTAGAACCTGAATACTATTGAACCCAGAGTGAGGAACCAGAATAAGGCCTAACTCAAAAGAATGCAAAGAACTAATGGAATTTTAGGGAAAAATAAGGGCATACAAATAAGGGTGTGCTGTGGAGTTAGTAACTGAGGGACTCTACATATAAACCCTAATACTTTGAACTGGACTCTGACTAGAAGAAGGAGCCCACTAAAAGAAGTAGTATTTTTACACATACCTGCTAAGTAAAAAAAAATCAGATTTATTTGATCTTACCTTCCATTTCAGTAAAATCTTTTGTTTCACCCAGTGCTAGCAAAAACTCTTTGAAATCTATTTCATCATTTTCTGAAAAACATTAATGCACAGAACACTTCTGGGACACAGGAAAACATGCACAGGAAAGTACTCCTTATTGTTTGATGGGAATTGCACATATTTTAATGACTACATAAAAATGAAAGAAAACTTTAAGCTGGTACTAATATTTTTATATTCCCTTTTCTATTAGCAGGGTATTTGTCATATTTTTTTTCCTTTTGTGGATTGTAAAATAATCTTACTTAGTTAAGGATGTGACTTAGCTTTCGACCAAATCTGTGATTGTTTTCACCCTCAGCTTTTGTGCATTTTGGAGGAGACTGTTGAAACTTAAATTATGTAAAATAAAGTTTATCTCTTAATTCTTACTTTAAAAAAAAAGACAGCAAAGAGCAAGAGAGAAAGGATAAGGCCACAAAGATAAATCGGAATTACTGGATAAATGTTTGAATGTTAAGATGTGTATGTGGCTTGTTGAAGAGTAGTTGCATAACTTATTGAAAGATTGTTGTCAACCTTGGAAAGTAATTCCAAGAAGAAGCTCTAACTTTATTGTAAGATTACATTAACATTATCTTCCAATCTGAAAGTGCATCTCTTGCCTTTATGGTCCAAGAAATTAAAAAAGGTCATTTATTAGATATTTGCCATGCCTCCATTTCTTCTGTGAATTCAGCTGCCACCATCTTACCATTGTCTAATCTGCAGCTCTTCATGTTTTCTAAGGTCATTCCCATATACCATTACATCTAACTACATAACACAAGACTTAAAATGAGAATGTGAGGAGAAACTTATAAAGTTTAATTTTATGGATATGGGAAACTTATGGAGTGTGTAAAACAAGAATTGGTAGGAACAAGAATAAAAAGTTGACAAATAAATGTGGAATGAATGAACAATTATGGGATCATCACCAAAGAATTATGATGAAGTGTTTGGGTGATATAAAAAGAATGAATGAGGATCGAATTATAAATAAAGGAAGAACGAACAGGTCATAAATAAGAAAACTGAGATTTTTTTAAAAAAATGGTTGATGAGATCATTATCACAAGGATAAAGCTGTGGTTTAAAAAGGCAAATATGAAATAGCACAGATTTTCCAGGACAGGAAGGTATGGAATGAATAATATTGTGAGCAATATAGTCAGTGACCACAACTGAGCAACTTCTTTGCTCGGCGCTGTAATTGTTAAGTGGAAAATCACATGAGGGCAATAGAATTATGATGTCACCTTCCAAACAGTCCTTAATCAAGACACTACATGACCACACCTTGTGATCTTTAATTCTACATTCTCTATTAATTATACTTGTTAAAAGCCAGTTGAAAAGCATGCAAACAGTGATCATGTGATCATGGGCACTACAATGTTGTAAATGTGTGGTAATTATAATATGCCCAAATAACAATTACATGATTGCGTGATCTTGTGGCAATTGTAAATGTGAGGTTAAGTTGCAAAACTATTTTTTTTACACCACTGCAAATTCAAACTAAATTAAACAGTTAGTAGGTAAGGTCTATCTGCATTGATGTCTGTGAGATTTAATTACATTTCCTGTTCTTTATCTGACCTGATGTTTTAATTTCTTCGGCTTCTTTTTCCTTGTTCTTTTTCAGTACTTCCATAACACTGATTCCCCCAAAATATGCTAGCTATGTATTATACGTGCCAGTGTGTAACCTAATTCCAGCTTGTGATTTGAATGATACTACAACTGAAAAATTCACATTTCTTGATGAGGAGAAAATGTGTCATTTTTCATGCACAATATGAAAAAGAAGATGGCCTTCATTCATTGCCTATAAAGGCAATTTTTTTCCCCTGTGCAGATGTAGTAGACATAAAGAAGATGCAAGGAATATCAAAAACAAAATGTAACATTTATCTATTGTCGGCTGTTAAAGTATAGCTATTCACTGAATTATGTATTCCTTCCTTCCTTCATCATTAATTAATTAATTCATTCATTCTGCAACTTAATGTTCAATTTTGTGCAGATTTTGACTTTTTAATTTTAGTATAGCCCAGAAATAGAGAGACAAAGAATAAGGCTTTGTCTTACCATCAGTGTTGAGAGCTTGAATTATCTCATTGAATCTTGAACTAGGTAAATCTACTCCCATATTCTCTAGAGTATCTTCCAGCTGTTTGATAGTCATCTTCTCTTCATTGGGATTTTCAAAAATCTTTGTGGCATTCTGCAATGCTGAAGAACATGAATTGTTAGATGAAAGACAATGCTGCTGTAATTCTCAGATCGCCCAGTGCTTTGCAGAGAGAAGAGGTTGCAAAGCAGTGGATCTGCCAAGCCAGGACATGACTGTTGAGTAGCCAACAAGGGGAAGAGAGAAAGGAAAAATTGGCCCTGGGAACTGACTCTCCTTTTTTTAATCTATTTCCATTTCATTTTATATTTGGAGAACTTTTTTCCTCTGCCTTCCATGAATTTTCTTCATTCACACTTAAATTACTTACCTCTGATGTCAGAAATGCTGGTGGGACTAGACAAAATCTTGAGGAATTCCATCCCATGCACTTTCCCTGATTCTTCAATGGTTTGAGCAAAAAAGAAAAAAAATGAACAAACAGGAGATCAGCAGTTGGACAAAGACTGTTGAGCTGTGATGAATCACTCCCTGTCTCAAAGCAGAATTAACAACTGACCAAAACTAATAATGCATCCCTTCCCTTGCTACTTTAACTAGCCATAAGGGACATAAATCTAAAACTCAAGTGGCTGAACTAAAAACCGCAAGAGCTCTGTCCACTTCCTCCAGTTCAAAGGCTCAAACTCATGCTGTATATACAAGACTTAGCCCCCACAACTCAACAGATTTTGTCTTAAGACCAGAATCCAACGCTGAGTGAATGCAAGTCACTTTATCTGTTAAACATGCCAATATTCCTGATCGTAACCATATAGGTGAACTTCCCTCCCAGGAAGGACAAGTCACCTGGAATAGGGCTGTTGGGTGACTATCAGTAAATGCAATAAGGGCAGAGAAATAATTATGTTTCACTATCCTTATCATCATAAAGTAGGCTCTAACAGGTTAACTCATGTTAAGTTGTCTTTGTTCCTTATCTTTTGCCAGCTAAGCTCTAGGAGCCTCATAGTTCTTTTAAGTTTTCTCAACTCTATTGTATAGCACAGAGAATGTCTGGAACTATGTGCACAGAAGGACCACTCGGACATGGGCTACTGCAAAACTGAAGCTGCTCTACTATTCCAAGTGACCCCCAAGCTTTGGTCAGGCCATTATCAAGCTTTCTGGAACAGTCTCAAGCTCCCCGTGGAACCCAGTTGGGTCTATTACTCAGCTAGGTATGCCATTTTAATAGGCCCAATATCTCTGTGAAAGGAAGTGGTGCCAGAGAATTGGAGGCTCACATTGGAGTGATTTAACCATGACAAGAGGGAATCCACTGTCTTCCCCAAATTTGGAACACTGTGCTACTGTTCTGACAGAAAAAAAAAATATGCCAGGTATATTATCAGTTTTATGTGTAGGGCATGGATGACTTGGAATAGGTCCATAGCTGCCATGGTGGACCTAAACTCTTAAGCTATCTCTGACCTCAGACTCAGAGAAGGCAAATTAAAGTTCCCCAAGATCATAAACGCAGGGAACTCTACCACCATCCCAGCCAAAAAGCTTAGGTATAGAAGTTGCTGTATACTTCTTGGTATCCAACTTAATAAACAGTATCTTATATCCAAGAATTTGAAGAGCAGGGCCTCTGGATGTCTCCTAAATATCTCAGATTACCATTTTCCTATTCTGGATTCATATTTTTAGTCACATTAGAAGCTAAGCCTCCAAGACAAGGATGAGATAGAATACTGATATATTAGAGAATGAATAGACAGAGAATAGGAGGCGGGAGTAAATGAAGCCTTCAGGAATGTAGCTGTGATCAAGTGATGGAAACCCTCCCCTCTTTAAGGCACATAAAAAAAGAGAGGCTTCAATTTCATGGATGTGGCTGTCATCTTGTATGTTAGTGTTCTTGCAAAAATACACACCTTTGTCAGTTTTATCTTCAAAAATATTTAATGGAGAAAGGAAAACAATTTTCCTTTCTGCTCAAAGTTTCCCACCCCCGCCCCAATAATCCACCAATTTATTAAAGACTTACCATCACTGGAAGCAAATGCTAGAACCTCTTGCAGATCATCGGGTGTCAGGTGACTGCCTAAGTATTCTAGGGCATCCAGCAAATCTTCCTTTGTAATGTCCTCTTTTACAATCTTGTGGATAGTATGGAAAGTATTCTGTAAAGCTTTAGGAGGCAAATTTCAAATGAGCTCAGTCTTGACTTATTCTTAGCCTATTCTTTGACATTCCTGAATAAGATTTGAAGCAAAGTAATCTTGTAAAGCCATATTTAATGTTAATAGGATGGATCCTTTCAATAAAAATATGGAAACTTATTCCCAATTGGACAAATCAAAGATGGTAATTACTGGAGTTTATCAAATGAGGTGAAGTAATTTTGAAATATAGGGAAGCTTTGCCTGATGGGGCAGTTGATGATAATAGTATTTCAAAGAGATACTTCCCATGAATAATTTAGAATGTGAGAACCAATTCCAGCCTTTCAATATATGTCAAATCATAATGTATGTCCTGAAATGATGTTAATGATTACTTATATTGCCTACATCCTGATGCCTAACATAGCTGATATAAATTATAGCATTCATCCTATCTGTAGAATTTCAAGATGTATGACCTTCTACCCAAATTAACTGTTCTATATTAACATTCTCCAAATCCTGAAATCCGATTGGTCCACACAGACCACAACCTGATTGGCTAACTGAGTGGCCGTGATTGGCGCTCTAAGAATCTACCATGATTGGCTGAGCCGATCACGGGAGATTCAAAGCAATGTCATTGGCCGCCGAGCTGCAAGCCAGCTCTATATGAAGAGCCGCTGCGAGCTGCATCTTTGTTCAGAACTAAATTCCTTAATAAAGAGCTGATTGTTCACTCGGAGTCTCGTGTCTCTATGAACCTGATCTACCCAATCTAACACTGACGACGAGGATGGGATCATGAGACGAGAGACCAACAAGCACGTGGCAAATGGCGCAAAACGACTGGCAAGATGGCGAGCAGCACCTTGCCACCCGCACACTTCAACCCGGCCACTGAGGATTGGGAATCCTACACTGACCTGTTCCAGATGTTCCTGGAGTGCAGCAACCTTAAGGATGCCAACGGGCAGAGAAAACGAGCCGTGTTCTTGACACACTGCGGGCCCACAGTGTTCAAGATGGCCAAAGCGTTGGCAAAGCCCGCCGACATAAAAAAAATGGATTGGGCCAACCTCGAGCCCATCCTAAGATGCCATTATGCCCCTTCTGTGCCCACCCTCATCCAAAGGCATGATTTCTACCGGCGAGACCAGCATGAGGGCAAGGCCATCAGCGACTTTGTGGCCCAGCTGAGGGATCTCGGAGGCCTGTGCGGGTTTACCGACTTGGACAAAGCCCTGCGAGACCGAGTTGTCCTCGGACTCTGAGACCCTGTGCTACAAAGCAAGCTAATGGCCAAGGGCGACATCTCCCTCACTGACACCCTTGCAGAGGCAACTGCCGCTGAGGCCACCCGCAAATCGGCGGCCCAGATGAGGCAAGCGAACGCCGCAGATCGACCGACGGCCATTGAGACGGCCCCAGCACCGGAGAGGCACACGGAGACCAGCCATTGGGTGACCACCACCCACCATGGCGACATTGATTCCCACTCCGACGACGAGGAAGAAGAGATCCACTGGCTCCAGGTGGAATGCGATCAGTGGGACCAGAGGGGATCTAAGTTGGGGTTCCATTGTGCCAGCTGTAGCGGCAATCACCCCCGCTCCGAATGCCATTTTCTTGATGCCATCTGCCGGCATTGCGAGAAGTGGGGGCACATCGCCAAAGTATGCTGGAACAAGTGGAACTACAGCCCCCAGCGATGAGGCAGCAGCCCCCGGCGATGAGATGGCACCCCCCCAGGAACTGAGACTGCCAAGCCAAGAGCCGATGGAGCCGCGACAGCTGGAACAAATGACTCAGCGAGGCACAGCGAAGAGAGGAAACCCACCAGATGGTCGTCATCGGCCATTCCTCAACCATTGACGCCCGGAAGGTACACGTGGAGGTAGGCATCGAGGGCCAAACATGCGAAATGGAGGTGGACTCCGGATCCTACCTCTCCATGGTTTCCTGGCGCACAATCAAACGCCTGGTGCCTACCATCCGCCGCCGTGAACTGGACGACCAGAAGCTGACCCTGAAGGACTATCAGGGAAACCACATCCCTGTAGTCGGCATCAGACATTTTAAAATCACCTTCAAAGGCCACACTGTGGTACTGCCACTCACAATCGTGGACAAAGAACATCCCAGCCTGCTCGGGCTGCAATGGTTTCCCCTGCATGGGAATCGAGGTGACGGGCATTCACCACACCGACGAGGCGGACTGGGAAGCGGAGCTCGTGAGGGACTTCCAGGGGGTCTTCAATGACACCCTAGGCAAGTACCAGGGGTCCCCAATCTCCTTCAACCTCAACCCAAATGTTGCTCCAATCCGCCTTAAACCACGGCGAGTGCCTTTTGCGCTCAAGCTCAAAATCGATGAGCAGCTAGACAAGCTCATTGCGCAAGGGGTCTTAGAGCCAATTGATCATGCCCGCTGGGAAACACCCATAGTCATCCCCATCAAACCAGATGGCTCCATAAGAATCTGTGGTGACTATAAGGCTACCCTCAACCATGCCCTGCAGCAAAGTGCCTACCCCGTCCCAGTGGTACAGCACCTCCTGCACTCACTGGGGGGAGCCCGATCTTCGCGAAGCTCGACCTGGCTCAAGCCTACCAGCAACTGCCGGTCGACGGTGAAATCACCAAGGCACAAACGATTGTAATACACCGGGGGGCTTTCCGATGCAACCGACTCCAATTTGGAGTCAGCGTCATGCCAGGAGTCTTCCAGAGCCTCATGGAAAGACTCCTCCAGGGAATAAAAGGAGTGGTGCCCTACTTTGATGACATGCTGATGGCAGCCGCCAACAAAGAACAATTGGAAAACCGCCTAAGGGCGGTACTGCAGAAATTCAAAGACTCGGGCCTTAAAGTTAAAAAAGGGGAATGCCAACTCTGCACTGAGAGGGTCAAATTCTTGGGGTATCTCCTAGACCGACACAGAATCCACCCCACTGAAAAAGCCATCAGAGCCACTCAGAGCCATCAAGGAAGCCCCCACACCAAAGAATAAAGCAGAACTGCAGGCGTTTTGGGGACTTATTAACTTTTATAATGTTTTCCTACCCCAAAAGGTGACCGCGGTGGAACCTTTGCATAGGCTGTTGGATAAAACAGCTGCCTGGACCTGGGGAAAGCGGGAGGAAAATGCATTTCAACAGACCAAAAACCTACTAATGTCAGATGCAGTCCTCATCTAGTATAGCGAGACCCGCTGCTGATGGTAACATGCGACGCATCACTCTTTGGCGTCGGGGCGATCCTCAGCCACATGTTACCGGATGGGAAAGAAGTACCCATTGCCTTCTTCTCGAGAACGCTGTCCAAGCCGGAGAGGAATTACAGCCAGCTGGACAAGGAAGCCCTAGCAGTCATCTCCGGAGTGAAAAGGTTCCACGAGTATCTCTACGGTAGGACCTTTTCAATCATTACAGATCACAAACCTCTACTAGGGATACTGGCAGGGGACAAGGCCACCCCGAACATCCTGTCACCCAGGGTGACGAGGTGGTCCGAGTTCTTTGCTGCCTACAGCTACCGGCTGACACACCGGCCTGGCAAGGACATTTAGCATACAGACTCACTGAGCCAATCCCCCCTACCAGACCTGAAGGATGACCCAGCACCCACAACAACAACCCTGCAAGTAGAGACTCTAACCAACCCACTCCTGACCGCGCCAGACATTGCCCAAGAAACAAATAAAGACAAGTGGCTGGCGTGAGTCTTGAGCTGGGTGGAGAGAGGGTGGCCAGAAAGCGACGGCAACAAACCCTTCAAAGCTTTCAGAAACCGGAAAACCGAACTTTTCTCACAGAAGGGGTGTATACTTTGGGGAGACTGGGTGGTGATACCAGAGACTTTACAAAAAAGGGTACTAGACATGTTGCATGAGGGGCACCCGGGCATCGTCAAGATGAAAGCCCTGGCCAGAAGTTACGCTTGGTGGCCAGGGATGGACAAACAGATCGAGACATGGGTAGCCACATGCAAAAGGTGCCAGAAAACATGATCCACCCACCTGCCGCACCAGTCTCGGAATGGGAAACCCTTAGAGGCCCCTGGTCACGAATCCACATAGATTTTTCCAGGCCCACCAAGGGGCACACATTCCTGGTCACCGTAGATGCTTACTCCAACTGGCTGGAAGTAAGCACCATGAAAACCACAGCAACAGAAGCCGTCATAGAAAATCTGAATAAACTTTTCACCACACACGGGTTACCAGATGTGCTAGTGTCGGACAACAGACTGCAGTTCACGGCACTAGCATTCGAAAAATACCTGGCCAAACGAGGTATATGGCATGCCTTAACCTCGCCCACTCATCCGGCGGCGAATGGGCAATCAGAGAGAATAGTTCAGTTCACAAAAAAAACCATCCAAAAAATAGAAACCGGCGACATACAAGAAAAAATAAATAGAATGCTGCTCATACAATACATCACACCCAACACAACTACAAATAAAAGCCCAGCAGAACTACTCATGGGCAGAAAACTAAGGTCCCCATTAGACCAGTTGCACCCCATGTACAACCCAGAGAAACCCCCAGGCTCGTCCAGTAGACACCAGACATTTAACACCGGAGACATCATCTACGCGAAAAACTTCACGGGAGACCCACTCTGGGTACCAGCACAGATAACCCAGGTAACGGGCCCCCGGTTGTACCGACTACAAACCACTGACGGACGAAGCTGGAAGCGGCACATCGACCAGCTACGGTCAAGACTAGCCGCTGACAGCACCAACACCCCGCAAACAAACACTAATGAAGAAACCAGGAGGGGGGGAAAGACTCAAACGCTGAACAAAGGGAAGAGGAAAGGCCTAAAACGCAGGCAGAACACCCCCCAACCAGAACAAGCCAAAACCAAACAATAAACCAGCCATATTCACCAGTAGACCTCGAGCCGTTGCAGATGGGAGCTTCACCTGGAAGGAGCAGCTGAGCCAGCTCAACCAGCCCGGAGAGACCAGGTGGGAATAGCGGAGCTGACAACTTGACCGACCTGGGTAGACCGGGTGGGAGCAGCAGTAATGGGCCCGGCTCACCATTCCAGGTGGTTCCATCAAGAGCTTGAGAGCAACGCAGAACCTGTCCGAACTGGTCAACGACAAGACACCTACTGAAACGCGCAAGTCAACTAGGCAAGTATGAAACCCCACCTACCTGCGCGACTACGTCACCACGCTACGTCGGACGAAACCAAGAGGGGAGGGGTGTTCTATGTTAACATTCTCCAAATCCTGAAATCCGATTGGTCCACATGGACCACAACCTGATTGGCTAACTGAGCGGCCGTGATTGGCACGCTAAGAATCTACCGCGATTGGCTGAGCCGATTGCGGGAGATTCAAAGCGATGTCATTGGCCACCGAGCCGTGAGCTGGCTCTATATGAAGAGCCGCCGCGAGCCGCATCTTTGTTCAGAACTAAATTCCTTAATAAAGAGTTGATTGTTCACTCGGAGTCTTGCGTCTCTATGAACCCGATCTACCCAATCTAACGCTAACCATATTAGAGTTGACCTTGGAGATAGAGAAGGAATGATTGAGCAGATAAGGGGAGAAGTATTGAATAGCTATTAAGGAAGCAGTTGTAGAAAAAGCTCACGTGGTGCTGATAATTTTTTAAAAAATACAGTCTCACTGCCCTCATGATATAAAATGGGACAGACTGACTTCTTCTGTTCAATTTGTGTCCAATTCTTGGAGCAGCCTGGACAGATCCCTGCAATTTTCTTGGCAAAGTTTTTCAGATGTTACTTGCATTGCCTCTTTCTCAAGGTTGGGGAAAAAAATGACTGGCCCAAGGTCACCAAGCTGACTTTGTCACTAATCTAGAAGACTAGAGCCTAGAGCCTCCTTATTGCTAGTATTTTCTTACTTTATTACAATAAAGAACATTTCTGAAAACCATGATATGCTTTTTTTTAACCTCGCTGACCTCAAAATGTTGACATTGGACCTTAATGGCAATTCTGTTCAGTAGCTAAGCTTAGTACAGACTGTGATGGAGCACATTCTAAAGCCAATATGAAGGCTGGTTTTTCTCTTTTGTTAATATCACTGTATTCATTAATTTTACATTCTGATCTTTCATTTTATCCCTGCAATAACCCTAAAAGGTAGCATGGACAGGGATAGTCATTCAGTGAGTTTGCATAGTGAAGGGTGGACATGTACCCAGGTCCCCATACTTCTACCACAATAACATATTCATAATATCACTGTACTGATAAATCAGACAAATAATGTTTGGTCAAATAGACTATAGGGCTATACATGCTTTGGATATAACTTGTAAAAGGGGCTTTGGATTTTATATGATCATAGGCTGGGAGGTACCAAACTTGTATGAGGTCCAAAGCAATTTGAAGCACATTGAACTTTGCT
This sequence comes from Pseudonaja textilis, assembly GCF_049901715.1. Classification (NCBI taxonomy): domain Eukaryota; kingdom Metazoa; phylum Chordata; class Lepidosauria; order Squamata; family Elapidae; genus Pseudonaja; species Pseudonaja textilis. The sequence goes on along the minus strand of NC_142008.1, from coordinate 88,822,289 downwards.
CTGAATCCATTCCATTTGAACTCAAATGTTTTTACAATAATATAAAAATGTAACAATTTGACGGGTACAAAAATATTTTCAGTTTCCATTTTAAAGCAAACATATCTAATGTACTTTTGGCCAAATAAATGGAAATTTGGTATTATTTTGAAATGCTTTCTGAATTTTGCAATTCAGTTGCCCAATCAACTGATTAAACAAGCTTAGTATATTAAGAGAAAGATGTGCAAAATAAAGATATAGAGGAGGAAATAATTTTAAAATATATGGTACATTGAGGGAAATTGACTTCAAAAATTATATGTGAATCTTAGGAAATATCCTCCCAATGTATATTAATTTTCAGGTATGATTAAAACAGACTGAAATTTAAATTGAAAACATGAAAAGTGCAAAGTTTACCAATTTATTAGTATCTATGCAAATGTTACCGTATTTTCTGGTCTTACCATGAATTTCTACAAAGGACTCTGTTCCGATTATTTCTTTCATAATATCATTAAAATTCAGTGCCCCATCGTCTATAAGGAACAGAATAGCAAGTTGGTTGAATGGGAGAAATAATAATATATGCATGACAAACCTAGGTTCTGAAAATATTTCTAGAATACTGTTTTGCTCTCCAAGATGAGGAAAGTCACCAAGTTCTTTGATATTACAAGAATTAGAGATTGGCAATCTGATAAAAAAAATTGGCTTTATACAATGCTTAAGATTATAATCTTAAACAAATTTACCAAGAATCACCAATGACTATGGTTTATTTAGTCTAAATAAACATGCCAACATTTATATTTTTAATACAATTAATGTATGTATACAAGATAAATAATTATAGATCAGGTAATAAGAAAACTTGGCAAAATCATCCTTAAGAATTGTGACTAAAATGAGAACTCAAAACCTCTTTGAGGCTACTAAAATGCCAGCTTTCCCCAGTTTGATTTTTTTCTAGTTGGGTGGCAGTTCCCAGAATTTGCAGCCTGGTATAAGTGTCTATTGTCACACTGGTAAAGAGACTAGTAGCCATTGTGTCAGAGGTGGTATTCAGCAGGTTCTGACCAGTTCTGGAGAACCGGTAGCAGAAATTTTGAGTAGTTCAAAATTTCAAAATTGAGTAGTTTGAGTAGTTCAGGAGAACCGGCAAGTACCACCTCTGACTGGAGATTTTATAGTGTCCTTCCCCTGCCGTGCCCACCAAGCCAAGCCCACAGAACCAGTAGTGAAAATTTTTGAATCCCATCACTGCACTGTGTTAACGAAATCAAAGTGCAGATTAGTCCTTATCCTAAAAAAAAGAAGGCTTTTCCCTGTCTCCCTTTGAAGGCATGGGAAAGATAAATTAAGGAAGTGTTTTGTGTTTTCTTTGTGTAGTTCCAATTGTTAGAATTCTAGTGTTGCCTCCTTAATCTTTTGTTTTAATAAATCTTGCTAATTAGAACCTAGGGAGGTAAAGAAATCTTTTCCTAAACATGATGAAAACCAAATGATGAAATGTGTGTCATTGTGACACAACATGAGCTTTGTACTTGCATTGCAACATCGCATACAAATAGGTAAGAAGCAGAGTTTGTGTCATAATGTTGTAACACATGTTGTCAATTTACTCAATCCCACATATCCTATCTTGATTGCTGTTACAGGGTTTTGACACTTACATACAAGCCTATTTTGAATTGTATTTCTAACATATCTGGGGGATCTTAAATTAGTGAAGCTGATATATGAGGGTTGACATTTGGCTTCCTTTTGTATAACATATGTGATGCCTGTTTCCTCATAGTTATCTATCATAACTCTCTCAGGAAAGGGGTGGGGGAAACCCAGTGTTAAATATTTTTACATCTCTTTGCTGCCATCTACTGGCCATCTTCATTTTTGCAGTCCATATCACTAACATCATAAGACTAGAAAGAATTTTATTATGTTTTTTTCTTTCAGTAATGTCAATTATAAAGGAATGTGTTTTTTTATTTAAGTAATGATAAAAGATATACATGCTGGAATATTGAAATTGAAATAAGTACTAATCTCACCAGTGATGGTTACTGAGTTGCATAGTGATTGCATTTCATCCGGTGTCAGGTTGATACCCATGGTGGTCAAGGTTTTTGCTAGATCATTGATATTAATCTCCTGGTCTATGGTATTATGCATTGCATCAAGGGTATCCATCAGCACTACCAAAGAAATATTTGTAGCAATATGATATTCAGTTGCACATTTATTTCACCAACTGAAATAGCAATATTATTCCTCTTAAAACAGCATTTCAAGTACTATATTGAACAAACTGAAATGAGGGTGGGGTTAAATTATCCTTGTTCCATCTTTATTTATCCTCAGCTTCAGCTATAGTTGCTTGCATTTACAATAAACAAAATTTAAAAAATCAAAAGAATCCAGTAGCCTTTTTGCAACTCCTTAAACAGCCATGTCTTTTCTCAGGATTGCGCCAGGAAAAGAACCAGCCACTTTAAAGAGTTTAAAAAGGATGTTATATATCTACTCCTACACACAAGGAAGTAGAATAGAATAGAATAACAGAGTTGGAAGGGACTTGCAGATCTTCTGGTGATCTAGTCCAACCCCCTGCTTAGGCAGGAAACACTACACCACTTCAGACAAGCAGTTATCAAATCTCTTGTTAAAAACTTTCAGTTTGGAGCATTTACAACTACAGCAGAGCATCATTCTTGAGATTTGAGGCTTGAGACTGCAAGTAAGTTTCCCAACTCAATATTGAATATGTATGCTCTAAGATATGAATGATGGCTATAGGCCAGGTTTCTGTCTAAGAGTTGAACCCATAACACAAGGCAGGAGATTGGAGAAGTAGATTCTAGGAAGACTGTAAAGAAACAGCTATAGAATAGAAAAATAAAATATTAATTGGCCTTACCGGTTGCTTCTGGAATCTCTGGTATTACAGTTAAAACTCTTATGAGTTCTTCTAAATTAACTTTGCCATAACCTATAAGGCAAAAGATGGGTTATGCTGAAATACAGAAAATAATCACTAGACAGTAATTTCAGGGATGCCATTTCATATTAAGAATGCTTACTGTCAACTCTGGCTATGTTCATCACTTCCTTCAATAATTCATTGGCCCTAAAAAGTTCCATAGTGTCCAGGCTGGATTGAAGAGTCTGGAGATCGAAGTGGTCATCTTCGAATTTGCTCAAGGCCAAGCAGATGAGCTGCAGTTCTATAAAAACATCACTTCAAGATCAACATGTACAGCATCATCATTATCTGCATGACTAAGATATTTAAACCATCTGCCATGGTTTTGTTGGCTAGGGATGATGAGAGATGTAACTTCAACATGTCTGGAGCTAACTAAATTGGGAAAGGTTGGCTTATACTAGGAAATATATCATGAAAGAAACCAAAAGGGAAAGCATTATTTAAATGATTTCCCATTTTCCAGTTCACTAAGCTGTTTCCATGTCCTACTTTTGGTTGCCCAAATTCATGAAACCCAAATCTGTTAATGGTTATTATTAGTAGCATAAAAATAATTTATGCTATAATTAGTACTGTAATACTAATAATATTATCTGCCTCTATATATGTATTGAAGTCAGTACATATATAGGGGCAGGTATATGTGAGAATATTCAAATGTAAAACTATAGATCTAATCAACAGTTAATGGGAATAATGTAATTTTAAACCAAAATTATGTTCTTTTTTGCTTGCTCCTCTAATGTTCTCTTTTTTTCCTACTGTTACAAAGCTTCTTTTCCCACTCAATAATTCCTCATTACCTGTTTATCAAGCTGTCTCTTATTCTTAGTAATTAATTGCAAAAAGCTGGATAGTTTGTACATCTAATACTTAAAGATAGTTTCAAATAGGGTTTCACTCACCTGGCCTAGTAACAAAAGTATCAGTATAGATCACATTCCTGATGAACTCTTTTAGATTTAATGTATTGTTATCTGAAAATGGAAAGGGAATGAAAAGAAAGCAGAGAAAAATAAGAATAGAATAATAATCTTTGTATGAATGTAATATTACAGGACATCGTATATCATATATAGAATGTAATATATGGAATATAGGAGGGGTCTCCAACCTTGGCAACTTTTAGCCCGGTGGATTTCAACTCCCAGAATTTCACAGCCCCCACTTCTCATCCAAGAAGTATACACTACTACTATAATATAGTAGTAGTACTATATACTTCTTACATGAGAAGCGAAACTCTTCAAGGAAAAATAAAGTTCAGTTGCCTTTTGAAAAATGTTCAGTTGAACATTTGGGACAACCAAGACCTGAATGACTGAGAATCTCCATTGACATATATCCTTAAAAGCCACAGTAAAAGTTATACTCACCATCAACATTGCAAAAGGCCAATGCCTCTGACATATCCTCTGTTGGCAAGTTGATATTGAAGCTCTGCATAAGCATCTGCAACCCTGTGAATTCAATCCTTTCGTTTTTCATTTTGGCCAGAATATCAAAACCAACTTCCAAAGCTAGAGAGGATGGAGACATAAAAAGGAAAGTGATTGGACTGAGAATCAAACATAATGATGCTGAATAATTCAGATTAGCTTATGGGACCCATTCATAACACATCTAAGAGAGTTGGGGTAGTGGTATACCATCTGAATTGAATAGGAGTAACTGCTTGCATAGGGACAGAGGGATTTATAGTAAATCAGCAGTGTTGTTCAAACTGATTAGGACTTCTTGTATTCAGAGTTTTTGAATGGCACGGGAACAACAGAAAAACAAATCCTAGGTAACCATTCTCTGTGTTCTACTTTCTGCCTCACTCCCCATCAGTCACACTTTTGAGGGAAGAAAAATAATAGTTGTTACTCCATATAAATACCAACCAATTAGGGCAAACAGGAAGTGATGGCTTCCTAGACTCCTTTGCAGTGCCTATAAGAATGTGAAAGAAAGATCACTATTCCAAGACACTGGAAGTCTTGTCCTGCTAGCCCAGGAGGTTGGGCTGATGCCAAGGCTGATTTGGAGCAGATCTTCATTTTGTCCTGCACTCAGTTTCAGAAGATGCCAGTGGCCACTTCCAGAGAGCAAGGATGGATAACGTTGCATTCCTTCCATGTCCAGAGCATTGCAAATGAGCTATGTCTTTGTTTCCCAGATTTTATTAATAATAGCTGTTTTGCAACCTGAGGATTCTTAAACCCTTCAGAACATAAGACGTGCAATGCTTCATTTTTTTCCTAGATCCAACTTTCTATTCCATGAAAGTAACATTCACTTTTCTACCTAGAGGAGAGTTTTTGTGGATGCATATCCATGTGCATGTATATGTGTGTGTGTGTGTGTGTGTGTGTGTACCCATGCACAAATAAAATATACTTGTGTACAAAAGAACATTTAATTGATATATACAAAGTTAGAGCAGCAACACACACACATACACATATATGTAGAAGCAAGAACCAGTTTTAAAATAAAACGAAAATTCTATCCTTGCTAGCTATTTTGCATTATAATTATTTCTACACTTTCCTTTTACCATTAGTAGTAAAATATCATGCTACAGTTGTGCCTAATATGTGAAAAGAAATCCTTTCGTCTCCAGATATTGGAAAGACTGAATGAAATGATGGGAGTTTGTACTTTGTACTGTGTACTTTGTATTATGTATCTTGTACCAAGTAATTCTGTATGTTGCACTACATTTTGTATTGTACTGGTTTTTGAAAATCCTTAAGCTAGGAAGACCTAGCTAACTAACCAAAGGAAGGAAAACAATAATTAAAACAGACATGTACATTTCTGCTAGCTTTTGCAAGAGAGAGCTCTTGCACAAGAAGCAAGATACTTAGTCACTGTACTGTTTTAATATTAATGATAAACAGTTCTAAATAAATAGATTTAAAACAAGAGAAATGTAAATGTTATAAAATAAATGATTAGTTCTATGCTGTCTTTCAGAGCACTATTGCCTATGCAGAACCTCCAGATCATACCTGCAGAAGTTTTAAGTTGTGGATTCCTCATCAATATCCTCAAGAAGTTATTAAATTTTGCCTGCCCAGTTTCTACAAGTTGTATTGGGAAAGAGAGATAAACAATTATTACTAATTGTGAAATTCTTCCCTCCAATATTTTGTAATTTGCTACCAAAAATAAGAACATAAATTGAAATTAAATTGATCAAAATCAAAACAAACCCTACTTGGAATAACTTTCAAAAACCTAGAAGAGAGCTTTTCATTTAATATCCCCTTTCCATGAATAGCTCTTCCTTTATTCTACTTATTTCTCATAAATCTTTTCTCTTGTAATATCATGCCAAAATATATCTTCCAATCATCTAAAAAATGTGGTTTCTCTGCCTAATACCATTCTGGCATTCTCATAATTTGCTAATTCTCTTTCCCATTAGCCCAATTAAGCATATTGTTAGAAGAAGGCTGGCATATTTATAACCTAGTCTCAAACCATTAGGAATGAATTGACATTTTCAGACAATGTACTTTGACCAGAAAAAAAAAATTCTAAAGTTTTGGAACAAAATTGTTGCTAACACTCTCTACAAGACTTTGAACTACTAATGGTCAAAGCAAATTGGTGGTAGATAAGAGTCAATGAAATTCATTTTTCTGGGGGTGGGGGGGAGCTGGCGTCACAATGATATGGCATGCGATCTTGGAGGTCTGAGATCGCTGCCAATATCTTTGCTCCTGGATGGTCCAAGTGGATCTAAACTGTCCCGAAGAGACGGTGAAAGTGAAGAGCGCATCCTGTCGATCCCAGGGATATCACAAAGTCCCTGGTAGATCCAGGAGAAGCTCTTTTTGCCAGCAGCAAAGAGGCAGCCATTAAAGCTGCTAAAGTTGGGACAGCTCCGAAATGAAAGAGAACGAAAGAGAAAGTGTGCCGGTTTGGTGAGAACTTTTCTTTATTTAAAGATTTGAGAGGACACCCTAAGGGAAAGAAAGAATCTGTAAAAGTCTTTTGACAGAAGTGAAAAGCGGCGATTTTAAACAGGAATGTCAAAGTAATTTTTTTATTTTTTTATTTTATTGCTGATGATCCTATATTTCGAAACTGGACTGTTTTTTTTCCTTTTTTAAAAAAAATCTACTCTTTACTTTCCCCTTTTTGATTTTATAATATATTAAGCCAGAGACTCCCTTTTAGTCTTTTTTTTTTAAAAAAATATTTTCTTCCTTTTTTAACTAATTCTTATTATACTCTGGCGGAAAAGGAGGGGGAAAGTGAAATCTAAAGAAACTTTGTAACACTGCCAACTAGAGGCTTGGAAATACTCTACTTTTCCTTTGACCAGACAAAGCTGAGAAAAAAATTGAGACTTTTTTTTCCTTATCAAAATGGATTTCTGCCAAAGAGACAAATTAAAGACAATATGAGAGTAATCTTGGACATCTTGGAATACTATGAGGCACATCCTGAAAAACAAATGGCTCTGATATTTCTAGATGCACAGAAGGCATTTGATAATGTGAATTGGCGATTCATGTTATTACTTCTGGAACAAGATGGGCTTCGCTAGAAAATTTATTCAAGCAATAGAAGCTATATACTATAAGCAAACAGCAAAGGTAATGATAGAGGGAGAACTGACAGACTCTATCAATATAAGAAAAGAACAAGACAAGGGTGCCCACTATCACCTTTGTTGTTTGTGTTAACTTTGGAAGTGCTAAACAGAAATATTAGAGAGGAAAAGAATATTAAAGAATGAAAATCAAAAAGGAAGAATTTAAGCTGCAAGCATTTGTGGATGATCTGGTTTTCATCTTAGAAGACCCTTTAAAAACAGTATCAAAATTGATAGAAAAGATAGAGTCATATGGAAAGGTGGCTGGTTTGAAAATAAATAAAGATAAGACAAAGATCTTGACAAAGAATATGCTATTAAGACAAAAGGAGAACTGGCAGACCTATTGAAAATTCAGGTCACGAATAAGATCAAGTACTTGGGGATGTATTTGACAGCAAGATGTAGTACACTAAAAGAGAATAATTATATCAAACTTAAACAGCAGATAGCGCTAGATCTGGCAAAATGGGAACATTTACAACTGTCATTAATAGAGAGAATTTCAACAACCAAGATAAATATATTACCCAAAATTTTATATTTGTTTCAAACAATTCCAATTAGGCTTGAAAAAGATTACTTTGAAGATTTAAATAAAATTGTGTTGAAATATATATGGCAAGGTAAGAAAGCGAGAATAAAGTTAAAACTTTTGCAAGATGCTAGAATTAGAGGAGGATTTGGTTTGGGAGTTGTATTATCAAGCTACAAATCTGATGTGGGTTAAGGAATGGATAACACTAAGAAATATTAGATTGTTGACAGTAGAAGGACTTGATTTGTTGTTGGGGTGGCATGCTTTTTTATGGTATAAAGGAACTAAAACACAGGGGTATTTTAGAAGACATTATATATGGGAGTCTCTGTGGTTAAACTGGGAGAAGATTAAAAGACAATGTTATTTGAAAATTCCAGTCTGGCTATCGACTTTTGAAGCATTTTCGTATCCTATAATATACAAAAAGGAACAAACAGTTAGATATGGTGAAATATTGAATGAAAAGGGTGAAGTTAAATCTATGCAAAAACTAGAGGGACGAGGTATAAAGATGAATTGGTTTTCATATGTGCAAATACATTCAAGGTATGATAAAGATTCTAAAATGGATGGTTTCTATGATAAATTGACTGATTTAGATAAGATTTTGACAGGTACTGATGAAAGGTGATTAAATAATTCTATGGATATTTATTAGAAATTAAAATAGAAGAACAAGTTAAAGAAACTATGATTGCTTGGGGGAAGAATTTTGGATATGGGATTGATTTAGAGAAATGGCAAAAATTGTGGTCTCAAAATTATAAAATGACAATGTCAACAGCAAATAAAGAAAATTTGTATAAGATGTTTTACAGGTGGCATTTTCCCCCAACAAGAATAGCAAGAATGTTCAAGAATAAATCCGAAAAATGTTGGAAATGTCATCAGACACCTGGCTCATATTACCATATGTGGTGGACTTGTGCGGATGCTAAAAAATACTGGACTAAAATCCACGTGTGGTTGGAAAAAATGACAAAAAAACATATAGACTTGAAACCAGAGATATTTTACCTGACATATATAGTAAAGACTTGAAATATCTGATTGTAAATGTATTAACAGTGGCTAGGATTGTATTTGCCAAAAACTGGAAAAATGAGAAAACACCATCACAGGAGGAAATCATTAAGAAAATATTGGAATGTGCTGAAATGAGTAGATTGACATTTGAAATTAGAGAACAAGAGGATAAACAATTTTATAAAATTTGCGAGCTATTCTATCAATGGTTAGACAATAAAATACAGTAATGAAATATGTAGACTTTTAGAAAATAATAAATATATAAAGATGTACTTCTTTCTTATTATATCTACAAAATGATTTTAGGATAGATTTGGGATGATAATATGAACTGTTATAAAACAAACTAAGTAAATTATGATTATCTTATAAAACATGAATGAATAAAAGTATAGTCAAATTATTGATTAAGAATGATACTAAGGTAATTAATTTTTGATTGAAAATATGAGATTATATGCAATGTAATTGTAATTGAAGACTACGAAAACAATTTGTAAACCAACCAGCACACTGTGTGTATACATATGGAAGATGGCTTGATGTTTTTATGTTTTGTTTGTTTATGTTTGTTTTTAAAAACCAATAAAAACTTAAATAAAAAAAAAGACATTTGTTTTTCTGGATGGCTTTATAGTATTCCAAAACATTTAACACTATTCTTAGATTGTTCCTAATTTGTCTGTTGGGGAGAAATCCATTTTGGTCTTTATGCATATATTCATTCAAGATTCTTTTTAGTCTATTTGCTATAATAGTAGCAAATATTTTATAATCAGTATTTAACAAAGAAATTGGTCTATAGTTTTGTATGAGTCGAGGATCTGAATCTTCCTTCAGTATCAGCGAAATCAATGTCTCCCTCCGTGAATCTGGCATATTAGCTGCAAGTAAAACCTCATTATATATTTCCACCATGAGGGGTCCTATTTGTTCTCCTATTGCCTTGTAGAGTTCCCCTGGGATCCCATCAGGTCCTGGAGTTTTTTGTTTTTATTTTCTATTGCTGTTTTCAGTTCAGACCACATAATTTCTTTAATTAGCATTTCTTTCATCTCATCACCAATTACTTTGTCTTTTGTTACACCCAAATAATTTCTTATTGTAGTCCTTGTATTCTTGGATGCGTAGAAGGCCTTCAACAATTTAAATTGGCAATTCCTAATCCAATACATTTACAATATGAATCTAGGCACTAAATTTGAAAACATCGTAACCACAATTTATGCCTCACAAAAAGTGAGTATCATAATTAATGGAGAATATACACACTCAATAAAAATAGAGAAAGGAGTTAGGCAGGGATGTCCATTATCTCCCCTGCTCTTCATACTATTTTTGGAAACACTGCTTACACGAATTAGGCAGAACCCAGGAATAAAGGGGTTAAAGATTAAGAAAGAAGAATATAAATTGCAGTCATTCACAGATGATATGGTCTTTTTCATAGAGAACCCAACTGAAGTAGGTCAAGAATTGTTGAAAGAGTTAGATCAATTTGGGAAAGTCGCAAGACTCAAAATTAACAGGGAAAAAATGAAATTAATTACAAAAACAGAAAAACAGAAATCAGAATTGGAAAAGGCAATGGGATTACAGGTGGTAAAAAAAATTAAATATTTAGGAATATGACTGATGGCTCATTGTAAGACACTAATGGAAAATAACTATAACAAACTACTACAATAGGTTAAAAAAGACCTAGAGCTATGGATTAAATTGCAACTCTCCCTACTAGGGAGAATTGCCACTACTAAAATGACCATTCTTCCTAAATTTATTTATTTGTTCCAGACAATACAAATAAAAATACATAAAAACTACTTTATGGAACTCAATAGGATAATCACAAAATTTATTTGGCAAGGGAAAAAAACGAGAATAAATTTAAAAGCAATGCAAGATATGAAGAGCAGGTGGGGTATGGCACTCCCAAATTGGAAACTATACCACAGCACAGCCTCCTTATTATGGCTGAAAGAATGGGTAAATTTATCAAATAAAAGAATATTATTTCTAGAAGGCCATGATTTACAGAGGGGGTGGCATGCATTTTTATGGGACACGGGGAAAACCAAACAGAATTACTTCCACAGACATGTAATTAGAAGACTCTTTATTGGCTAATTGGAATAAAATAAATTAAAAACACTATCTAAAGATCCCAATTTGGATCTCAATGATGGAGGCGATGATACATCCAAACAATGTGGATCTTAACAAGATGATTAAATATAAAGACCTACTGGATGTACCAGGAACTTTAAAATCATGGCAACATCTCCAAGAACAAGGACTACGAATTGACCAGTGCACTTACTTCCAAATACAAAATAGATATAGACAGGATAAGGAAGCTTCTGGAATTTACAGTAAGCCACAACAATCAGATAAAATCTTACTAGGTTCAGACAAAAAAAACCAAACAAACCAAATTTTACAACTACTTATTAGAGATAGAACTAGAGGAGGAAGTAGTCAAAGGCAATATGATAACTTGGAGTAGAAATATAGGATGTAACATCACCTTAATAGAATGAGAAAAGGTCTGAATCAGGAATAATAAAATCACAAAATCAGCAACATATAAAGAAAATGCCTATAAAATGTTTTACAGATGACATCTCTCTCCTTCGAGATTAACGGAGATGTCTCCTAACATGAATCCGAATTGCTGGAAATGTAAAAAGAAACACGGAACATTCTACCATATGTGGTGGTCATGCATAGATGCCCAAAAATACTGGCAGAGAATCAAAAAATGGTTGGAGGAAATAATGGCTGAGCAGATTGAATTAAAACCAGAATTCTTCCTATTAGAGATATTCAATAGATAACTCCCCAAAAAAGCCAAATATATAATATTATACATACTGCAGCTAGATTAGCTTTTGCACAATATTGGAAACAAGCTGATATTCTAACAGAGGAAATTACTATTCAGAAAACAGTAAGCTGTACAGAAAAGGATAAATTGACTCTAGCACTTAAGGATAAAGAATCATCAGAATATTATAAGAGCTGGGAATGTTGGTATGATTTGATAGAACAAAGATAGATAATATAAATAGTAAACATTATTAAACCGTAAAGGAGGGAGTAACTATATACTTGCATTAAGATTTAATTGTAAATATGACACCAATAATAACATGCCTTTAATTCATATTTTTTGTTTTCTCTATTTTTCTATGTTGTGTATGTGTTTGTTCATTTATTTTAATTGTATATTCAATAAAATTTTTTTTTTTTTTTAAAGGGTCAATGAAATTCAATGTAGGCTGGACTTAGCTCTCTTGAGGGCACAAAAGGACTTAAGACGCACTTGTTCCCTTCCTTAGGCTCAGCCTGGTCATCTCTTACACAACTCCTATCTTTTTTCTACAGAACTATTACAATGTTAGGACAGCTACATCTCTCCTCATAGCTTCGCCACTTACCTGTTATGTTTGCTGACCTTAGTGCTTGGCCAATCACCTGGTTAGCCATGGGCAGGTCTATAGTTCTGAGAGTTTCTGTTTCAAGCTTCAGTCGTGCTGCTTGGTGTTCCTTAATCAACCTGAGAGCTAGGACGCAGTCAAGCACAGCTAGAGAGGCAAGGATCAGCAATGTTATTTATATCTATGCAGAAGGGCAAAAGTTCTCATTTTGAATGAGTATTGCAGCCCATAGGTTTTGATAAACCTAAAGGGAAATATGGATAATTCTGTTGGTTGAATGGAAGGGATTCTTCCCAAAGACTGAAATAACTTCAGGGAACTGTTCCAGGATTGCTTTCTAGCAGTGGGCTGGGCCATAGCACAAAATATATGGGTGGCAGTAGTGGGGTGAGAATCTATCCTTCTTCACACTATGTCCATGACATCCATAGACATCATTCATCAAAGTTAAAGCCATCCTTTAAATAGATGTATAGATTATATTCATTAAAGCCAAGCTATCTTTTGCTAACCGATGCATAGGAAACAAAATAGACCCGAGTGGTTCTAATATTAGACGAAACACATTGTTTTCTTTTCTAGAAACGGCATACTGTATTGCTCTAATTAAGGCATACAATTCTCTTTCTCTGTGTGTCCTCCGACTTCACCCGACCACCAAGCCTAGCAACTGGTGCTATTAAGTCCTTTCCTAATGATGCCTGGATGCTGCAAGAGTCCAGATGGGGGAAGAAGAAGTATTGGTTCAATCCTGGCAAGACTATGTGTTTTAAAGACCCTGGTTCTGGAGATTTTTCATCTAATTCTGTAGGGGTGCGCTCCCCCAATCAGATTTGGTGCACAGTTTGGATGTCCTCCTGCATGAAGGATAGCCATGGCCAGGGGAACATTTGTAGATGTTTTGGGTGCCAATTGTGCACACTAGGGAGGTCCTATTCAGGGTGACTCAGACCTTAAGTACTTCTCTTGTGGATTACTATAACGCACTCCACAAGGAGATGCCCCTGAAGAGCATTCAAAGACTGTGGTTGGTCCTGAATGCAGCTATTTTGGCATTTCTCATTATCAAAAATCACTGCTCTGCAAGCTGTGTTGGCTCCCAGCGGGCTTCCAGATGGTTATAGTCTATAAAACCTTCATGATATGCCAGGCTACTTGCAGCACTTTTCTCCCATTGTTTCTGCTGGCTTCACTAGAGCTACAGAAAGCATGCTTTAGGTTCCTTCTATCAATGTTTCTTGTGGGACCCTAGAGTCAGGTCTTCTTGGTGGCTGTGCCAATCCTATGGAACACCACCTCCCTGGAGATTTGGATTGTCCCAAGCCTTTTAGTCTTTTGTAAGGCATTGAAGAACTGGCTGTTTTCATAAGCATTTGAGTCAAGTTAGTTGAGTGTTGTGATTGTTGTTGTGTTTTTTTCTCCCTGTGAGTGGGATTATTGCATAATATCATTGCTTGTCTGGGATTATATGGTGTAAGAGTTTTGTTTTTAAATCCTTGTATGCCAGCTAAAGTCACTTTTGTGAGATCGGTGACTATATAAATCAATCAATAAAAGAGTGACTGACTGACTACTGATGTGGTAAAGTTGCATATAAACTTCCCAGAAAAGAGCTGACACCGAGCTACCCACATAACACATTCCTAAAACTTTACCAGTATAATTTTTAAATCGTCTAGTTTCATTCATAGCTGACATCAGTTCTTTAACATCCACGGTCTCACCAGCTATAAAGGAAAAAAAGGAAACCATTAAATGTTATCAGATCAACCAAATGAGCTATTAATATTGTTGCAACATAATGAACCATAGATAATAACATCACATAAAATGGCAGATTGTCTACCATACGTGTGAAAGTCAGGAAATCAGCTCAGAAATACAGGAAAGACAGAAGTTTAAAAATTTATTTTCACCAGAAATAGTTTAATAAAGGGATAGATATTTAATAGTTTAATAAAGGGATAGATAACCCATATTCCTTGGCCAGGAATTTCTAAGAAAGTGTAAATGATCAAATGAAACAAAGATGAAACTAGGTAGTTATAATCCGCCCTTCTCCCGCAAAAAAAACCCCACAGGGTGAGCCCTACAGTGCTTATGTGATGGCACTGGAAGTCTATTTCCAAATGGAAAATCTCAAACTTATTTGCTTATTTCCATTTCTATGCCATCAATTCCTCAGTATGCAAGTTTCAACAGCATCAAATGGTCATGTGAAGGGCAGAACAAACAAAATCAAAATTCCATAGAGAGAAAAGTTTCTCTTCAAAGTTTCTCTTCTCTCAAGTTTGTTGGTTGCTCATTACTTCTCAGAGGCTCTTGGGAGCAAGAGTAACACAATTTTGAACCACCAGACTTTCTCAAGATTATATCCTACAGATATCTTGGGTTTTGTTGCTATTTTTCCTTTGCTAGCTAGCACTGTAGCAATGTTGAATTTCTTTTAGCCTGTTGTAAATTTCTCGGGGTCAGGGCAAAGGCCAAAAGGCTTTTTAGGTTGGTGGACATGCTTGGAACCTGGAGAGGATGATGCAGATACTCTCCCCCAATTGATGGAGAGTGGTTTGTAATTCAGAAAAAGACCATTGTGGATATTCAGAAAAAGACAATGAGGAGAGGGAAAATGAGGAGATTTCTGCCTATCACCAGCATCTTTAGCACACTGTATACCCTTTGAACCCTGGTTAATTTACACTGGCTTTTCCCTCTAAGGAGATGTACCAGGTAATCTGGGTCTTTTTCTAGGCAAACTGAATCCAGTATTTTTATTTTTGAAGAATTCCCATAAATAAAAAGTGAGGGGTTTTTTTGTTTTATTTTTATTTCATAAAAAATAATTCTAGTGGTGAGTGCTTTTGCATTATTGTGTATTGGTGACACTATATGCAGGGTGACTTGGAATTCCAGTATTAAAGAAAGGCCCAAAATGTACATGAACTTCACCATGGCTATGTATAGTTGATCAAAACAGTTGATCCATAATTATTTTTCCATGTTTTCCAACAGCCACTTTTGAAAGAACAATTTCAACTCTAGTTCCCCTAATAGATCCCTGCCAGACTCCATGTCCACCAGATTCCCCCCAAACAGAGTGGGAACAAAATTCTCACCAGAATCTGACAAAGTCTCAGTGACCTGCATTAATTCTGACTTGGTTAAATGAATTCCAATATTATTGAAGGAGTTCTCCACTTCAGAAACATTCAACTCTGTTTCCTTGAATTGGTCAATGATCTCAATGATATAATTCAGAACTATGAAGAGGGCAGAGGGAGAAATAAGATTAGACTTCTAAAAAATACTTGCTTTTCTATAACTGGCTTACTGTATTTTTTCCTATGACATTGTCTTCAACACTGTATGTATTTTATACCCACTAAAATCCAACAATCCAACTGTAGTGAGCCAAAGAGATAATATTGGAAGAACTATACAGCAATAGGTTTGTAGCATGGGAAAATATTTAAAATAATTTTATTAGAGCTCTTCTTTAATTCCTCTAGTTATAAGAGGAAGGGAAAGAAAAACATATATAGGCTTCCAAGATTCTGTTACAATGATCTATATCAGTAAAATAGTTTCAGTCATTTTTGAGGAGACTGTTTTCTGACCTGGTCTATCTCAAAGGGCTGATAATAATCATCAGGATTTATGTAGCCAAACATGTATAAGTACATCACATAAGACATTGCTTTTGAAAATTATTTTCATAATCTGTCCTAGTTTACTTGTGTCTAACACATATCATTAAACCTTTCCTGGTTTATTTATGCTTAGAATGGTTCATTAAGACTCAACAGTCAAGAATCCCACTTCCAAATTTGGAAATAATCTTGCATTCTCTTGGGCATATTTCAAAGAAATCTATGCTTCAGATTCAAAAGCAAAATCTAATTTCAGATCCCATGCTGATAATAATCATGGAGTACAAGTTATGCAAAAGTCTCATCCAGGACCAGAGGTATAAGTGACCATCAGGCCTTATTCACCTTAAATTTTCAAGACTAATAGAGGCACAATTTGGAAGAAGATATGACATTTTCAGCAATTTCCAAAGAAGCAGTGGTCTTCATATTCATCAAACTTTCAGAAACAAGATCATGCAAGATAACTTTGTCAATAAACTCAGATGTTAAGAGTGACCACTAAATATGATAGCGTCCGATCACCATCATTTGACTTGTGTTCCTCATTAATGTCACTCAGAAACTGCACACTCGGTTGTATTGTCAGAAATATATTTTGAGCCATCATGTCAATGTAACTTTTAGCAGCAATGTTGATAGATCTTCTCCAAGATCTGTCCCAGCTTGGTCTTTTTCATTTTGCATGGTTGCCCCCCTCACTACCATAGTAGATTTCATCCATCTTACTAGTGGCCATTCTCTTCTTTTTCCCTCCACCTTTCCCTGAATTATAGTCTTCTTAAGAGAATTGGTAAAATCAGAAACCACTGTTCTTTAGGAAAGCAGTGAAAATCTGGCTTTCCCCCCAGATGTTGATGAAGCTGGCAAAGAGTGATTGGTGGGATAAATTATTATTATTAGAGCCTCAATAAAATTCATTGTCTCTTTAATATATTGTGTTTTTATTTTTTTTCACTATTCAATGTTGCCCTTCTGGGAAGCTATGTAAGTTAGTTTAATAAATAAAAGGGTGGATTGCACTGGTGATATAAGCCACTCAGTACTATTTTTCTCTTTTGCTATTTCTACCAAAGAAATATCCTGCCCTGTTTCAACTCACTCACCTTCAATGTCTGAAAAGCGTTTTAGTTTGAAAATCTTCTTTATGACTTGCCCAATATCAACTTTTCCTTCTCCTGGAAAATGAATACAGTTAATCAGCAGTTGCTTAAATCCCCGCCCCTTATACATGATGGGAGAATAATGGAATTCCCACAGTATTTGAATGGATTGTAAAAATGTCAGAACTGGCAAAACTGACCAAATTGGTCAGAGAACAAACAACAAAAACTTTGGAAAAATGAAAAACTTTATACTGATCTTTTCCTGAAAGAAGAAAAAAATGAATTGATATTTATGGATTGAAAATGAAGAAAATATCCAAAATATATAAGAGAGGAGGGGGACAATAAGAATGCAATTATCTATTTGAAAGAAGGTTGGAAGTCACTTATATGGTTCTTATTTTTTGCACTTTTCTGTTTTTCCTTTTTCCCCCTTTTTGGTTTGTCTTTTATGTCTGTTATGGAAATTCATACAATTATAAATAAACAGATATTTTCCTTTATATAGTCGGTTCATAGAAGGTTATCTTGTCTGTTTTTGTATGATCAGATCAACATTCAGTGGAATCTTCAAGTGAGAGTCAAGGTGGATTAATGCCAGACACAAAACACTAGGTCCACATGTGGAGATTCAGTTAAACTAATTTATTGCTAAAAGCCAATGTACAGGAATCTTCTCAACTAATGGTTGGCACTTGCTTAGAGTTAGATAAGGGCCAATTACTCTCAAGGTGAATTGGACTTAGTTCTCTTGTGGCTAAATAGGAACCCTAGGTTCATTTATCCTTTTCAACTGTCCCCAAGCTCTGCCATTCCTTTTCCTACAGTTAAGTAATAAAAACGTCATCTTGGCATTGTATTGTGAACTTTGCCTCTTTTCTATTCAGATTACAATGCCACATGCCTCCCAAAGGTATGCTTTTTTTTTTGCTACATTATCTTTTAAATTTATTTTTCACATTTCTATCCCACCACAATCCAACGACTCTTACCAGCCTAGGGGGACTATATAACAAAAACAGCAAACAACTCTGGACCACAGATTCTTGCCTACAGCCCTCAGATTTTCTGGTGATCCGCCATCCTAGTATTAACTAAGTCCAAACATCTAAAACTTTTCTATGACTCAGAAAGGGTCAATAATGCTAGTGTGTGTGTATGTGTGTGTGTATGTTCATGTATATGTATGTGCATATGTGTGTGTGTGTGTGTGTATGTATATATATATATATATATATATATATATATATATATATATATATATAGGTAGGTAGATCTTGGCATGTTCAGGTCTTTTCCCATGTAAGATTGCTCGCATCCTACATACCTGTACCCATGAAAATCTACGAAAACACACACACACACACACACACACACACACACACACACATATACATATATATGGTATTCAGCTTTGTTCAGGTATTTTCCCACATCATTATAGTTGTGCTTTTAAAGTTGTAGCAACGTTTTGGCAGAATCTCATCTGCCATCATCAGACTTCTGTATTGGGTTTATCTGTGAGTCAGACTTTCACAGCCATTTCAGTTTTAAATTTGGGGCTAGCCTACTGCTGTGCCAGAATGGTTTTTTCTTCATCCTGGTTGGTTGGGAGTCTTGGTCTGTGTTTATTGGTCTTGGCGTCTGCTGCGTTCTGCTTGATTGGTGTTTCTAATATCTTCTGTCTGTTTTGTGGCTTTTTTTGTGTCTTGATTGGCTGGCAACATTATGTTCCTGTATTGGAGGCTTTTAATGTAGCTTGGCTCCTAGTAAATGGACGGCTACCATTTATTAGGAAGCTAGGTTTTATCTGGATGCCTGGTTGGGGTGTGTTTGAGCTGGAGGTATCGGGGGGATCTATTTGTGCCCAGGTGTTTGCCTGGCTTGTGGTGTGGAGATTTTTTTGTTTGTGAGTGCAGGCTTCCAAATAATTGACAGTCTGGTGGGATCATCTTTTCTATTCATGCTTTCAGGTCTTTTTTCAATCTCTATGGCTTCTCTGATAATTCTGTAGCTGGGGTTTTCTATAGTGGCTAGGGTTTTGGTGCCACTGAAGTTGATGCTATGACCTGTTGCTTTCGTGTGTTGGACTAGTGAGGAAGTATGTTCCAGCTTTTTGACTGCATTTTTGTATTCATCCAGGCGGGTACTTATGCCTTCAAAACAGACAGAAAAATAGCAGCCATCCTTAGAAACCTCAAAGATAAAATTGACCTGGAAAACCAAGGCATATACAAAGTCCCCTGTGCATCATGCCCGGCCACATACATTGGACAGACCAACAGAAGAATAAGTACCCACCTGGATGAACACAAAAATGCAGTCAAGAAGCTGGAACACACTTCCTCACTAGTCCAACACATGGAAGCCACAGGTCATAGCATCAACTTCAATGGCACCAAAACCCCAGCCACTATAGAAAACCCCAGCCACAGAATCATCAGAGAAGCTATAGAGATTGAAAAAAGGCCAGAAAGCATGAATAGAAGAGATGATTCCACAAGACTGTCAATCATTTGGAAGCCTGCACTCACAAACAAAAAAATCTCCACACCACAAGCCAGGCAAACACCTGGGCACAGACAGATCCCCCCTGATACCTCCAGCTCAAACACACCCCAACCAGGCACCCAGATGAAACCTAGCTTCCTAACTAATGATAGCCGTCCATTTACCCGGAGCCAAGCTGCATTAAAGGCCTCCAATAAAGTAACACACTGTTTCCAGCCAATCAAGACACAAAAAGAGCCAAAAAACAGACAGAAGATATTAGAAACACTAATCAAGCAGAACACAGCAGACGCCAAGACCAATAAACACAGACCAAGACTCCCAACCAATCAGGGTGAAGAAAAAACCATTCTGGCACAGCAATAGGCTGCCCCAAATTTAAATCTGAAACCACTGTAAAAGTCTGACTCACAGATGAACACTATACAGAAGCCTGATGATGGCAGATGAGATTCTGCCGAAACGTTGCCACAACTTTAAAAGCACAACTACAATGACGTGGGAAAATACCCGAACAAAGCTGAATGCCATACATACAAGTACCCGCGAAAACTTAAGAAAACACACACACACACACACACACACACACATATATATTCTGAGGTTTTCGTGGGTATTTGTATGTGGATGTTTGGTTATTCGGGTTTTCCCTGCCTCTTTATAGAAAGCTATAGATATGTATATATCCATATAATCACCAACAGATACTTGAGTTACAGAAATCTTTACCTTAAAAGAGACACTTTCTGAAGAGATCAATTTCTTTTCCCTGGTAACACTAAGAGTCTGAGAAGAGTGCTTCCAAGCAGTACTTACTGTCAGCTGCAATCATCTGAATTAGATCCTCAAACTCCTGTGGGTACAAATAAATGCCCATATTCTGGAGGGTGGTTTTGAGGTCCTTCAGAGAAACTTTGTTCTCTTTAATATTGTTGATTGCTTGAATAGTATCTTTCAACACTGAGGGGTAAGAAAAGTCACATTTTTATCTACTGTTTTCTTTTGGATGAAACACTGCAACCTGAATTCTGTACTTAATCACCTTTCATATGAGTTGGAATACTTATATAATTCACCACATCCTGATTTGCATGCATAGCAAGTTGGTTTAGAATAAGGGAATTGATAGTACTGAATTTATTAGGAAGGAATGGACCCTTAGAAGACCCACCCCAAAATAATAACTAGTACGATAAGCAAGACAGGAAGAATACTGACATTTTTTTAAAAAATTTGGTGTTGGAGATCAGCTTCTTGAGATACAAACAAATGGATCATTAAACAAATAAACCCAGAATTTTCTCTTAAGGCATAAATGACCAAGTTCAAATTATCCCACTTTTGACACAGTATGTGAAGATTTAACTCTCTGGAGAAGACTCTAATGCTGGAAAAGATGGAAGGAAAGAGAACAAGAGGGCAGCCATACATGCACCATTGGAAGATTTGAAAAAACAGATTAGGGTTTATTTGGGGGAAAATCAGTCTATATGGTTACTAAGATTCAAGATAAGACAGGTTATCAGGTAAAAATTAGGGCTGATCTTCAGATATTAACCAAGACCAGTGTGGTGATTTTTCAAGGGCAGGAAAGTCTGGTGTTAGACTTCTACCAGCTCCTATTTCCCTCCTATACATTGAAAATAGTGTTTTTCAATTTGTGCTGAACAAATTGAATATAGATATAGATCTGTCATTTCACCATAGGCAAATATATCTACTCTAACTAGCTATGATGCACTATATGCCAACAACATTCATTCCCACTGATCATTGCCATCCATGGCCATTCTGTCCAGAGCTGCCAAACTAACTGTTTGGTTCTGAAGGGACCTTGATTGCTTTTTTGATATTTCTGAATTCAAGTCTAATGGAATTCAGCGGATTATTATTTTTTTTAAAAAAAACCTTTTTATTGGACTATTATTTTCTTTTTACAAGTTCAATGATGGAGACAGAAGTGGTACTTTCTTCTTCTTTCTTACAAGAAAAAAACAACAATGTGAAATTGCCCAGAATTTTGCAGGCTTCATTTTACATCCATAATGGTAGAAAGGGTTGTAAAAACTGGGATTTTCTTTCCTTTTTAAAGATTCCAGACCACTGTCAGATGTACCAAATGGTAAGGCACCAGATACAAGAGAGAGTCAACACAGATAGGCCCATATAATGGAAGCACATGTCCTTAAAGACAGAGAGAAAGGAAACCAATTATTACTTCTTTTCTAGGCATAATGGGAAAACTAATGAAAATAGAGGCATCTATCAGTTGAGAACCTTGATAAAAAAAACAGGACACAAAAACAGTACCATGTTCAAAGCCAGCTTCATTTCCAATAGGACTACACAAGAAAGTCAATTTGCTTCAAATTTCAATATGGAAAAACAAAATCTATTAAGTGAAGAGTTCAAGTCCCTCACTTTGTCAACCTAAGAGTGACAATTCCAGCTGAATCTGTTATGACCTGCCAGCGGCTGACGGAGTTGGCAGCGGAGTTGGACAGTAATGAGGATGTTGGGGAGGAACCTAAGCCAGTCTTGGAGACTGAGGAGGGTTCAGACGAGGGCTCTGCATCGGAGGCAGGGATGGGGCCAGGCAGTCTGGCAGTCATCAGCTGCCTTCAGACTCAGACAGCAGTGATACGGGGGAGCTTATGAAACCGGTTCCCAGTCTGTGCATGTGCAGGGCTACCAGAAGACAAGAACAATTGAGAAAGCAGGGTCGACTCAGTAGTAAGGCCACACCTCGGAGATGATTGGCCCCATGAGACATAAAAGAAAAGTGAATGGGATGTGAGCTTTTGCAGGAAGCAATTAGTTTGTCTGGTCAATTCAAGCTTTGAAAAGTTCTGTTTGACTCTATGTTAAATTTGGCCTTGCCCTGCAATTGGCAATTAGTTTTCTGGCATCATTCCAAGTGTGATAATATGGGTGTTTATAAACATTCCCCTGAAAGACTGTTTGTGAAGCCTTGAAGTCTGTGAATGAACGTAATTCACAGTCATTGAAATAAAAGAGGCTTTGCCGGAACTAAGATTGTGTTCTATGCTTTCTAAGGGAGCCTAGGTCAGAACAGAATCTGATTTTGGAAATTCTCTTTAGAGTACTGCATTAAATAAATCTGCATGAGACACTTTTGTGCATATCTACCAGATATGACATTTTAATAAAGAACAGATTGCAGGCAGATGAAGGTAGAGACAGAGCATGTCTAACTTTTGTGAATGTATGTGTGATTGGAATATATCGGAAACCATCAGACTAGAGAGGCAGGAGGAGCACTTCCATGGGATGAAGGGAGTTTCAAGTAAAGGAAGAGACTGAGAAGTGGAAAATGTCTCAGCTCCATCCACATCAGACATACAAGACATGAGAGGAGGAGATCAGAAGATTCCTGAAGCTGGGTCTGTTTGCCAGTTAACTGGAGCAGATGATTTATAGGACACCTGATATGCTTGTGGGAAATTGTCAGAAGAGGGTAGTGACATAGCTATGGTTCATTCTCACTGCCCACAACCTATTTTCTGCTGGGAATTTGGGAGGATGAGCTCTGAAGGGAAGGGCGATACAATGAAATGTGTGGCTGACCTTGGGAAATGAGGGGAAGAGGTGCTCTCTGAGAAACAAACAGACAAGAAAAGCAGGTCCTCCCAGTGGCTTAGCAGTCAAAAAAAGAAACCTAGGACGATCCACCATACTGGATCAAGCAATTAAAAGAGATGGTGGGAAATTTGTACTTTTAAGACTTGCAAAATCGAATACAAAATAAACTGATTCTGATTAATAGGATCTTGCAGGTACCAAAATGAAAACTGGGGTTTTTTGCCTTTCTTGTTTGATTATTTCTTAGGTAGCATCTCTCTCCCCACCACCCCCTCTTATTTGAAACACACTCTCAATATAGATCTGTCTTACCCTGGGACTCCTTTCCCTTAAGTACTCAAATAGGCAAGGGATTTAATTAAGATTATCCTGCAAGCCAGTTAATGCATCTTTCCATACACTGACACACTCCTTCCCCAAATAAAAGTTATCCTCTTTTCAAGATAAGTTGCATTGTTAACACATCCATCTTACAATAAGTTGCATCTTGTCTATTACTCTTCATGCATGTGCATTACAATAACTGATAAGAATAAGATCCTCAAAAGAAAAACTTGGAGATATTGCAGGAAGGCAATATCGGTATCCACTCTTTTGGGCTTCTAACTTCTTAATCACCAATTTTTATCCCTGCCTTACTAGGAATTAGTTTAATGAACAACCTGCCTGCCATTCATGAAACAGGAAAAAAATGAAGTATTTCTTGCAGTTCCCTTATCTTAGGCCAAACATTGATAAATTTGTATTCATTATATTTGTCCAGTGGAAAAACATTTTCCCACTGAGGGTCAGCAGCAACAGAAAATTATGTGTATGTATATATCAAAAGTAGATATTAAAAAACTTGAGAAGGCTAAAATATATCCTGTCCTCCATGACAGAGTAGCAATAACCTTTTACCCCAGCAAATCCATAACTTCAAGAAGACTTGGGAATGGTTGTTAAGATGACAAGAGGTGGCTTCAGAAAACTTTCATACATATGCAGAAAAACTGGACCTCTTTTCATTCCATATTGTTTGAGAAATCAACATTGCTAGTAAAATGGCTTGATATTTTATGACTGATGACTTTCTGGCTGTTATTAATTACATTTGTGTACTTTTTAACAAGCTTAGATGCAAAGGACATCAACAACTAGATATGGAATTAGTATGCAATCATACAAGGACAAAGCAAATTATACTGTATATCTGAAGAAATCTCTTTATATATTCTATTTATATTATATATTACTGAGATATATCTTTCTCACATCTAAATATTAAAGGATTCAGTACAAATACAGAATTGATATTCCTTAAATGAATGAGTAATATTATTTTCAGCTGTTGGCATCAACTTCAATTTGGGGTAATTAATAGAATATCCTGCTAGTTTGCTAAATATCATTTATATCAATACTGGAATAGTAGTGTGAGGTTTGGAAATATATAGAAGAATATCAGAAAACGATCACCTGCAAACAGAACCACTTAATGTTCAACTAAATTACATATTATTCTATAAATCTTCCCATGTTGTCTAATAATACAAGCCAAGGGTTCCATGCAAACATTAAAAGCAAGACTGAAGTAGACATTTGTCTAATTCCACTAAATAACGAGGAAGTAGTAGAAAATATGTCACTCACCATTAGTTTAGATGTGGGAAACTCATAACATTTTGATCTGTTTTATGAATTTTAAATTAAATCTAAACTTATTTAATACAGCAAATATGTACTGCCTGTATGTTTTTTTCAAAGGGTTTTTCAGTGTCTAACAAGGTTACAAATTGGTCTTCATTTTTATACAAGGCTGTTACATCTACAATTAACCTATTGTCGGTTGTTTGTCTAGTTTTTACAAACCCTTTTCGATCATTTTTTAATAATAGTACTTGCTGTACACATTTGCTATCACTGCTCCTAAGAGCTTTGTATCAACATTAGTCTGTAAAATTGGATCATAATTAATTAGCACATTGGATATGATCTTTATCTGATTTTTGTATAACTGCATTATAAGCTTGATTAAATACCTCTGGGGATGTTCCCCGATCAAGTATCATCGTATAATTGCAGGGCACACACACAACGTAAGGGCCACACATTGTAAGAAATTTATTAAAATGATTGTGTAGGAAGGCTGAAGGCCTCAGCTAACATCTTCATCCCTCTCTTTCTCAAAGATCAGTCTAACTTACCCACAGTTCTTATATATTGGGGTTCGCGGGGATTTCAATAGGTCTTTCTCATCTGTCCTTTCCTGCAAGGCCAAAGAGTAAAGTAGATGATGAATTGATGGACAGTAGACAGATGATACCTCCATAAATAGATAGGGCATATCTTTGAAAATAAAGGGCAAGGAGAAGGGAGGCCAATGGAAGAAATATAGGCCTTCTATAGTGGAGATCTCTAATATTTAATTTAGGAGAAAAAACTTTCCTTGGACCATAATGAAAGAGGATACTTTGCCAATGTAGTAGATTGTCCATGCAGTAATAAACCAGACAAATCAGAAAGCCAATGAATGTTTCTTTGTGGCATTTTTCAGTGTCTGCAGATTTTAGAAGGGCACCACACACCAAAGAAAAATCTTTATCATATTAATCTCCGCGAGCACTACTAGATTTTTTCCCTCCAACATCCTAAAAACTAAATATTTGGGTATGATTAGCCTGCTTAAGCTTAAGTATTTTGATGGGCTTTGTTGTCTTTTACTATAAGGAATCATGGGAAGAGAAGTGAATGGGAGAACAGGAACTGATTTAGTATTTTTACCATGGCAGTTGATTCTTGGAAATAAGAACTGATATTGAGCACACAATGTTGTAGAAAAGTTGGTAGTGCAAGAAAACCATACATTCATTGGGCTTTGGTTTTACCTATAAAAAGGACTACCCTTCAGGAAGGAAGAAGCTCCCAACACGTGAACTTTTGAAGCATTTATCCCCCCCAAAAAATAATAATATGGGGAAAATACCCAGTCCCACACTCTACATTTTTAACAATGTAACATAAAAGCCGTAATCATTATTATTAAGAATGAGTTGAGGGCTTCTTGCTTGGGATGCCAACATTTGGGATTATAGAAGCACTATATCATTGTCACCTCAGAATCTTGTATAGAACAAAAGTTCTTTGTTACAGATAGTCTTTGTTTAGTGACTGCCCCATTTAATATCTGTACAAAGTTTACAATGGTAGTAAAAAAATAACTTCATGATCAATCCTTGCACTGACAATTGTCACAGTGTCCCTGTAGTCATATAATTAAAATTTGAACATTTTGCAACCATGGGATATTTAAGACCATTGCCGTGTCCCAAAATCATGTGGTCGCCATTTTGTGCACTTCATAGTCTGTTTCCAACAAACAAAAACAAACAGAGAAGCCAGCAATAAAATCACACATGAGGTCTCGCTTAATGAGCATGGCAGAAGTGATACCATTGCAATCATATGATGTCCTGCTGAATTATCTTAGTGATGGAGTTGCCAGTCCCAACTATGGTAGTAAAGCTAGGACTATCTGTACAATGTCTGCTAGGTTCTAGTGACATGGATGAAAAATACTTTATTTTGTACTAACCGTCAATAGCAACCTGTTTTAGGGCTTCTTCTAATTCATTTTCATGCAG
Source organism: Pseudonaja textilis (assembly GCF_049901715.1). NCBI lineage: Eukaryota > Metazoa > Chordata > Lepidosauria > Squamata > Elapidae > Pseudonaja > Pseudonaja textilis. The sequence goes on along the minus strand of NC_142008.1, from coordinate 88,795,221 downwards.
CTGGATACCCATATTTCTAATAAAGAAAGGAAGATCATGCAGAACCATCTTGTCTTCTTCTATCTTGTCAAGGGCTTGAATGGTACGTTTCAAAACTGCAAAATTGCAAACATGTCCAATTCTTGTCATTAAATGCTATTTATGCTGCCACCAAAGATGCAGAATGAAAATTGAAGAGGACACGAACAATTAATAAAAAACAAAACTTTCAGTTTTGCTCACTAAGAGTCAGAGGAACAATTTTTTTTTGGTGAGGCAAGTCATTTTGCAGTTTAGGTTGTCCCAGATCTATCAAGATGTACAATTCAGTTGCTACATTCTGTCTTAGTTGAAATGTGAGTTTCCAGGTCAGCCGTTTCTCATCCTAAGAAAATATTAATTTTTTTCCCTTCTCTGAAGGAGGATCCTTTGTAGAAATTCCACTCTGATAGTGGCACCCTACACTGAAGGTAGAATATGGGGTAAGAGAAAAGACCCCACTGCTGTGCTGTCTGTCCCTGAGCTTTTCAGTCCTTATTTAATTCTTACTAATTTGACTGTTTTATATTTATCTTTTTTTCATTTTGTAAGTCACCCAGAACTGTTTCAACAGTGGGGTGGCATTTAAATTTAATAAATAAATACGCAAATTTCTGCAAACATTCTCTTTTTTTTCATTTTTGGCAGCTGCTACTATCGCCTACCTCCATGCCTGCTTTGGAGTGAGGGTACAAAAATATACCTTTAAAAATTAATCTGCTAAAAAAAACCATGAGAGACAAAGAGAGGAAATGGCTGTTACTAATGACAATTGCCATTGAGAAATTGTTGAAAAATCTCCCAGTAGAAATGTGGGTTAAAACATTGTGCCCTAACAATTTGTGGAATTTTAAGAGTCCTTTCAATAAGTGAGAAGTTTTGCATTTTCTTGATGCTTGATCTAAAAATACCTATTTTCCCTGGAAATTCTTTTCTTTTCTCAGGTTAGAATTCTAATGTGATGGGAAATTCTAACTCTTGGAGCTGAAACATATAACTCTTCATTTTTAAGATCAAGAGCATTTAAATTATTTGATGACAAGTCAGTGTGGATTGAAAAAGTCAAGAGGCTTGCAACTGTTCACTTATCGCTCCTCATCTTTATGGGTGTCACATGGAGTACTTAAAAAGAGGCAAGTTTTCAATCACATGGTCATAGCCACTGTCTTGACTTTTGTGACCCTGCCTTGTGGATGCACCGTAGCAGGATAAAACTCTACCTGGCTTTCTTTTGGGTTTAAGCTAATATAAACATTGAGACTGAAATGAAAATCTACCATATCCCTTCCCGGCTTGAAAACAGTATTTTGGTTTACTCACTTGCAAATTCACTTAAGAAATACATTTTCTCCATTAAGGATATGAAGCTGTTGAAATTTACTGTCCCGTCTTCTGCAATGGCAATATGAAAACATGTTACAAGTATTCATTTACTTGGATTTATACATAATACAGTGGATCCTTTAGAGAAGGTTGAAGCAAATGTGGGCCTTCAAGAGGTTATTAGATTCTAAACTGTATCAATCTAAGCCAATATGGAAACAAGTCATAAACTTTGGGAACTGCAGTCCAATGTTATTTGGAGAAGTACAATTTCCTAATTCTATATTGTTCAAGGGTATCCATAGTCACATGCAAAAGTTTACGTCCACCCTCCATCCTGAAAAATTATATGCATTAATGAATCTAGAAATAAACTGATATAGCCTCTACATGGTACAATGTTAAGTACAACATTGTTGTGCAAATTTGACTGCACCTTACCCTATAAGAGCAGTTGTTTACTGAGTCAAAATAAGAAAAGAATGTTCACCTTCCTGCTTAATATTTATAACAACTCCTTTTGTAGAAATGATAGCTTCCAAGTAATTTTCTGTAGTTCTTCTATTCTTTCTTTCGATTGTTTCCCACTCTTCCTTGTGGAACTTTTCTAGCTAAGAAATATTTCTATGTCTCCATGCATGATCATATTTGAGGTCTCCCTATATCTCCATAATATGCAATTTTGGGAACTGAAAAGATCCTACATAAACCATTATTTTTTTTCCTGTATTTCATGATTGATTTGGACAAATCATTGTTTTGCTGAAATACCCAGTTTCTTTCTACCTTCAGCTTCTTCAGCAACAGTAAACGTTAGCTTCTAGGATATGTTGATATTTGTTGAATCCATTATTATTTTTATGCCTGTATAATATTGGTTGTAGTACTGGCTCTTGACACCTCCAAAGTGTGATAAAGCCACTTTATATTTTACAGTTGTCAAGATATTCCTTTTCTGCAAATACTTCACCCTTATTTCTCCAAATACATCTTGTGCAATTGTGGTCAAATGGTTCGGTTTTGCTTCATGGTTTGAAAAACATCTTGTCTCAAAACATTTTGAGCTTATCAAGTTTTTCTTTTCCATACCTTATACAATGGTTTTTGCAATCAGGTTGGCAAAAAAGTTTCCTTCTAATAACTGTCTGATGCACATTATTATCATATATAGCAATATTATATAGCAATATTATATTATGAAGCTATGGATATCCCCTCAGTATCACATACATTTTTCAGTGAGTCATTTGCAATGAACTTTGGGCCCTGCTTCGCAGATATGACAGTGTGGAGATGAAATTCTAGCAAAAATTTTATTGGTCATTCAGATGGAACATTTTCATCGATCGTTTCTTGTTACTTCAATTTCTTAACATTATGATGATGATTATTATTGCTAGCTGGAAGTTTGTAGATAATTTTTTAAGCTTTATTCTTATTTCAAATGAAGTGTGCATTATCTTTATTATCAAATGCTCAGAAATTGCCATGGTAATTGGAAATAGATCGAACAATAATCACAGACTAAAACAATAGATTGAATAGAGCACTGATTTTTCTGTGGAATGGCTTCAACTGCCTAAATATAGGCCTATTTGGGATGTGTGTGTCATATTTACACCTTTGCAGCAGGGGTGGGATTCAACCGGGGTTACTACTGGTTCAGTGAGAGTGCATTTTGCGTGTGTGCTCTTGCTTCACGGGCGCATGCTCTTGACGTGCACTGTGTATGCGTGTATAGCATTTGCAAAAAACCATCTGTACCACCCGGACAGCTAATAAGTGCTGCGCATGAGTGCGCAGCATTTGAACATCCTCTTCTTTTCTGCTTTTTCAACCTCAGCTGTGCTGCACAAAGCAGCTGAGGTTGAAAAAGCAGGAAATAAAGGACAGCAAGAGCCGGGACAGGCGGGTGGGTCAAACAGATGACCAAAAGGTCATCGCAGCAAACCGGTTCAGTGTCTGCTGCTCTTCCAAGGTACTGGTTCTATAGAACTGGGCCAAACCGGTAGCATCCCACCCCTACTTTGTAGTAAAAAAGGTAGTACTGAATTAACTGGTTATTATGGTATGGTATGGTTCCAATGCTAGAAGAGTAGCTTCTTTAGTTAAAAATACAGCCATTTTTACAAATTCACACAAAAGCCACGATTATTCCTGCTTCCATAGATTGAACATAATATGTCAGAAACTTCAAAGAAGCCACTTGTTGAAATTTGTCTAACTGAACATCTTTCTCAATAAATCTGGTTAAAGAATCCATGTTTAATTTCCTGTCAATAAATGTGATAGTAAAGCAGTAATAACTGGATCTCTATTGGAGTAGCCACCAATGCTGACAAAAACTTATTAATTCTTCCACAAAATAGAAAAAAATGTATAATTAAGATGTACTGGAATTTTGGCTAGAATAATTTTGGACCTGATGGTTCCATTTCACTGCAATCTTAGTAGATTTATCCAATACTTCACATGGTATAACTTGTAATTTATTCAGTTTCTGGGTGGAAAAGTGAACTAAGTAATTAAAGGTCAATTAAGGACTCCAGAGCATAGAAAAGAACTGTTTACAACATTATTATTAGAATTGGATGCGCATGTAGATACAATGCGTACAATGAAAAATCATGTTGATCAGCACAAACACACAGTATAAAACAAAAAGATCCAGGTTATGTGATTTAACAGTTGGATAGTGGCAAATAAAACATGAGAACTTGGTTTATCTTTTATGGAAAGTACTGTAGTACTGTTCAATAATAAGCATAAGGGTTTGCTTGTAGGTCTTGGGCTCTGTTCCTGGCATCTCAATATCTTTGGTTGGTTAGGTGAGGATCATCAGTTTGATATGGTATAAGGCTTCTGGTGGTACTCTTGGGCTTGATCAGAATAAAAGCTAGATAGAAGCACAATCATAAACCTGGTCCATCAACCCACTGGCTAAGATGTAAACCCAAAAGAATCGAAGAGACTAACCTGCCACATCTGCATTCTGCAGCATTTCCTGGAATTCTGTGTCACTCATGCCGATTCCCAGTTTGTTCAGGGTGGAGCACAGATCATGACTTTTGATGCTATCTTCCAGAAGCATTTGGATGACATCAAACATATTCTGTAAGGCTGAAAAAACATGCTAGTTTGGGGCAAAATACATGTTATATAGAGATGTGTGCTGAAACAATTTGAAGTTTCTGATGTTAACTCTTGTTTCTCATGCTAACTCTTTTATATTGATACTTTCTGTATCTATAGTTGGAAGCAATTGACTATGATGTCATTGTTGCTAACTATTCTTATTCTTGCTTCTTAAATTACAGCAAAAACCTAGTGCACTAAAAAGAAGCAGATTAGACATTCCTCTTCAATTAATATCATCTAGTGGGTTTTGCCCTTTAAATTTAAAAGCAAGAGAACACGTCAACTTCTTTCAGGCTGCCACAATCAGTGCTTCATGGGCTATTAGGATGATAAGGCAAAAAGTCATATGGTCTTATTTTTTTTCAGTAGCAGCTGATTTTTATACAATCTACTAAACTTAGGTCAATACAGGAACATAAGTAGCAAAGACTCATTGGAAACAATGACCTTCATGCATTAAATTCAAAAATCAGAAATTGATGGCTTTTTCTAGTCCTCTCTCCCAATGTCTGTTCATAGGCCATGATGACAATCTCCAGGACAATTATGGACGCAGATATCTTTATGACTTGCTCCTATCACTTCATATAAAGCAAAAGTAGAATTTACATTTTGAATATGTTTTACTCAGCTGATTCTGAATGTGGCCAACTTTTTTTTCTCTGATTGAAAAAATACCCTTCAATTTATATACATGCGTTAAGGGCAGCATTTCCCAGCTTTGGCAATCTTAGCATGTGTGGACTTCATGCTAGCTGGGGAATTCTGGGAATTGAAATCCTATATCTCAAGGTTGCCAAGGGTGGAAAACACTAGTTTTTTTTTTTTTTTTAAAGTATGCTAAAAACTAACTAAGCAAGATACTTTAAACAAGCCAGATTGTTGTTTGGCATGGCAGCCAGTATCGAATCCAAATGTTAGACATCTTTTTGTTCTCTGGCTCATGGTTTGAAAGTAGGAAATTACAGTTTAGAAACCCCCCTTTCCTTCCTCTTTGACAATCTTTCCAATAACCAATACTGTATCTGACATGAAAGAAAAAGCTTCATTCCTAAATGTATGTTTGGCCTCTGGTTCATCCCACTAGGAAGCTGGTTTCAGTGTTGCTTCCTTAGTCTTCCTCTTAAGCATCCTAAAAGCTGGTCATTTGCCCCAAGCGTATCAAGAGGGCCAATCCTGTCATGATATGAAGAGTCCAGCAAAGTACTGTGGACAAGTTTGCACCTTCTATGTGAGATAAGCAGCATTCCACACAACAGATGCCCATTTTGCTGTCATCCATAGTGACTGCTTACCATCAGAATGCTTGGTCATGTCCTACTCACTGTCATTAAAAGGCAGTGAGGCTGATGATAAAGGATCGTGTGGCTCCAGTTCAATCCCTTCACAGGAAAAAAATCAAACAAAAAGTCTGCAGAATTGCTATCTAAAGAGCTTTCCTATCTGGGCTTTCTTAAATGACTCCCTAGAAACCTGGGAAAGTACAAATAGTCCTCAACTTACAACCATTCGTTTAGTGACAATTTGGAGTTACAACAGCACTGAGAAAAGTGAGTTAAGTGACTTACGATCATTTTTCATGCCTACGACCATTGTAGCATCCTGTGGTCGCTTGATTAAAATTTGGATGGCAGCTGCCTCATATTTATGACAGTTGCAGCATCCTGTGGGCATGCAATCACCTTTTGCAAACTTCTGAGAAGCTAAGTCAACGAGGAAGCCAGATTCACTTAACAATCATATAACTAATTTAAGAACTGCAGTGATTCACTTAATAACTATGGCAAGAAAAGTTGTAAAGTAGGGAAAAGTTCAGCCAACAACTGTCTCATTTAGCAACTATGGCCATAAGTTGAGGACTACCTATATCAGAGGGCAATTAACAAGACAAGAATATAGCACAGTATGAAATCAATTAGCTAGGATGAGGCAGATAAATTCTGTTAAAATTCTTTGGAACTTTAAAAGGGTTTTGCTCATGTCTTCATGGGTTAGGTTATTCTAAGGAAGCTTTTGCCAATGTACTACTCTCAGATTTGTTTTGGATTTTATGACTGGAAATGTTGGATGTTGCAGTCCCAAAATATCTGAAAGGTACAAGTTGAGGAAGATTGTTTTAGATTGCATCTACTTTATTGGCCTTCACAATGGATATCCATGTAGAATGTAGTCATGATAGATAATCAAAAACATACAGTAGTTTGCACAGTCTGACCAGTTCAAGGTTGACTCAGTCCTCCATTCTTCTGAAGTGGTAAAATGAGGACCCAGATTGTTGGAGGCAATATGCTGACTCTGTAAACTGCTTATAGAGGGATGTAAAGCACTGTAAAGTGGTATATAAGTCTAAGTGCTATTTGCTATTGCTAAATCTCAATGCTTATCCAACAAGACAATAATTAGATTTTCCTAATATTCAGAATAGTATGGAACATACCAACACCATTGATCTTTTAGTTTGATAAAACAAATAGATGGAATGAACTGATTATCCACATGAATAATCTAATACCATTATTCTGTAGTCCTCCACATCTTATGAGTAAAACTATCCAGGGTCTGGTCCTACCTAACATTTGGGAATGATTGCTCAAAGGAGGAAATACATAAATCATCCTGCATAAGGCTTCTCATTGAAAAGCCTGAATATCAGGATAAGAAAGTAAAAGACAAAAATGGAATATTGATTCATGGAGATTTCTGAAGAATTATAAGGGCTGTAGTTCAATACATTTGAAGCTCATATAGAATATTATATAGGGTAGACCAGAGTAAAAAGCAAGTTGATATATGCAACATAGTCAGGAAGAACCAATGAGCTGTCAAGGTTAAAGCAGTGCAAAATCCTGGTAGATAATAGCTCTACAATCTTAAATAGGTATCCATAAGAAACTCTAACTTCAGCTGACACTGATATTATTGAAATGGATGGAAACTGAACAAGGAGAGATTCAACCTGGAAATAAGGAGAAATTTTCTGACAGTGGGAGCAATCAGTCAATGGAACAGCTTGCCTTCAGAAGTTGTGGGAGCTTCATCACTGGAAACTTTCAAGAAAAGACTGGACTTCCATCTGTCAAAAATGACTTATTAACCACATTTCAATGATCCAAAACATGGAAGCTCAAGTGTATATTACATTAAATGTACAACATATCAAAACCCACCTTCCTGAAATGATAGATCTTCTAAATGTCCCATATCTTCACTTTCATCTCTCTTAGCTTCGATTTCCTGTTTGTCTTCATCAAGTTCTTGTTTGTCTTCATCATGCCTAGCTGGGATATCATCTTGGAAGGAAAGTTTCTTCTTTTTCTTCTTCTTTTTCTGCTTTATACTTTCACTACTAAGGCTTGCATGAGGAACTAAAGAAAGATCAGGTAGTATGGGGGGCTTTTTCAATGGCCATCTTGTCTTTGACTGTGTAGCCATTAGTTTACTTTCTCCAAGTGGGAGAGTGGAACTTAATGGAAACAGTGTGTCATGACTTGTATAGCCATATTTTGATCTAATCTTTGGCCACTCTGTGCTTTGGTCTTTTTTGTCCTTTTCATCCATGGAAACTGCAGTTGTTGCTTTGTTGGTTTGCTTTAGCCCAACAGGTTTCTGAAATTTATTTGCTTTCTTCTCTAGGCTGTCAATAGTGATCTCTTCATCTGGTTCATATAATCCAATCAAGTGAGCATAACAAAGTGGTATCCCCTTATCAAGCAAAATATTTCTTCTCCTTTCTACTTCAGAGTCATCCATAGTAGGAAAGTCTTGACAAGATTCTCCATCCAAAATACCATACTCATCTATAAGTAACAATCAGAAGAAGTAATGAGATTATTAACTACTGTACGTGTCAAGCTGAAGTAAGGAATCTCTATAAAAGTGCTATCTGCACTCATACTGCCAAATAACAATATTTTACACAATGATTCCCAGAGGTATTGTTACCAGTATAGTAAAAAGAAAATTACAATTTTATTGTGAATCCACAGTACCCATCATTCTTCATGCAGGAACAACATAAATGACTTATCTTCAAGAAGTGCTTATTTTGTTTAATAATCTTTGCTCTCCTTTTAGCCAATTATCTCCTTCCCAATCAATGATTCATAAATACAACACAGGAGGATGAGCTTTTCTAAAGATAGGATATTCTAAGAACCATTAATAAAAAAAAGCAAAGTGTGTCTTCTATTTTAGTTCAGAAAATAAGTATACCATAACTTTTTGAATTTTAGGAATTATACACATATTTTTTTTCATAGTACATCAATCTTTTTTTATATCAGTTTAAGATAGCATCCACTTACAACAACCCAAAAGTAACTTACAGAGACCAGACTAAAACAGGGGGCCCCAAGCCCTGGGCAATGAACTAGTACCAGTCAGTGGCCTGTTAGGAACTGTGCTGTGCAAGAGGTGAGCAAGTAACCAAACCTTCATTGGCACATACACAGGCTCTAGTTTGCTATTCTCCTCCCCTCCATTCCCATCTGCGGAAGACAATTTTTCTTCCAAAACTGGTCCCTGGTGTCAGAAAAGTTGGAGGCCACTGGGCTAGGTAACATTTTACCATGAACCTAATTCATGAGCTGTGAACACTTACGCATGTGTTGACTTAATAATCCTCTCACAGATGACAGAAATTCTGAGATGTTCAATTTCCCATCCTCTGTCAAAGAAAAAGGGAGACTTCAGGAATGTACTGTATAAAGGAATCTCTTTCCCCACATTTACATCCGTATGCTTATAGTTTCCTATTAGGCAAATTACTGATTAACTATTGTTATTGATAAACTGAATCTTAGCTACCTTGAAGAATGAGCACTACAGTGGAGACTACTGAAGTCCAGCTTTATTGGTTTATTGAATCAAAAGTGTGTAGTCTTGGCACAATTGGTTTAATTGGGTTTTTATTAGTTGATATGTATTTGGACTTTGTAGGAATGGATATTCATTTCAGTCAAACATGTACTTGTTGTTACTGGGACAGAAAATACAATGTCATTTTGAGTAACTGATGTAAAACATTACCTGAAAACCTCAAAACTTTCCTCCCCATTCTTCAACGCAGCTAATTTTCATCTCAATTTATAGTAAAAGCTTCTATCTTCATAATAAATATAATAGAATGATAAAGGAAGGAAATTGGCAATGTCTCTAGTGCAGTATTTCTCAACCTTCGCTGGAAGATTCTGGGAATTAAAGTCCACACAACTTAAGGTTGCAAAGTTAAGAAACACTGCTCTAGTGTTTAATTTTGATGTATATTAAAAAAGAACTTGGAAGTATAGACTTTACATTTCCTTTGAGATGAACTTGGATGAGTTCAGATTTTCTTTCTGCCTCTGATAATAATCTGGTTCTTCTGTTGAAATCAAAGACCAAAGACACGTGGTACCATCTCTTCCAATCCAGCATACACTGAAATAGGCATATACTTACTGGTAATTGTAGTGTGTTCTAGTGTTTGCTGTATAATTAGGGGACTAAGGCTGACCCCCAAGCATGCTAAAATTGGCTCCAATTCTTCAATGGCTATCATATCCTTTTTAATGGTTCGGAAAATCCTCTGAACATTTTCAAAAGCTGCAGAAGATGCAAGAGAACAAAAACAGGACAGGACAATTAAAAAGCACAAATTGATAATCACCTAGGTATAGTATAGAGAATAATAGAGAATAACTTTTACTGTAATAATTTATGATTAAGATGGCACTGAACAAATGGTGTTATGACCAGTCACTTTACTTACAGCCCTTTCAGCATTCCTGTGGTCATGTGATTGTAATCTGCAACCTTTCCTGCCAGTTTCTGAGAAGAAATCAATGAGGAAGCCAGCAGGAAATCATAAGTTGCAGTCACATGAGATTCTTGCTCAATAGCCCATGCAGTTCTCACTTAATGATGGCATCTGGGACTGCCAGAATTGCTGCTGTTAAGTTGTGTGGAAGTTTTAACTCAAGGACAGAGTTTCTGGTCCCAATTAGTGAGGACTACCTGTATTATGGTCACAAGCTTTGGCCAAACTAATATCACAGAATGTTCACAGAAAATTTCAGTAGCATGCGAATAAAACCTAGAAGAAATACTATACTCAGTAAAGCATTTTTGGCCCAGACTTTTCACTGATCTTGCAGAGGTTCTGGTAGTGATTAGGTTTCAGAAACAGAGGTGGTATTCAGCAGGTTATGACCAGTTCTGGAGAACCAGTGGTGGAAATTTTGAGTAGTTATAAGAACCAGCAAATACCACCTTTGACTGGCCAGCCCCCATCTAATTCTCTGCCTCCTGAGTCCCAGCTGATTGGCTGGGTCTTATTTTGTTGTCCTGAACAGGAGAACGGAGCTGGAAAACAGGTTAGTGGGGCAAGGAGGGAATGTGGATTTTACAGTATCCTTCCCCTGCCACATCCACCAAGCCACGCCCACCAAGCCACACCACGCCCACCAAGCCATGCCCACAGAACCGGTAGTAAAAATATTTGAATCCCACCACTGTTTCAGAACCATCCTATAGCTAAAAATTGACATAAAATTATCTTAGAATTGGGCCTCAAACAACTTTTAAGTTTTGTAAATTCATATAAAATGGTCACTCCTAATTTTTTAAGTCCTCCAGTTCTGCATCTGGCCATCTTAAAAGGCTAGTGACTTGATAGGTATTGATCAGGGTTAGGAAAACCTTCAGACATTACAGTTATCTGTGGCAAAGGACAGAACAGTGCCTTCCTTCTTGCTCAAATTGTCTGTTGAATCTTATTGCAGCATTAATGACATCTGAGAGCCACAAGCAAACTTAAAATGGCATGAACAAATGTAGATTTGATTCAGAGAAGGAGGAAGGACACGAGCCATTACAAAAAAGGTACATGAACCTTGAGAACATAGAAAATGTGAGAAAGAAATTCAGAATAATTTTATATTGACTGTAAATCTATGAGAAATATTCTACATACCCTCAAGATCAATGTAGAGCAAGGTGTTACGTGCAACATCCAAAAAGTCATAAAAATCCAGACTGCCATACGCTGTATGAAAAAGAAAGGCAAGACAAAATGGTAAAAATGTGAGGCAACTAGTTAGTTTATAATTTTATATATAAATGAACCAAATGTAACATGTTCTACGTATTTATTTCATGTACACACACACACACTAACAAGCATGCACACAAGGATTACTTGTTTAAAATTCTGCAAAATATTAGTTTATGAAATTCCTAGGCTCAAGGATAAGAAATAGCACAGACCATCAATAGGGATAAACTGGAGAATTTGAAACATCTGATCTTTGGACAGGAGGATACCCAAAGTGTGTAAGGTAAGGAGGAGATAGTTGATGTGAATTCTTCCCCTTCTGATGGCAGTAAAAATGGTGCAAGCCCTGGAGAGTCCTGGGAAAGCAAACATAATATTCTGAGTCTGCTAAAAGGCCTTAAAAGCAAATTATATTATTGATTTCTTTCACCTAAGGAAATCTAGATATCCTCAGTGTGGAATCTATTTTAGATCTTTTCATCAGATTATTCCACAAAAGCTTACAGGAGTCTGGCAACAACTTGTTTGACAAAAGCAAAAACATACTTGGTATGAGATGGGCAGCATACCAAATAAATAAATAAATACGCTACTAATTTCAATAGCAAAGAAAAAGCAATCATATTCTTTCTTACCTTTTGCTCCATGGAGAAGACATGGGTCAAAGTGCTCTCCCTCATCACAGAATGTTGTGTAGAGATTGTACATAGCTTTACTTTGCCTGCCAAGATACATGCACACACTAACAGCTGACAAATACAATCTCTTTAATTTATCTCTTTCTTGCATTCATAACTCAACTTCTTCCAGTCTAGTGGCGGCACCTTGATGAATGGCTACAAGCCTCCATTCCTACTTGTTTAGAAACTTAAACTACAAAATCATGAGCTGATAGAGAAACCAGATTATTTTTTAGAGAAGGAACAAAAAGCAGATACAGACATTCATTCCAAAAGTTGCAATATGGTAAATCAGTATAGCATTAAAAAAGATTGAGTTTCCAATCACATACAATTTTTTTCTGTGTCTACAATCATAGACACAGTGATACTTTTTTTCTTCTGATATTGATGAAGATGTGGAGGTAAAATTTGATTTTCTCACAAGTTTGAATCTCTGAAATGTGAGCTTTACTTTGAGTAATAATGTACAATAAGTATTAGGATTTCTACCAGATATAGATCTTAGAAAGGACAGATTTTATATATCGTTGGAACAGTAGATAGTACAGTGTCTACTAATACTTATTCAAATTGATGTAATCTTGCAACAGTTGATTTCAATCCAAATCCCGAGTTAAGTTTTATTACCTGTTACAGATGCAACTGGTTTAAAATCACCTGTAGCTAATTTCAATTTTGTTGGTTTAATGATAGCAATCAGGATAAATTTATGTTATAAAAGGAGATATTGGGATGAAACATAGAGTTTATCCTGTTTTTCAAGGTGGTTGAGAATTATGATGCCTAAAGTAGATTGGCACTATCTGGAAATGTAGTTAGTTGATGTGCAACTGTGAACAGAGAATAACATGGTTAATAAGGAAGACCTAATACTTAGGATTGTGCTTCTTTGTGATTTTAATTTTAAACACTCAGTTATTTTGAATACCTTACGGCTAGCTTGCAATCTCATACCAAGTGTGGAAAATTCCTATAGATAGTCCCTGATTTATGACCACAATTGAGCCCAAAATTTCTGTTGCTAAGTGAGATATTTGTTATGTGAGTTTTGTCCCACTTTATGACTGTTCTTGCTATGGTTGTTAAATGAATTACTGTATTTGTTAAATTAGTAAAATGGTTGTTAAGTGAATCTGGCTTCCCCACTGACTTGCTTGTTAGAAGGTCACAAAAGGTGATCACATGGCCACAGGACACTGCAATGCTCATAAACGTGAGTCAGTTGCCAACCACCTGAATTTTGATCACATGACCATGGGGATGCTGCAATGGTTGTAAGTCTGAAATATGGTCATAAGTCACATTTTTCAGTGATGTTGTAACTTTAAATGATCACTAAATAAACTGTTGTAAGTTGAGGACTACCTGGATTTTAGCAGTGTCTTCTGGAAACATGACATTTTTGCAACTTACATTAGAGTAGAAGTAGCCCAAGGTTAGCCTTCAAACATATTTTTAGTCATCTGGAAAGTAGTGTCATTTTCTAAAATTAATCTCTCTTATCTCTCTCTTCTACTTTACTTTAAAAATATATTCATTCCTATAGAATAATGTTACCTCCCATCCCAGATGCCCTTAATAGACAGTTCTACTCTTTTCAGTTCTACTCTGCAAAAGATTGTTTTAACATTAAGCTGCAGATTTCAAATAGATACTGTATTTAATATCTACAATAGGAAGAAAATATTTGCTTTCTAATGTAAAAGGGCTTTGTCTTTTTCTTTACTCATTGTTGATGTTCCTCTTATTAAATCAAGTATTCTAGGTTGCCCAAATACCTGTTGCTTCCTTTGGAGGAAAGCATCCTAAGCATCTGAGCTTTGGTAAGTGCCCTGTAGTCTTTCTTCCTTTTCACATTCTTCAATAGTCCTTTCTCTGGTGAGCAGATCTAATGGGGAGGATGAAATGACAAGATGCACTCAACTATACTTTTCCTCAGGAAGAAATATACAGCAACATCTTACTTCTGTACAGATATGAGTTGTTCTTAGGGGGGAGGGGAAGAATCCATTCTTGTCTCCAAACTTAATTTGGACCAGGTAAAGTTAGAGGGGTGTATGAAGTAAAGGCTAGTGCAACTTAAAAGATTTTCTGGCCAAACCTTTATTCCAGTCTAATTATTCCAGCAATATTAAAGATGAGCGATAAACAAAGAAGAAGCACAAAGGTGATGATAAAAAGTGAAAAGAAAATCTGTGCAAACTTGAAGCTCTTCAGTCCTAATATTGTCATAATGCTAACATGTAAGGCAAGGTGGCCTTATTATTATAGCCACCTACTAATTTGAATTCAAAGCAAAAGAATCCTTCTTTATCTCAATTACTTCAGCAGGATATATGGGATTCCTGTACTTAACTGTAGGTTTCTACCTTATAAATTTATAAGTAAATAGATAACAATTTATTAAAGACAAAAGTCTCCAAAATGCTCATGTTGCTGATTAAAGGATTTTTTTTTAAAAAAAATATTTTTAAAAACAAACATACACATACAAAACATGTTTTGTATCTGATTAAAGGTTTTTGTTCTCCCTTTGTTTTGTTATACTGTTTTTTTCTGTTATACTGCCTTTGTTTAGTGTTTTTTACATTATAATATTTATGTAACTACACAATGAACTGAAGATTATATAGGCTGCAAAGGCAGACATAGAAAATAAACCATTTATCTAATGACTAAAAGGTAAAGGTAAAGTTTCCCCTTGCATATAGGTGCTAGTCATTTCCGCCTCTAGGGGCCGATGTTCATCTCTGTTACAAAGCCGAAGAGCCAGCGCTGTACAAAGACATCTCTGTGGTCATGTGACCAGCATGACTTAATGCCGAAGGCAAATGGAACGCTGTTACCTTCCCACCAAATGGGTCCCTATTTTTCTACTTGCTTTTTTACATGCTTTCAAAGTGTTAGGCTGGCAGAAGCTGGGACAAGTAACAGGAGCTCACTCCATTACGTGGCACTAGGGATTCGAACCACTGAACTGCTGACCTTTCTGATCGACAAGCTCACTGTCTTAGCCACTGAGCCATGATTAACCAGTGTCTACACTTCAATGGAATAGGATTTTTGTATCCATCTTGATTATCAGGAGATTCCAATAAAGGAGAATATTTGTAACTCAGAGTTGAAATGAAGGGTCCTTGGGGGTCTCTGAGACATTTCATTACCCAAATTAAGCAACATTATCAGTGCTAGGATGCATAGATAATGTTACATAGTTTGGGTAATGAAATGTCTTCAGAAAACAATCAGGCTCAGAGAGCACCAAGAGCCACTCATATCAAGAGATTGCTCCATTGTGACTTACAAGAGCCTCTAAATTATAGAATTATAGGGCTGTAAGAGTTCTTATAGTCCAACCCATAACTAAGAAAATAATGGCCTCAAAGTGTGATACCTTTCTGTAATTCCTTAGGAGCCTGATTATCTCCTCTGCCACTTTCAATGCCATTGAAGTCACACAAACGCCTCGTGTTGGGATCAATTCCAGAAGACATCAAAAAAAGATGTGGCCACAGCCCTGCTCTTATAATCATTGCATCATCCTACCTTAATTAGTTGATTGAATATACTATAGTTATAATAAAGATGGAATGGGAAAATGGCTTGGAAAAAGGCTATGAGAAGCCACCTTCATACTGCTGAAGAAACACTGCATGATTCCATAATTCAAAGAATATCTTTTCTTCATTTTTATTACAAAGATGCTTTTATTCTCCATATTGTGCCTAGGACAAGAGCCATCGCACTGAGCAATCCTGCTAATAGACCCCCAACCCTGTTTCCTTTCAATTTGGGGGCAAAAAAGAATAAAATTCTGACTTTTTCTACAGATATAACACAATTCCACAGTTACGCTTCTTTGCCCAAAAGGTTCAGTGTGATCTCTCATGAAAAGATTGGCTTAAAGATGATTTAATTAGAAGCCAATTCAGAAATCCAGACTATTTTAATCTCAGCAACTTTAAGATATGGGGACTCAACTCCAAGAATTCCCATCTGCTGAGGTTGTGAAACACAGCTCTACAATTTAGGGGCTTGTAACAGAAGCATGCAGTTCATACAGGGATGCTTTTATTTCCCATTTCTCTGGCTTTGTTTGAGCTGAAAGTATGGGGAAGGATGCTTAATGCTTCCTGGGATCGGCAGAAGTTCAGTGATAGTGGTAATGGAAAAGCTGTCTTTCAGCGTACACTACTACTACTCATTTCCATGGATAATTTTCTAGGAAAACTCCAATACTTTTAAACTAGATCTTAATACAGCCCTGTAACTCTTGCTCTCACCTCATGTCCTCTGAATAGTGGTCTTTGATTTCTCCACATAATGCTTTTGTGAAATGGTGCTTTGGGAAGATGCAGTGGGCTGTGCTTGATCAATCGTCTACGAGAGACAAAAATGAAAAGATTAGCATATTGGGAAAGTGACCGAAATGTATTTCCTGAATTTCATTTTCAACTGCTTTAAAACAAAATGAAACTGACAGCACAGAATGTATAGTCCAATATTTTAATCAGACTAGATAAAGGATTTACAGTGATAAAAGCCAATGTGCCTTGTTCAAAAGAAAATAACTTAAAATGATCAAAAAATATCTGTGATTTGATTAGAAATAGTGGAAGACTTTGAACATAAAACAATAATCAGAATGGTTTTTAAGATGTCATATTTTTTTAAGTTGTTTGTGATCAGTCTGATGAGCAAACTGCAACTGCATAGTTGACTTATCTTCCACCTATCCCAATTTAAATTCTACACTAGCTTATCTACTATATGCAGCCGATGAAGTGAGCTGTAGTTTACAAGTACCTCATAATAAAAGTGGTTGGTTAGAAAAGGTGCTATCGAATTACTTCACTTTGTCTTAAAATTAATGGCTTTATACAATTGTGTGGGCAGGATAATCCCACTATTCATTGGCCATGGACATTTTGATCCTTCAAATACAACAAATACTACAATACTCAAATACTACAAACATTCAGGGAAATAATTCAGTAGCCAAAAGTTTTCCCATCTAGAACTTTTCATAAATTCCAGCCTGCTGTTTGCTTGAACATCAGCTTCTTCTGTCTCAAGATTCCATGAAATGTACCTCAGCACAGTTCAAAACATACAAAGGAGGAACAATGAGAAGAATGTAATAACATGTGGAATAATATGCGGAATGCCCAAAGCCCATCATCACTTGATGTCTTAGCTTACTCAGTTGTACTGCAGCCGCAGCGGTTGTGGAAGGAAGGCTTGCGTGCTGGGATAGAAAAACGGCGTTCCTCTTCCTTCCATTCTGTAGGCTTCTTCCATATGCATACAGGAACAGATTCAACTTCAGACTGCAACTCTGGATTCACCAATTGGGATTCAGTCCAAGTTGATGTCTTTAGATCATCAGTGTCAGTACTAGGAGGAGAAAAATAAACTCAAGACTAGGAACAGATGACAATTCTCTCTATGACTGGGTTCACTTGACACACCTTTGGCTTCTGAGTTAACCCTTTTTTGGTGATTGCAAATACATTAAGTTATTAATTAGAAAAATGGTTGAATTTGCTAAACATATATAGGCTGTGACCAAAATCCCTGATTTTAAATCAGAGTTAAAATTGATCATGCTCAGCATGTTATGCAAAGGCAATATAGTGACTTCGCACATCATGAATATGTTCACTCAGATTGCTAGATGACAACATGAAAAAACCATGTACTGCATCTTGATATTGTAGAAAGTTAGCATGTGAAATTTAAGATTCATGAGATAAATATTATATAGTACAGGATTTCCCTTTCATGTAATAGTTTAAGCAATTGAAGCTGTTACACAGCTGTTACAAAGACAGTGAAAAGGTTAGATTAAACTGAACTGAGTATAACTGAGGCCCCTTTGGAAATTATCTTCTAAACTGCAGGACCAAAAAATCCTGATAATCTTATCTTCTGCTACTCTGACTTACTGCTCTGAAATGAGGGAGGAAAAAATAGTTGTGCTTTTCTCGGGAGTAAGAAAGCTAGATAGATCATCCTTCCAATCTGATGTTTCTTTTTCCCATGAACTAGAGGAATATAATGCTGAGGGTTCTTTATCTTCCTGCAGATCTAATGTTTTTAATGATGGCTGGGTATTATCTGCATTCTGTTCCTTCAGGTCTTTAGATTTTTCCTCTTTAACCTGCTCTCCAGGAGATTTCTTGTCGTGTTCACCCTCCTCATTTGGGTAATTGGATTTGTTCTCCTCAGTTTCTGCTTTTGAGTCCTGGGGCTGACCACCCATTTTGGTATTCTCAGTTAGGTCTTGGGGTTTGCTGTGAAGGAAGAAAAACAAAACATTCATTTACAGAGATGGTTCTGTTCTGGTTTTGGTTCTCTCTAGTTACTCTCCACCAAGGGCACAAAGTTCTAATTGCAACATTTTGGTGATATAGAAGCATAGTAAGTTCAGATATACCTGTAGATATACATATGTTAGGGTTAGGGTTAGGTTATTCCAGGGTTATTCCCCTGGAATAACCTAACCCCAATGCTAGGTTTCTTTCCGTAGGTTATTCCAGGGGATGATACCAAGCACAGATAGTCATTTAGCTACTGCTTTGAATAGCAACTATTTACAATTATAACAGGGATGAAAAAGTAGCTTTGGGACCAATGTGTACATTTACGACCTTTGCAATGTCTGTATTAGACACATATCCCCCATTATAGCCAGTCAGTACTTTTTCTGTAACTGAACCATTTTTTCCTCCCTTGTCCCCAAAGCAGGGAGATTGCCTAAATAAACTATTTCTTCCTGAGCTGTTTTTTTCTGCAGCACAGTGTATCCCTAGAAAGTGCTAACTGCGATAAGCTCAATTCTGTGACCTTAACAAGTTTATTAGAATGCACTTACAGAATAGCAACAGCATTTAGACTTGTATCTCACTTCATAGTACTTTCAAATGAAACAAAGAAAATGTTAAAAAGTTGTATTTATGTAGTTACTTACCAAGCACATCTAAATTATATTAAACAAAATATCTTTATAATCCCCAAGGCATGTCACAACTTTTGAGTACTCCTTAATATTTGGAAATGGAAAGCTGAAAATTTTGACATGACCTAGACTGCTTTACAGCATTCTCTAAGAATCAGCATATTGCTCCCAACAATCTTGGTCCTCCTTTAACTGACCACGGAAGGATGGAAGACTGCGTCAACTTTGAGCCGATCAGGATCAAACTCTTGATAGTGGGCAGTCAGCCTACAATACAGCATTCTAACCATTGTGCCAACCACAGCTGGTGCATTAAACTGGCAGGCCTTAGTTAGTTTCATGCTGAAGGCTTTAGTTTGCCTCTTAAGGAAAGCTGAAATCATAAACACAGAGTCATTTAATTTTCATTTGGTGACATTTCGCTTAATGATCAAGTTGACAGAACCAATTGTGGTTGCTAAAATACATGCATGTCCTTCACGAGCCTTTAAAACAGAAGTCAACAACTTTTTAAATATAACAGTCTCATGAAAGGACATTTTGGCAATCTGCCTTAGAGATGTTATTAAGACTTTGAGTGTCATCATTAACATCTCACAAGAATGTCTGATATTTCTTCAGCCTTAGATGATGTATGACTTCAGAGGCTCCATGGAACAAGATTTTGCCCTATTAATATAACTGGCAATGGATCTGGCAATGGATAAATAATTTCAGAAGTGAAGTGTGTTAGTTATCAGGGTTCCGGCAGTTACTTCAATTAAATCATGAGCCTTGAGCCACACTCCCAAAACTAAAGAGGATTTATTTGAAGGTAACATTCTACTTCCGGCACTAATCTGACCGTAGCCAACTCTGAGATACATAATTCATTGTCACCCTTGATCCTGCTTCCCCCCAGGTGTATCATCCAATGAAAAAACGTCCATAGCCAAGAGTCATCAATCATGCACTCCAATTACATTTTTCGCGGCAGAAGCTTCAGCCATCTAATCAGAAGAAAATATGAATGGAATGTACTTTCGATTTACCCTGTGGTCTGTTCTTTGCCCCCCCTTATTTCTGTTGTCAACTATAAAACGTGTATACAAAATGTTTTATGAGTTGACATTATTTATTTATTGGAGTTTTTATCCTATTGTTATTACTTTGTAAGTAACTCAAGCAGCAAACATACTTAACATTCCTTCCTCCTTCTATTCCCCCAGCAACAACTCTATGAGGTGGGTTGACTAAATGACTGGCCCAAAGCCACTCAGTTGGCTTTCATACCTAAAGCAAGACTAAAATTCAGAGTCTCCTGGTTTCAAGGTTAGCATCTTCATCACTAAATCAAACTGACTGTCTTTTCTTTTGCTACTTGTTTTGCTATTGCATATGTCATTGCTCAGTTTGTAACTGGGCCAAGGGTTTTACCTTTGGGGTGGATATGTGCAGTACAATGCAGTGCAGATCTGTACATTGGAGAAACAAACCAACCACTTCACAAACATGTGGTACAACATAGGAGAACAAACCCATCAGGACAAGATTCAGCAGTCCATTTACATTTGAAAGATAAAGATCACTCTTTTGATGACAGCAAACTCCACATTCTGGAAGAGAGGACTGCTGGTTTGAAAGAAGGGTCAAAGAGGTCATCTACGTTAAGATTGGACTATTCTCTCTCTCAACAAAGGTGGAGGGATATGACATCGCCTATTTCCTGTTTACAACACAGTCTTTTCAGCAGTTCCAAGAAAGTTCCACACCCATTTGCACCTATTAACCTAGGTGATCCTGAGGGCACAGGTAAACCTCTTCTACACTGCCTCAACAACTCTTAGAAAGAGGGCTAAGAGCCAGATGACTGCAAGGAACACAAATCCTTCCATTTTCCACCATTCAGTCAGAACTGAAAAAGCTTCTTGGATAAGAAGAAAAATGTCTTCCAGGAAAAACAAAGAAAGTCCAGTTACCTTTTCAAAAATCACCTTTGAAATAGCCATGACCTGGATGACTGAATCTCAATAGACAAAAGCTACCCATGTTAGAAAGGTAAGAACTTAAACAACTTTTTTTCTGGTGGTTTATCAAGAAGGATAGCTTTTTGGGGAAGATAACAAAAAGCCAAGATAGTAATATTTACTTTCTTAAACCTCTGTTCTGCCTCATATCATATCAGATGAATGGATGAAAAAGGCTCTCACAGTTTTAGCCTGAAATATCTGTGACCCAACTTACAGAAGCCAGAATTAAACATGAGACCTTCTGCATCAAAATAGAAGCTGTTCCACCATGCCTAAAAGTACTCATCTTCAGGGAAGATATATTGTCAAATCTAAATTTTTAAAATGGATAGTGGCCTTCTCTGAAGACGAGAGATATTTTCAGATGTCTTTGGCAAGGATAAATATTTTGAAATGTAAGAATGAAAGTCAGGCGTCACTCTCTGCAGTTTGGATAAACTGCTTTAGTGTAAATCAACATTTCACTTTTTTCAATAAATGTCCTCAGACTCAAAAAACTGAATAAAAGATTTTAAAAAATGTAAGGGAAGATTCTTGTTTCAGGAATCCAACTTTTATTTAGGTTCCAGTGAACATATTTTATTCATGAGAAAAGTTCACAAGTATGAACCTTTAGGAATCCTGACAAAACAAAACACCTGTTTATTTTTATTTATTTTTATCTAATTTGTAGGCTTTCTAACTCCATGGTCACTCTGGGCAGCTTACAAATAAAAGAAAAGCAATATATAGAAAAGAGAACATAGCTGACTGAAAAATAAATGCTGAAGTTTAAATCATACTAAATTAAATAAAGGGCTTCACAACTACCCAATCCTGAGAAAACTTTTTGTAGTTGCCAAACTATTATAAAGGTGGGTACCACATTATTTTCTTGGGGCAGGAGGAATATCAGTGGAAACGCACTGCCACAGAATAGGCATAATTCTTGGATCCCATAAAATAATGAGCCTTAAAGTGCATATTGATTAAACCAAGGCTCCATTCTCACTAATGCTGTTCCACCCACTCCTTCAGATCCAGCTTATTTCAGTGCTGGGCAGTAAATATGCTAGAATAAAACCTGAGATCTCAGGTTAATTGTGGATTATCAAAAAGTCTCCTAAACACATTCATAGTAATGCAATCCCAGTTATAGTAAAAAAGGGGAAAAAAACTTTGATGCAGGAATAGAATCAATATACCAATTCAAATAATACATTTAGGAAATAAAAAAGGTGTCATATATGTTGCATGTAATATACATGCAATTTTAAAACTTAAGACAATTATACTTGTTAAAGTTTGATTTTGTTTTACACAACAAGTAGCTGATTTTTTTTTACAGATACAAAATTATTAACCTTCCATCTTTCTTGACTGGGATGTCCATTCTTCTGAAACAAAGTTTTGTTACTTCCTCATCAGTAGTGATGTCCAATAAATTCTTCAAAAACAAAGTCCCAATGAAAACATGGAGAATGCTACATCTTAGCTGGAGTGTAACAGAAACTACTATCCATTTCTGACAGCAAACTTTCAGCCAGATAGCAAGCGCAAACAGAAATACTTACAGCAAAATACTGTAATTGTTGCCACAGCTCTCTTGCTGAAAAGTCTGGGATTAGCAAGTTTGCTGGCAATATCCAAAAGGTCAGAAATTGAAATACGACAGTGTCGAACAGCTAGGACAATCAACAAGAGTGTAGAAAGTTTTAAGATTTCTGATTTTCCCCTGGCAACATAAAAGAGGTCTTATGCTTCGTGCCAAATAGTTAATAGGAGGGTCCAAGAGAGTTTGATGGAACTGGCTCTCTGGAGATGGATATGCAGCCCTCCCACCACAGTAGGTTCTCCCCTACTGTCTTGACTTCACTAGTTGTGTGGAGAAGTTCCAATCTAATGATGTCATAGAATAGGGCATGACCTATGGGATATAAATACCTATCCAATTGGTGGAGAAGGGGAAAAAAGGCTCTTAATCATTCATTAACATTAAAGGTCCCAAGCTGCAGAATAATGGATTGATTCAGAAGGATGAATTAGATTTATTTCACCCATCTAACAACCAAGCTACCAAACAAATTACTATTTTAAATTCTGTATGAGACCCTCCAGGAAGTAAATCCTCATAATTATTTGTAGAGAAAGTGGCCTGTAACAATATCCAAGTATTATTCATATTAGAGGCAATCTTTTTTATATTTAGAAACATAGCCATTTTTTTCTCTGAATATTGCTCTCCACCAAACAAATGTAGCTCATAGATGGGTATGGATATGAAACGATGTGTATGAATCTACTTGTCATAAAGCAATCAGAAATTATAATTCTGCAATGGCAAATTATGTAAGTAGAAGGCATACTTTTGTTTTTAAAAAAGATCTTAATTTTTTTCTTTTACTGCTAACTTTTGGTATACGGGCCTTACTTTTTGGTACCTGAATGGGGGTAGAATAGTAACGATGAAAACAGGGCTTGGTAGAAGTCCTGACAAACAAAAGGAATAGTAAATTGGCAAAAAATACACACAGGCATACTATTTATTTATAGAATTGATCTACCACTTCATTCTAACCAGCTCCAAGTGATATGTATTGACAGCAAAACAAAAACAGCAAAACCCAGACCACAATGTTGCAATACAGTAATGGTCCCATTGGAACAGGGCAAAACTTAACATTCCACAGCTGTTTATTTATATCCCTATAGAAATTCATCAGGGAAGTGGCAGTCCAGTTGAATGAGAGCAAACTGTCCCCTGGGCAGCAAAGAAAAGGTCCATTGAGAAGGGCTAATTGTGGAGCCAAGGTGAAATTTGGGGGATGTGTGTGATAGCTTGTCCCACTGATATTACTGGATGAGTAGATTGGATGAGTTTTGGAGCAGGCTTTTTAAAAGTTGCCCAGGTCTTCAGCCATATAAAACTTCCAAATTGGTATTTAGAATCTTAAATCAGACTGCTTCAAGTTAACTAGCAGCCAGTGCAGTTTTAGGTATCCACTAGCATTGCTGGAAATATGAAAGGGTATCATGAAGCTGTGATAAAAGCAGAGACAACATTCTCAGCCCTCACTCAGGTAAACTACCTTTGGAGATCCTGCACCATACTTTAGCAAGTTAGATTAAGGTTTCTTTGATGTATTCGCAGCTGGCAGGGCAGCTGTGCTGGCAAATGCTTTCAGCACCATGGAAAGGTCTCAATCTTCTCCAGGCCATAGGTGCAGTGTTTAATTCTCAGAACTATCCAGTGAGTGTGGTCATTGTTAAGAATCTGAGAACTAAAATCTGACGTCCTATTTGAGAATGTTGTTCTATCTATCCTTTACCCTTGGTAAATGTGATTATCTTGTCTGAAGATTGTGAAATCTTAAAGGGATAATCCTGCAATTTAAAAACTGCTTCTTTTCTTCTGTTTTGCAGCTGTTGTTTTATTATGTCCCTATATGGTAGTAATATGAGGCTAGGCTAGTTGCCATAACTAAAAAATGAAGGAGGCATATAAGCAGCAAGGACAATAAGCAAGGAATCTAAAAGATCCCTTCAGAAAAGAAACAAATTCTTAAAGAAACCAAGGGAAAAAATGATCCCTGAACCAGGCAAAAGAAATTGGGCCGAAGCAGGGGTGGGATTTTACCAGTTCGCACCTATTCGCTAGAACCGGTTGTTAACATTCTAAGCAATTCAGAGAACCAGTTGTTAGAAGAAATTACTGCCCTAATCCTGTAAGGAAGGCAGGAAGGAAACATTCTGGTGTTGCTTACAGAAACTGTCTCTCCGTTAACCCTTATTACATTCTTGGCAGGACTAGACTTCCTGTCTCTGGAACTTCTCTGGAGTTTTCTCCCCACCCTTTGCTGGTACTTGCTTGTGTGGAGTGACCATTCAAAGTTACAATGGCATTGAAAAAAGTGACTTATGACCCTTTTTCACACTTACAACTGTTGCAGCATCCCCACAGTCATGAGAGGCCAGGCGAGGAGATGCATGTCTCGATATGAGTGATATTGAGTTGGCCACACCCAGCCAATAACATGATCACCAAGCCATGTCCACCCAGTCACATGACCACAAAGCCATGCCCATCACCTAAGGCACGCCCACAGAACTGGTTGTTAAAATTTTGAATCCCACCCCTGGGCCTAAGCACATGTTACACCCTCCCCAATCCCAGCTAATCAACAAAGCAAGAACTTTTTGGGAGTCATCTTTGAACCAGATCTCACAGTTTTCATCCTCTTGCTAGTGTCTGGCAGCTAGTTGAGAATAGGTTGTGGCTCAGTGTTTATAAGCATATGAGAAAGTGCAAAAGTCCATGGTAATCAGCCAAGATTTAACTGTTACTTTAAATTCACTGTCTTTTCATGTATTCCAAAGAACCTGATGTGCCTCGGTGTTCAGTTGAAAATACATATCCCTAATTATTTCTAAGCTGCTGACCAGGGCTGTGTGTCTTTCTGCTCTAATCACAACTATTTGAACATCCAGGGAGCACCCAAGGAGTGCTTTATAAGATCTGCATGCCTCAGCCAGCTATGAATGTGTAAGGAGAGTAGGATCACATGCAACAGCAGTATGAAAGATAATTGATTTGTCAGCCAAAATGACTTTAGGGAAAAGCAGCCTGGCATGCACTTTCCTGGTTTCTAGACCAGCTCATTTATCACTACATCAAATTGGTAAAAAATCATACACCTGCTTTGTGTATGAGATCCCCCTAGTTAAAATGTATACTACTTGAGCTTTCCATTAGATTCTTGAACTGTTCCAGCCAATAATGTGATGTGCAGTGTGCATATGTTCCAATGAATATGTGCCTTTTGGAGTATGTGTTCATTCATCTATAGGTATCCATAACTACCTTCTTCCCCTTCCACTATCAGTAAATGTACTGTCTACAAAGGGAGGAGGATGAAAAATTCCTAATGGCTATAAGACCATACAGATATTCTGGGATTCTCTGGCTTATGTTGTTGCTTGTTGTTTGAATTTCTTCTGTGAAAGATTAAAAGAGATATGGAGTGTGGCATTCGGAAAAGACTGAGCTGAAGTCTTCACTCCGGTCCGTGTCACAGCACGGAGGTATTTTATCCTTCATAGGTTTGAACTGTCAGTTCTCACTTGTGGACTTACAGTGGACTTAACAGATAACACAATGCTCATCTGATGGCTGAATTTTTGCATATTGTCTAGTTTTTGTCTTCATATTGTTTTCATTGCTAGGACTCGGAGACAAAATCTGTAAGTTTATTCGTTTTTGGTTCCAACCAAAATGATGGGATTCCTTTACTTTGAATAAGATCAAAGCAACAGGAGGATGAAGAGGAATATCTTATTTCATTCTTCAGCACAGTGACTAAATTAGTAGACCAGCAAAATACTGTGGACATAATATATTTAGATTTCAGCGAGGCATTCGACAAAGTAGACCACAACCTACTTCTTAGTAAGCTAGAAAAAAGTGGAATAGATAACACCACCTCTAGTTGGACTTGCAACTGGCTGGCAAACCGTACTCAACGAGTAGTCCTTAATGGGTCTCAGTCTACATGGAGGGAAGTAAGCAGTGGGGTGCCACAAGGTTCTGTCTTAGGCCTAGCACTCTTCAATATCTTCATTAATGACTTAGATGAGGGAATAGAAGGGGAACTTACCAAATTTGCAGATGATACTAAGCTGGCAGGAATAGCTAACACTCAAGAAGATAGGCTCAAGATCCAGATGGATCTTGACAGACTAGAACACTGGGCCGTATCTAACAAAATGAAATTCAATGTAGAGAAAAGTAAAATCCTACACTTAGGCAAGAAAAACCAAAAGTACACATATAGACTGGGTGAAACTAGGCTCAATAGCAGTCACTGTGAGAGGAATCTTGGAGTCTTAGTGGACACCCAGCTAAATATGAGCCAGCAGTGTGCAGCAGCAGCCAAAAAAGCTAATGCAATCCTAAGTTACATTAACAGAGGGATACAATCGAGATCAAGTGAGGTACTAATACCACTCTATAAAGCCTTAGTAAGACTACATCTAGAGTACTGCATCCAGTTTTATTCACCACATTATAAAAAAGATGTTGAGACTAGAAAAAGTACAGAGAAGAGCAACCAGGATGATTAGGGGACTGGAGGCTAAAACATACAATGAACGGTTGCAGGAACTGGGCTTGGCTAGTCTAGTAAAGAGAAGGACCAGGGGAGACATGATAGCGGTCTTCCAATATTTGAGGGGCTGCCACAGAGAGGAAGGGGTCAAGCTATTTTCTAAAGTGCCTGTAGGCCAGACAAGGTATAATGGATGGAAACTGAACAAGGAGAGATTTAACCTGGAAATAAGGAGAAACTTTCTGACAGTGAGAACAATCAACCAATGAAACAGCTTGCCCTCAGAAGTTGTGGGAGCATCATCACTTGAGACATTCAAGAAGAGATTGGACTGACATTTGTCAGAAATGGTGTAGAGTCTCTTGCTTGGGTGGGGGGTTGGACTAGATGACCTACAAGGTCCCTTCCAACTCTGATTATCTGTTAAGTCTGTTAATATCTTAGAATATAAGCTTATAGCACATAGGAGTACTTTCGCAATTCTTTGAGTTTGTTTATGGTTTATCTGACTATAGGTAGTCCTTGACATATGACTAAAATGGACCCCAACATTTCTGTTGCTAAGCAAGGCAGTAGTTGAGTTTTGCCCTGTTTTGTCCTTTCTTGCCACAGTTATTAAGTGAGCTATTAAGGTAGGAACATGGTTATTGGGTGAATCTGGCTTTTCCATTGAATTTGTTTATCAGAAGGCCACAAAAGGTGACTATTATGAACTCATACAATATTCAACCATCAGAAATATAAACCAATTGCCAAGCATCCAAATTCTGGATCACATGACCATGAGGATGGTCATAAATGTAAAAAATGATCATAAGTAACTTTTTTCAGTGTCGTTGTACATTCAAATAATCACTAAATGAATGGTTGTAAGTCAAGGAGTAACCGTAATTGCAACTGAATGAAGTGTCTTTGCTATATTCAATTGCATAAAAAAAAATGCTGCAGAGGGCTTTTTAAACTCCAAATTCTTAGCTTGAACTCTTTATTTATTTATAAGTGGCCCATGTCGCCATAAGGCAACTCTTTTGTACTGTGGAAATAAAAGTGATTTTTTTTAAAAAAATTAGATCTTTTAATTTAAATTGAGTTTGTATTTAAATTGGATATTTGAAATTGAAGAAAATGTAAACCTCTTTTATCTGAGATTCTTGAAAAAACATAATGTTTTAAAATAAAAAAGTGATAAACATAATTTCAACTTGCAAATGCAGAGAGAATTAAGCAAGCAGACCTGATCCATGTCCAAAAGTGCAAAATGAGAGAAGAAAGGCAGAGAAAGAGAGAGAACAAATTAAAAGAGTGAATGAAAGAAGAGATGCTTGAATATAAATCCAAGGAATCAGAATCAAAATAGAAAATGCAACAGAAGACATTAGTGCACTGTTATAGCAAACAATAGCACATTTTTTACTAAAGATGATGACAATAGACTCTTAATAGTCAGTGAAAAAGTTAATTTGAATATATCAAAATAAATCATGCTTAGTGACTTAAATAATCTTACACTAGCAAATTACCAACTTTTTAAAAAAATTTATTGGTTTTTAAAAACAAACATAAACAAACAAAACATAAAAACATCAAGCTATCTTCCATAGGTGTACATACAATGTGCCGGTTGGTTTACAAATTGTTTTGTGCTTCCATTTCGTAGTCTTCAATTAAAAATTACATTACATATAATCTCATATTGTCAATCAAAAATTAAATACCTTGGTATCATTATTAATCAATAATTTGACTATACTTTTATTCATTCATGTTTTACAAGATAACCATAATTTACTTAGTTTATTTTATAACAGTTCATATTATCATCCCAAATCTATCCTAAAATCATTTTGTAGATATAATAAGAAAGAAGTACATCTTTATATATTTATTATTTTCTAAAAGTCTACAAAATTCATTACTGTACTTTATTGTCTAACCATTGATAGAAAAGATCCCAAATTTTATAAAATGGTTTATCCTCTTGTTCTCTAATTTCAAATGTCAATCTACTCATCTCAGCACATTCCAATATTTTCTTAATGATTTCCTCCTGTGATGGTATTTTCTCATTTTCCAGTTTTTAGCAAATACAATCCTAGCCGCTGTTAATACATTTACAATCAGGTATTTCAAGTCTTCACTATATATTTCAGGTAAAATTCCCAATAAAAATATCTCTGGTTTCAAGTCTATATGTTTTTTTGTCATTTTTTCCAACCACATGTGGATTTTAGTCCAGTATTTTTTAGCATCCGCACAAGTCCACCACATGTGGTAATATGAGCCAGGTGTCTGATGACATTTCCAAAATTTTTCGGATTTATTCTTGAACATTCTTGCTATTCTTGTCGGGGGAAAATGCCACCTGTAAAACATCTTATACAAATTTTCTTTATATGCTGTTGACATTGTCATTTTATAATTTTGAGACCACAATTTTTGCCATTTCTCTAAATGAATCCCATATCCAAAATTCTTCCCCCAAGCAATCATAGTTTCTTTAACTTGTTCTTCTTCTAGTTTAATTTCTAATAAATATCCATAGAATTGTTTAATCACCTTTTCATCAGTACCTGTCAAAATCTTATCCAAATCAGTCAATTTATCATAGAAACCTTCCATTTTAGAATCTTTATCATACCTTGAATGTATTTGCTCATATGAAAACCAATTCATCTTTATACCTTGTTCCTCTAGTTTTTGCATAGATTTAACTTCACCCTTTTCATTCAATATTTCACCATATCTAACTGTTTGTTCCTTTTTGTATATTATAGGATACGAAAATGCTTCAATAGTCGATAGCCAGACTGGAATTTTCAAATAACATTGTCTTTTAATCTTCTCCCAGTTTAACCACAGAGACTCCCATATATAATGTCTTCTAAAATACCCCTGTGTTTTAGTTCCTTTATACCATAAAAAAGCATGCCACCCCAACAACAAATCATGTCCTTCTAATGTCAACAATCTAGTATTTCTTAGTGTTATCCATTCCTTAACCCACATCAGATTTGTAGCTTGATAATACAACTCCCAAACCAAATCCTCCTCTAATTCTAACATCTTGCAAAACTTTTAACTTTATTCTCGCTTTCTTACCTTGCCATATATATTTCAACACAATTTTATTTAAATCTTCAAAGTAATCTTTTTCAAGCATCATTGGAATTGTATGAAACAAATATAAAATTTTGGGTAATATATTCATCTTGGTTGTGGAAATTCTCTCTATTAATGACAGTTGTAAATTTTCCCATTTCACCAGATCTAGCACTATCTGCTGTTTAAGTTTGATATAATTATTCTCTTTTAGTGTACTACATCCTGCTGTCAAATATATCCCCAAGTACTTGATCTTATTTGTGACCTGAATTTTCAATAGGTCTGCCAGTTCTCCTTTTGTCTTAATAGCATATTCTTTGTCAAGATCTTTATTTATTTTCAAACCAGCCACCTTTCCATATGTCTCTATCTTTTCTATCAATTTTGATGCTATTTCTAAAGGGTCTTCTAAGATGCAAACCAGATCATCGGCAAATGCTTGCAGCTTAAATTCTTCCTTTTTGATTTTCATTCTTTTTATTTTCTTTTCATCTCTAATATTTCTGTTTAGCACTTCCAAAGTTAACACAAACAACAAAGGTGATAGTGGGCACCCTTGTCTTGTTCCTTTTCTTATATCGATAGAGTCTGTCAGTTCTCCCTCTATTGTTACCTTTGCTGTTTGCTTATAGTATATAGCTTCTATTGCTTGAATAAATTTTCTAGCGAAGCCCATCTGTTCCAGCAGTAATAACATGAATCGCCAATTCACATTATCAAATGCCTTCTGTGCATCTAGAAATATCAGAGCCATTTGTTTTTCAGGATGTGCCTCATAGTATTCCAAGGTGTCCAAGATTACTCTCATATTGTCTTTAATTTGTCTCTGGCAGAAATCCATTTTGATCAGGATGGATAAAATTATTTAAATATTTTTTAAGTCTTTCTGCCAATATTGAAGCAAAGATTTTATAATCTGCATTTAGTAGAGAAATAGGTCTATGGTTCTTAATTTGTAATGGATCGGCCTCCTCTTTTGGAATAAGTGTAATATAGGCTTCTGACCGTGATTTACGTATCTTCTTCTTTAACATAACTTCATTCATAACTTCTAGCAATGGAAGATTCAATGATTCTTGTAATGTTTTGTAAAATTCTTCCAGAAGTCCATCTGGGCCTGGTGCCTTTCCATTATTTTGCTTCTTGAGTGCTTCAGTTAACTCCATCATCGTTATATTGCTTTCTAACATTGTTTCAATCTCTTTAGGTATCTGAGGTAAATTAGCATTCTGTAAGTACTGTTTAATTCTTTCCTCATCAATATTCTCTTGCATATATAGTTTCCCATAGAAGTCTCGAATGATTTCCTTCTTCTCTTTACTACCATAGCAAACTTGGCCTTGGTCATCTGTTAATTGCAATATTTTCCTTGATTCTTTCTCCTTTCTCAATTTGTATGCTAACCATCTACCTGGTTTGTTTGCATCTTCAAAGTAGTTCTGCTTAGCACCTCTAATTTTCTGTGCTAATTCTTCTTTTTTTATTTGACCCATTTTGTGTTTAATTATATCCATTTTTAGCTTGATGTCCTTTTTCTGTGGCATTTTCTGTATCTCTTTTTCAAGTCTTTTATGCTCATCCTCTAGGGCCCTAGAGGCTAATTTTTTCATAGTATTCCTTTTCCTTGTATAGTCTATTATCAAGCCTCTAACATATGCCTTCATTGTAACCCATACATTCTGAATTGATGTATCTTCTTTTTTGTTTTCTCTAAAGAAAAATGCCAATTCTTTCTCCATCCACTGTGTGAAGTCTTTTTCCTTAAAAATATTATTATTTAACATCCATCTAGATCTTCTTTTTTGTACTTTCCATTTAATTGTCATTGGATTGTGATCTGCCCAAGTACTTGTTTCAATATTTATTTCTTGAATGTTAGATATTAATTCTGCTGACATCCATATCATATCTATTCTGGACCATGATAAGTGTCTATTTGAATAGAAGGTGTATTGTTTAGTTTTAGCATTTCTTTCTCACTGGCGTCGCAATGATACAGCATGCGATCTTGGAGGTCTGAGATCGCTGCCAATATCTTTGCTCCTGGATGTCTTATCAGATCTAAACTGTCTCAAAGAGATGGTGAAAGTGAAGAGCGCATCCTGTCGATCCCAGGGATACTGCAAAGTCCCTGGTAGATCCAGGAGAAGCTCTTCTTGCCAGCGGCAAAGAGGCAGCCATTAAAGCTGCTGAAGTTGGGACAGCTCTGAAACGGAAGAGAGCAGAAAGAGAGAGTGTGCCAGTTTGGTGAGAACTTTTTTTTTTTATTCTAAGATCTGAAAGGACACCCTAAGGAAAAGAATCTGTAAAAATTTTGACAGAAGTGATTAGGCGGCGATTTTAAACAGGAATGTCAAAGTAATGTTTGTTTTTTTCTCATTGCTGGATTTTCTATATATGATCTTGTATTTTGAAACTGGACTTGTTTTTTCATTTATATCTATTTTTTTCTTCTCCTTTTTGATTTTGTAATATTTTAGGCTAGAGGCTCCCTTTATTTTTTATTTTTTTTTAAATATCTTTTTCTTTCTTTTTATTAATTCTTATTATATCCTGCTTGGAAAAGGAGGGGGAAAGTGAGAGCAAAGAAACTTTGTAACACTGCCAACTAGAGGCTTGAAAATATTCTTTTCCCTGCGACCAGACAAAGCTGAGAAAGAAAGAACTGAGACTCTTTTTGAAGGACATTGCTATTTGATAAGATAGAGGGAAGAGCATGGGAGAGTATTATTGCAGGGGCACTTCTGGGTTTCTATCAACAGCTGGAGTCTGGTGTTGAAACGTAGGGGGAAAAAAGGTGATAAGTTTTTGGAGAAGAGAATTATAATAAGAGCCTTGGATAATCAAACCAAGTGCAATGTGCCCTTTTTACTTTTCCTAAGTTGTGCTATCCCTCCTCACCAGCTTTATTGTATTTTTTTAATCTTTTTTTTTTTTTTTGGTAATAACTATTTGGGGTTTTGGCTTTGTTGGAGCTTGTCTTTATTTTTATTTTTCTTTTTTCTTTTTGTAAGTCCAATCTCTATGTTTTCTTTATATTTTAAAGGGAAAGCCTTAAAAGCCTTTTTTTTTTCCTTTCCTGGTATTTTTGTTTTTCACCTACCTTTCTGGTTTATTTTTATGCACTTTTTTCTATTTGAGACCTTTCAGTTAGATTAAGGTGTTGAAGAACCTGAAGAATTTTTCCTTTTTTTTCTTTTCTTTTTCTAAAGTCTTTTTCTTTATCTAACCATTGATTGGATTAAGGTATACAAGAACCTGAAGAAATTTTGTCCTCCCTTTTTTTTCTTTTTTTTTTTCTTATTATTATTGGGCTTCTTTTTTCTACTATTTTTATTTTGAACTATAATTGGTTACTTCACAATTGGATTAAGGTTTAGAAGAACCTGAAGATTTTGAATTGCTTAAAATGAGTAGGAAACTAACAGCTCCTGGTTCTTCAACTTCTACTACTTCCTCTCCACCATCTGGAGGACAACGTTCAATACAGACAATGTTAAAGCAAGAAAAAGAACAAGAAAAAGTGATTCTGCAGATGATTATGCAAGGAATTCAAAATATTCAAGCAAGATCAGAGAATATTGAAAAGGGAATAGAGAACATTGAACAAAGAACAGAGAACATTGAACAAAGAACAGAGAATATTGAAAAAAGAACAGGGAAAATTGATGAAAAAGTGGAGAACATCCAACAAATGATGTTGAAGTATGGTGAGAGATTCCAAAAAATTGAAGAAGATAAACAAAGAGACAAGAAGATTGGAGATATTGATAATAGATTAATGGTGGTTGAACAAGATAAAAGTGGTATGTTGAAATGGGAGATGGATAGATCAGAATTCTATCTTAGATTCCAAAACGTAGAGGAAGAAAAAGGACAAAACCTAGCTGAGATAATGATAGAAATACTGGCTGAAGCTTTGGAAATAACTCAAGAGAAGATGATGGATGGAATAGATGAGGTTTATTGAGTTTTCACAAGATATGCAATGAGAAATCGCTTACCAAGAGAAGTTCACATTAGATTTACAAAGAAAGCCATTAAAACGCAAATATTGCAAGTGGCAAAAGAGAAAACATTGAAATACAAAGACAAGGAGATTGTGGTCTTGAAACAAATACCCAGAAGAGTGAGAGAGATGAGAAGAGAATACCGATTCCTGACTAAAATGCTACTTTAAAAACAGGTGAATTATAGATGGCTGATTCCAGAAGGTTTAATGTTCACATGGCAAGAACAGAGACATAGAATTGACTCAATTGAGAAAGCAGAATTATTTTATACAGAATTTTTTGGAAGGAAAGAGGAAGAAAAAGAGATCTCACTAATTGAATTCCAAGAGGACTGCCAAATGGTGACTGAAAAAGAAGGCGCAGTAGGTGGAAAGGTGGAAGCCAAAGAACAACGTGAACTAAGATCTATGAGAGCTGCTAAACCTAACTATAAAATATAACCATGGAAAAGAAAAAATTGTTTACAATTAATATAAATGGACTTAACTCATCCGTTAAAAGAAGGAAAACCTTTCATAAATTAGAAAAATTAAAATTTGATATAATTTGTCTACAAGAAGTACATATTAAAAAACAATATAAACAATTGTTGATACAGCCAAAACTAGGGAAAATATTTACTTCCTTGACCCAATGTAAGAAAAGAGGAGTGGTTTTATATATTAAAGAGACCACCCCAGCAAAATTGATCTATACCGATGATGATGGAAGAATACTAATGGTGGAAATAATGGACAATAATATGAAAACACTCCTGATTGCAATTTATGCTCCAAATGACAAACAAGAAGAATTCTACAAAAAATTACATATGAAAATAATTGAACTGTACTATGCTAATATAGTTATGATGGGAGGTTTTAATGGAATTGTAGACAATAAATTGGACTATACAACACAGAAAACAGTAAAGCAAAACAGAAAGACTCTCCCTAAATCTTTTTTTAAAATGGTAGATGAAATAAACTTAGATACATGGAGAGAAAGAATGCTAAAACCAACTTTTCTTTTTTTTAAACAACTAGTTTATGTATGATAGAATTTTTTTTTTGCGAATTAGTCTTAATTATACAAGAAGTTGCTTTGTGTCTTTATGAAGTTTTCACAGTCAGCTCCAGAAGCACAGAGCCGGCCTCAGAATGGATTTCTGAGAACAACAGTTACTGGCCTACAGTAACTTAGAGAATAGCAAAACTTCAATTTCACTGTGTCTGTAACCATTAACTCAATACTTAAAAGGTTTACGTTGAGTGGGGAGATAATTTTTTTTTAATGAGAATTTAAAGCAAATATACACATTAAAAACATTTAGGGAAATGGATTGGTTTACTTTTGGACTATAAGATTCAGCTAGTCTTCAACTTATAACCACAATGGTCCCCAAAATTTCTGTTGCTCAGCAAGACAGTTGAGTGAGTTTTGCCCCATTTTATGACCTTTCTTGCTACAATTATAAAGTGAATCGCTGCACTTATTAAGTTAGTAACATGGTTGTTAAGTGAACCTAGCTTCCCCATTGATAGTTCTTGTCAGAAGCTCACAAATGGTGATCGCATGACCCTGGGACACTGCAACCATCATAAATATGAGCTAATTGCTAAGTATCCAAATTTTGATCCCCTGATCATGGGGATGCTGCAATGGTGTGAAAAATGACCAGAGGTCATTATTTTCAGTGCTGTTGCAATTTTGAATGATCACTAAACAGATGGTTGTTGTCATGCCGCTGATGGAGACTGACTCTGAGGGAGAGGAGGAACAGCCTAAAGGGAGTGGAAGTGTGGCGGTTGTGGAGGAGGTTGTGGAGGAGGCTGCGGAAGGGCAGAGGCCTGCTAAGCAGTCAGAGGATGACCCAGGCCCATCCCCTCTCCATTCTAGGGCACGCAGGCAGGAGAGGATAAGGGAGAGACATGGTCTACTCAGAAGGAGAGGGCCTTGATCCTCTTCATAGGCTGTAGCTGTGACAACCGAATAAGAGGTTGGACCTGTGTACGGGCGAACACTGGAAACTAACTGTGGAAATATCTCTAGTTTATGGTTCCATTCTGAGTTTGGCGTAGTTTCCAGTGTGTGTTATCTATGGACGTCCTCCTGCCCTTATCTTGCCTGCTTTGTGTTGCTTTTTTCCTTCTTCTTGTAACTGTTTGTGTGGGAGTTTTTTGTGTTCTGTTAATAATATTCAGAGCTTGGAAGCAAAATGAAGAAATAAAAGGGGCTTCACCTGTTTTTTATGACTATGTTTGTTTTGTATCCCACCCTAGGTCATCAGAATTGTAAGTCAAGTAAGACTATCTGTACTCCTGTTTCCCCTGGGGCACTAACAGTTTGTAACCCAACAAGGATCTTAAAAATATTAGTATTGCCAGACAGCAATAAAAAAACAAATAAGCACATTAAAATGCTTTAGAAAGACACACACCTGCTGAATTTTATTCAGGTCTGTCAAGGAATCATGTACAATGAGTCACATAAAATAACCCTGGATCGCTCCCCAGCTTATTCCACTTTCAGGAGAAATTGACTCCCTTTCCTAACATCTTCGATTTTAGAAATTTTCTCCTGCTGATTATATGGCCGGGCAAAGGGTGCACATAATATCAGAGAAGACTTGAGATTTCCCTATACTAGATTAGTTGGTGGAAATTCAGAAATTTCAGAAATTCAGAAAACTCAACTTCTCTTAACACGTAGGTCAACTAGTAATCTGTGGAAGCCAAGTAGCCTGAATTGAAGAATAGAATTCTAAGATATTTCCTCTACAATGTCATGTTCTTTATCTTTGCCCTCTGCATTATCCACAGGTGTGATATTTTGATCGGGTATGATATTTTGATTGGGTGTGATATTTTGATCAGGTGTGATATTTTGATCGGGTAGGATATTTTGATCGGGTAGGATATTTTGACTGGGTGGGATATTTTGATCAGGTGGGATATTTTGATCAGGAGTATCAGATATGGATTTTTTCTCCTCTGTTAAGTCATGTTCAGCATTGGTGCTTTCTATAAGAGCAATATCTGTCATTGACTTTCTCTCTTCCACGTTGTCAGATTCTTTTGTGTTGCCTTCATCATGGTCTACAGAAAATGCAGTGCTTGGCTCTTTTTGTTCAGAAATATCTGATTGCAAAATTTTCACTATTGTGATTTTCTGATTATCATCTGCCTGTGCATTTTTCAAGACACTCTGATCAAATGAATTGCTGTTGAGTTCAGTGAAATCACTATATGTAGCTGAACTTGAACTCAGCTGTCCTGAGAAGTATGGTGTTGTGGATTCAGATGTTTCATCATCAAAATAGCTTTGGTACTTTCTTCTCCACCTAGAATCAGCACCGACAAGCCCAGTCACATCCTTAAAAGGCTTCCGTTCCAAGAGGGCGTATTCACTCGGAAATACTGTCAGGAGAAATAAAGACTTTCAACTTCAAAAGATAATGTATTTTTAACATAAGCCAATCAGCATAATAATAATAATCAACAGTGGCAAAAGAAAATAAAAGTAGTACCAATAATAATAAGTGCCTTAGGTACAATCCCAAAAGAATTGGAGAACCACTTGAACATTGGATATTCAAATAGTTCAAAATAACAGGAATCAATAGAAACATCAGAAATGTTGTATAAAGATCTATAGCACAATGGAAGAACAGTTGCTAGTCAGTGGTGATTGACTAAATGAGATTAACATCAAGAGAGAAATTTTTCAAGGAGACCTACTCTTACCACATTACTGTTTGTCATTGCACTGATTTCTGAGTCAACAATACTGAGCAAGTCATGCCATGGCTTTAAATATCAAAACCTCCTTTGCATGAACAATAATCTGAAATAGAGTCACTGCTCAATGTTGTCTATATATACAGAACAGATATTGCAATCATGTTTGGACTGACAAACATACCACTCTCACTATCAATGAGGAAAATGGTGAAAACTGAAGGAATCAAGAGACTCTATGGAAATAATATTAAGAGTTTGGAGGAAGATGATCACTACAAATACCAGGGCATCCTTCAAACTGACAACATCAAGCACACTGAAGTCAAGAAGAAGGTTAGAAGTGAATATTTCATGAGAATAAATGGGAGGAATCCAAAGCCAGTGGATAAAATACCTCTGAGGCAATTAACATTTAGGCAGTTCTAGTCATTAGATACACAGCTGAACAGGAAGGTGAGAAAAATAATGACAAGGAATCATGGCCTTCATCCATGTAGCAATGTTGACAGATTCAACTTATTAAGGAAAATAGATAGGTGTGAAATGTTATAAGTACACAGTTGCAGAAGAAAAAAGGCACCTGAAGAATATCTAAAGGACAGGAAAGAGGACAAACTGAAACTATGTAATGAAGGGTTACCAATTACTAAAGATAGCAAACTGTTTGTAAGAAAGACCAAATAAAGAATAGCAAAGAAATGTGGCAATGAAAAGTATTACTTTAATTTATTTGGTAAATTAAAAAAAAAGAAGGCAAAGTAGATAATAATGAGATTTGTAATGATTAAGAGCATAGAAGCTGATGAAAGAAACAGAGGAGCTAATTCTGGCTGTGGAAAAGCTTTAAGAACAAATACATATAAAGCCAAAGTGGAGAAGGCAGCAATGGACAGTAAATGCAGCTTTTGCAAAGAAGTTGAAGAAATAGTAGCACCAACTGACTACAAACAACTTTAGCAACAATGGTTCATTGGAATAACTGCAAAAAGTACTATTTGCCTGCAAGCAAGAACTGTTGAGACTATAAAATAGACAAAGTAACAGAAAGAAAAGAAGCTAAAGTGATCTGGGACCCTAAAATTCGAACAGACAAGTGCTGCTACATCAGATTTAACAAATATCAATAAGAAAACAAAACAAAACAAAAGGCTGGGGAGTGGACATTGCACTATCTGAAGACAGCAGAATAGGAGAGGAAGAAAAACACAAAGACCTGAAAAGAGGAGTAGAGCAACAGTAGCAAAAGAAAGCAAAGGTAGTATCAATAAGCTTGTAATCTCACAACACCTGGAGCACCACCTCATCACTGGCATTGAAAAAATCCCCAGCAGCTAAATGCAAAAGACAGCTTCCCTTGCAACCATTTAACATCCTGTGATAGCACATTTCTCACCATCAAGGAACATCTGCCTATCCCATGTCCTTATGAAGAGTGAAGCTGAGAAGCACAGAGCCGAAGACACAAGCCTGAAGATGATGAATGAGACTTCATCGAAACGTTGCCTAGATACTTCCAATCTTACATGGGAGAAAACCCGAATAACCAAAGATAGATAGATAGATAGATAGATAGATAGATAGATAGATAGATAGATAGATATATACACATATATACATACATACATACATACATACATACACACACACACATAGGAATATGTATATATGTATATATAATATGTATATATGTATACATTTTATACATATTCTATATACGTGTGTGTTTGTGTGTGTGTATGTATGTGTGTATATTTGCACCCACTAGAAATTTAGTCAAGAGCCAAATGAAATTAGGCATTTTTCCTTCAGAAAGAGTGAATGGTCCAAAAGGGAGGGAAAAAAAGTATAAAGGCCTAGCAGACAAAGCTATAATATAATATATCAATAAAAAAGACTTAATGTAAAAATATAAAATATAATATAAAAATATTAATATAATATAAAAAAGACGTCTCCATGCTGCCTATTAACAGAAAAACAAGAAATCTCAGAGAGAGGTGACTTAAGATAGAACAAGTTTAAAAAAGAAAGTTTGATGTATTCTAGCAATACTGTCAAGCATAGTACATAGGTAATTGTAATATAATAATAGGTAATAGTTGTAATAATCATAGATTAATATGCTAAATCATGCATAGTTTCACAACTCAGGTTGACTTCAAGGTTTTCCAGTATAGAGTATAGTAATTGTCATAATTATCATAGTTACTATCATAGTTATTATGATCACTATGTAGTAATAGTATAGAGATAACAACAGAATAGGATATAGGAAGCATTCACGTATTAATGCATAATTTCTATGTTTGTTTTTTTAAAATAAAACATCTCCCAACCTATATAGGGAAATATAAAGAAACCACCTCTCCAGAATTCAGTCTTTTGTATCTCTCTTGAGTATGGGTCACTCTAATTGAGTATAGTTTACAACATTCTGAAAGAGATAATTTCTCTGTAAAAAACCAGAGTGTTAGGTTTAGGATGGAAGTTGCAAAGGTCAACATATTATTATATTAGTATATTAATTCACTTGCAAGAACAAGATGGAACTGAGCACCAAGAACTTATTCCACAGATTGACTAAGAGCCACCAGACAACTCACTTTCTTCTTCAGGACGTTTCTGTAGTTCCCTTACAGCCAGAAGAAATTCCTTGAAGTTCAAAAGCCTGTTCTCTACATAAAGAGAAGAAGGAATGTTGTCATCCCTAGCATTTGCTAATAACTTGAATAGATTTCTGAGCATGATTCAAAATCCTACTTCAAACTTTTATAAACCTAAACCAGCTAAGCCCATCATAACAGTCGGAGCTATTTACCCAGATTAATGCTGGATGGTCTGCCTTGAGATTCTATTTTGATATGAGATTCCTCTTAGGCTGGATCATTTGTGGAGTGCGGGGCGGAGGGAAATGTCAAATGGAGATACTCACTATTAATATGAGTGCATTTTATTGCATCATGCATAGTTTCACAACTCAGATTGACTTCAAGGTTTTCCAGGATTAACCTCAGATCATCAATACAAACCATATCTTTCTTTATTTTCTTGAAAGCCCAGAGGGTATTCTGGAAGCCTAGAAGAAACACACCAGAGAAAGACAGCAATAACTGATGCTTCCATGCAGAGAGATGGAGATCCTGAAATCATGCATTTTCAACCCTTTCTTTAAAAGCCATAGATGTGTCATACGTACCCTATATCTAATTCATCTCGTTCAAGCAACACAAGTGTCTGTCTGACTTTTATGAGGCAGTAAGGGGAAGAAAGGGGATGCAATAATATTGTTGATACCTCCATGGTCAGGCTGACAACTAGTGAAGAACAAGGAGACTTCATATGTTTGTGTATTGTGAGAGAATGAGTTCTGCAGATTCCAACTTCAACTCATAGCCAATACCTTCTATCCTAAAGTGCCTTGCCAGCAAGAGTAGTAGATCCCAAAGGAATACAGATTTGAAATGCATCCCAAGAGTTCAGCTTCTTGTTCAGCACTGTGGCAGAGGGCACGATGGATAGTTACTTCAACTGAAAAGTAAAGGACGGGATAACTGCAAGAATCTCTGTTCCCTCAACTTCTGAGGCAGAGAAAGGGGGAAACAAATGCCAGCTTCTATAGCAATGATTAGTAGTTGTAGCTAAGGGTGAAGATGACATAGAGGGCAAGCCAACCGACTTCAGCCAACTGTTGCCATGGACACTAAAGTGTAAAATACGAGCTGGGGTGAACAAAAAAAACCCAATAGAGTTGCTACTGTGATTTGACTAGACAGATATAAATATAAGGCATGGCAAAAGGCAGAAGACGAAAATGAGAGGAAAAGCTTGCTTTGCTTTCAATTAATTACTCATAAATCAAGAGACGAAACATGAAAAGTATGACTTTCCTATGCAGGCTTCCTTCTCTCAATTGAATGTCAGAAATCTATAGAATACATTTTCAAAAATCTATACAATAATTTAAGATGTGCTCAAGCAACCTTATTCTTAATTTAGCTATGTCTAATATCAAGAGAGTTGGGTGATTATTCCATCATAAATGACATTAGCTATGAAAGCAACCAAATATCAGAGTGTAATTCATGTAACATACTGAACAAAATTAAGCAGTCAATCAGAATTTCCTCTTTGCTCTTATTGAAGGGCAACCAGTTTTTATTCTCATTCAGCTAAAAACATAAAATAAAACAAATATGCACGTTATCACAAGAGTGATGTTCGTTTTTTTATATTTAAAAAAGGAAAAGCAGCAGATATTTTTCAGGTGATGGAAGTACAAACAGAGATAAAGAAACAGAATTATGCCATACAGTAACAATGGTGCAAACATTTTTCCTTGTTATTGCCTCAGTTTTTCTTCTCATACCTTCTGTTTGAGAAAATGGTGAGGTCCTGTTCACAACTTCCAAAAACTCTGATAAATTCACAGTCCCAAGTACTGTAAGAAAGAAGAAAGACTACAAGTGGGAGTGACATAAATATATGCAGATAAGCAGGTTGACAGACAGAGTAACAGTTGGGGTGTATAAGATGTGACCTTTCAAACTTAGTTGATGAACTAGGAAGATCTACAAAGTAAGCATAACAGGATAAAGGGAAGGTTAGATCAGGGCATCTAGAGGAATATTATAGGGTTGGGCATGTATGGGGACACACACACACACACATACACACACACACACACACACATCTCCACTGGCCAAATATAGAACATACATGGGATGACTTGGAAATATTCAGTCAGCATGACTTATTATAATGGCTGAATGTCATATATTATGCGCAATTAAAATGTGATATATTTGGTTCTGACTCAGTGGATTTTGTAATTCCATTCAACTGGTGTGTTTGCACAATACAGGTAGCCATATCAAGTAAAGATGTATCTGACAATTAGCACAACATGCTAAATTGGATTAATGTTAACCTTGTTTTGGTTCAAAATGTTCAGTGTACTCAGATTGTTTGATCAGTTTATTATTCAATTTGCAAATCTAAATACTGTAATAGACTAATCCAGACCTCAAGTTAAACATATTGTATAAATGCAGAAGCAGTCCAAGATACCAGATAATAGTTCTAAAAATTCTACTGCAGGTTAAATTATTTTCTTATCCCCAGACTGTAATTTATTCAGTGATCTAAGCATGCAGGAAATCTGGCTGTCATTTGCACAACCTCCATTGCACAGGGCTAATAAATCAGACAAACTGAAATTGATGCATACATTGACATAATCTTCTAATTTCATGAGGATATCAGCTTTCCCCAGATAGCTTGCACTGTAAATTAAATAACTGCTAACAACACAAAAGCCTTTGGATCAGGGTTATCACATACCATCCACATTCATTAACTGAAGAGCACAATACATCTCATCTCTGGTCACTAGGATCTTGAGAGTGTGAAGTACAAATAGGAGTTTGCTGACAGGAACTCTGTCACACTTCATGACGTTGAAAACAGTGCAAATTCTAGAGAGCCCTGAGCACACTACGCAATCTGAAAAGTAAAATACCATGCATTAATTATTTCCACAACTGGCTGAAATTGGATAGAATTGAAGGCAAAGCTTCACAAAGAATGGACAATGATCTGTTCTGAGTCTTGTGAAAACCCCTTGTTCAGTAATAGTGCAACCCTACAGCAGAGCAAGAGATGTGCACTTTTACAGTCTTGGGGGCATATTTTGAGGGCAAAAGAATAATTTGTTAATGCCTGTGGTGGCAGAAATTGTTCCACTCCAAATTCTCCAGATGGCAAATATTTTCCAGAAGAAAAGAGCCAAAAAAACCTAAACTTCTAGTTCAGTTTTCTCTGAAGATTTGGTTGGACTGTGAGAGAATTAGT
Organism: Pseudonaja textilis; assembly: GCF_049901715.1. Taxonomy (NCBI): domain Eukaryota; kingdom Metazoa; phylum Chordata; class Lepidosauria; order Squamata; family Elapidae; genus Pseudonaja; species Pseudonaja textilis. The sequence continues at coordinate 88,751,286 of NC_142008.1, read as the reverse complement.
GTTATATTCAAGAGTGATGACAGCTTCTAAACATTTTGGTAGTATGAAAAAAAAGGTGAAAAAAATAAGAATGAAAGTAGAATCAGTGCAGGAAAAACAAATATGTTTATGAAAATATATCAAAGATAGACTCATCTACTAACAGAAGTAATGGAACAGAGTACAATGGGATAGAAATTGGGCAGAAGAAAGATGGTTCTGGAAACCACATAAAACCGAGTGAACAGAATGAAGTTAAAGAGAACCTCAAAAGTGTGTGGATTCAAAACACACTGATTGATTATTTTATTGTGTACTTTTTTTTAATGCCACTTTAAAAGTTTTCATTGCTGTTTCCTTCCCCCACTTTTCCTTTTTTGTTGTAATTTTGTTAACTTTTTATTTTTTGAAATTTAATAAAATTATTTTTTAAATACTTCCAGAAATGGGACAAGGAGAGAATATTATCTTATATGACTATTAAAACTAGGACTTAAAATTAGCACTAAGCACAATTTATCTTAGCTGGAGACCAAATCAGTACATTAATGGTAAAATATTCTGTACAGTACGCCCAGATTCTAGGCATCCCCGTCTCATTTTTCTCTTGGACCATAAAAATTATTTCTAGAATTCTGTATAATTACAATATTTCTGCTAAGCCTGTAGTGTTGACCTCATAACTGAAGTACTCTCAAACGTTGCATGTTTTTTGTTGTGTTCCCTGACTAACTACAGTCCCCCACCGCTCCACATTTTTAATCACAGTATGTATTATTATTTTGTCCAGTTTAATTTATTCTGTAGTGAGGCAGTTTTGCAAAGGGGTGTATGCAAGGTTTCAGTATAGTAGTGCTTGAATGAAGTACTATGGGGGTCATTTTTGATCGTGAAGCTCTTCACAAATGAAGCAATGTTCAATTTAAAACTATATTTAATTATATATGAAGATCCACTACAGATAGTCCTTGAGTTATGATCACAATGAGCCTAAAATTTCCAAGCTAAGCAAGACAGTTGTTGAATTTTTCCTCATTTTGCAACCTTTGTTGTTAAGTGAATCACAGATTATTAAGTTAGTAACATGGCTGTTAAGTGATTCTGGCTTCCTCATTGTCTTTGCTTGTTAGAAGGTCATAAAAGGTGATCCCATGACCATGGGGCATGGCAATTGTCATAAATACTTGCCAGTAGCCAAGTATATGAATTTTGATCATTTGACCATAGGGATGCTACAACAATGAAAACAGTGAAATACAGTCGTAAGTCACTTTTTTGAGCGCTGCTGTAACTTTGAATAGTCATTAAATGAATGGTCAAGGATTACCTGTACTAGCCTTAATGGCAATTTAATATGAATCATTTAGCATAAAGGTTTATTTTTCAAAAATTTTAATAAGATGGAATGATTAGGATTTGTGTTTCAAAGAATGAATAAAAGCACTATATATACTTTATATTATTTTAGGTGATAAACAAACAAATCAAAAATCAAAACGGAAAATAATTGTAGCTTGCCGAGTTTTTCACCAACACAGACTTCTTCGAATGAGGCAAGGCCAGATCACATGAATTACCTTCCCAGGTTGTGTCCTTGATAAACTGGGTATTAATGTCTCTCCCTCTGTCATACACTGTTATGTGGACATTGTAGACAACGTTAGGCTTCCTGCCAAAACATGGATAGAAATCTGATTATCATTATAATCTCTGCGTATCTTTGTTCTCAAAGCTGGTATCTTCTAAACTGAATTTTAAACTTTCACATCTAGAAGCAAGTATCTACAGGAGTAGATACTATGGTGGAGTTGGAGCTGGAATTCCTATCCTTAACCTATGCAATCATAAAGTGCAATGTCATGTGACCACATTTCTTTGCCGCAGCAATCTCCACAATCTCTATTGCTGTCATTAACTGAATCTCAGCAATCATTATGAGAGGACCCACCATGATCCATGTCATTCCCAATTCAACCCTTTCAGCCCTGAACTTTGATAAGATAAGGGACTGTCTCATCTGCTGCCCCTTTATTTCTCTCCCACTGCCTATCTTCCCCCTTCCTCTCCCTAACCCTTTTGACCATAATGCATGGTGACGATTCCATAGTGGTGATAGTACTGGAGCTGAAGTAGAAGCCTGGGGTTAAGGGTGGATGTCTGAGACTCCTGAAGGCCCCAGGTCTCTGCCTCAGCGCTGGTGCTGCCACCACTGCCAAAGAGTTGTGGGAGCGTCATCGCTTGAGACTTTCAAGAAGAGATTGGATTGCCATTTATCTGTGGAAGTGCTGCTGCACAAAATGGTCAAAAGGACAGAAATGGGGGCGGGGAGATAGGCAGTGGGAGTATTTGAAGTGGGGATAAGTTTCTGCAGGCTGCCAAGCCCTTGAATTTTGATCACATGACTCTGTGGAGGGTGCAATGGCTGTGCAGGTTGACTGGATGTAAATAACAGTCATGCAAGTACTGCTGTAAATTTGAATGGTTGCTGAATGAAAAGATATTAAATGTATCTGTAGTATCATAGTAAACAAACTTGGGATTGTATCAATTTCCTCATCTCTAACAGATTTGATTGTTCTCATGCTTGGTATTAAGAAACCCATCCATTGCTGACTTTTTCTCTCTCTTCTTCTAAAGTACTGCTGTTTTTCACAAAAATTCCTGACAGGTTACAGCGTACGAAAAAAAATAAGCACTACGACTAAATAATGACTAAGTGAATTAAATAAATTAAAATGCACAGAATAAAAAACACTACCATTGGAATGTAATAACTAAATAAATAATAAATTATGAATTACTTCCATAATAACCAGAGCACAAAGCAAGATACTTTCTCTGGAGGAATTTGGTCTTTAAAAGCTTCTGGAAAGCAATCAACAGTAGGGCAAGTCTAACTTCTGGATGAAAGCAATTTATAGAACTGGGGCCATGAATAGGGTCTTCTGGACTTGACCCACTTAATATGCAGAATGGAGGGATCACCAAGAGATTTACTGCAGTACATCATTTTTTGAATCATTAGTGTCTGCTCCTATGAAGACCCAAAGTAATAAATATAAGTCATTAAGCCACAATCCAAACTTTGCCCTTTTTACTAGCAATGCAACATTGCAAACAAATGGATAGAGTTTGCATTACAATGCTTTAACTCATCCCCCTTGCACCTTCCTCTTGATTTGTCAATGTCTCAGCTTTCCTGTCATTCCACTATGCTCATATATAGGTACCTGACAGGTTTGGAATAAAAAAAACATTGTGCAGAGTTTTGGAAAGAAGTAATTATCCACACAAAAAAATATCAAGTACATGACATAAGAAAAAGAAAAATAGCTATATTCATTTACTATACCTCAATACTGTTTCATCCTTGCAAACCATCCTTATTATAATAACATACAGGCACCATAATGCTTTCTTTCTTTCTCTTTCTTTCTTTCTTTCTTTCTTTCTTTCTTTCTTTCTTTCTTTCTTTCTTTCTTTCTTTCTTTCTTTCTTTCTTTCTTTCTTTCTTTCTTTCTTTCTTTCTTTCTTTCTTTCCCTACTAGGTATGTCTTACTATTTCTTTCTTGCCCATCCATACCTTTATAGTTTTGATCTTAAGAGATATTGATACATGCATGCTCAATTTATTACAGGCAAATTCCAGGAATGGAAATGAGAGATTATAGAGCCCAAAAACAGAGAAAGCCAAAACAGGGAGAACAGAAAGAACATCACAGAGGAAGAAAAATAAAAGGAGGTAGATCGGAGCATAAGCAGGGTGCCACTAACTTGCTCTTTTTCGCTGGTGCGGATCGTGAGACATGGCTGTAGAGAGAATAAAAATTATTGTTGAGCTGCCACTCACAGTTCATCATTCAAGTACTTTTATGTAGAACAATTACGTGTCACAAATATTAAAGGCTGACTTTAAAGCTACTAGTAACTCAAATGTTAGTCTGTCTTTTGGTTTAGCATGTTCTGTGAATTCAACTAATTTGGACTGTTTTTCTTCCCATCATTTATTGGTTAAGCAAATCATGGCATAGCCTGATGATGTGAAACTCTAACCAATGCCTGTAATATGTGCCTTGTATGATTATAGATTTTGTTATGTGCCTAAAAATGCCTGACTAAGCAAATGAATAATCCTTCAGGTCACTTTAACTATGCAGATAAAAAAACTATTAAGAATTACAGAAATGGCATAGGAACAATTGCAATATCAAGGGGCAGGACGCTGACTTGAGTTCCTCCTCTTTTCTGTTTGCACCACTAATCTTGCAAAATATTGTGCAAAATTAGTTATGGAGAAAACATTAAAGAAGGGAAGGAAACTACCAGCCAGAATGTTTTAAAACAAAAAGAAAAATTAGATGTACATCAGATATATTAATGAAATTGTAAAATATCTTTAAAGGAAGATTTTCCACTGATGGAAATTTAAAAAACAAATAACCCTCCACCCCCCACATTTGTTACATTTACTCCCCATATTTAAGCGTCCAACTGTTTTGGCTTCTGTCAAGGAAAAATCTGGAACAGAATATGTAGCAGGAAGTGGAAGGAAGAAGGAATGGGTAAGTTGGCCCATTACAAGCCGTCAAGGGTTTTTACCTGGCAGAAGAGCTGGCACTTTTTCTGCGTGAAGGGGACCGGCGAGTCTTGGTTGGAGAAACTTTGTTTGAAGACACCTTGGCAACTGTCTTACTCTTAGGTTCTTTTTTCTTCTTTTCCACTGAAGCTAGTGGTTTCCTCATCAGTGTTTCAAAGGAAGTAGTAATCTGATGGGTGAGCACAGCAGGATTATGATAATGCATGCTTCTTTATATACAGTCAACACACATGGTATAGTAGTATAAAGAAAAACTTTCAATGGCACCTGGCCAATAAAGGTTAAATTCCAGTTAAAGCATGGCATCCAAAGCTTGGAGTTAAATCTTCAAAAGGCTGATGCATGTATATAAATAATTGGCTGGATTCACATCCCATGTAAACAAATGGTTTGCTTCATCTATGATGTTTTCAATAAATAATAGGGCCATAGTTTTAATGTTGCACCATAAACCACTGCTTACATGTAAGAACATGTAAGCCATTCATCACCATTTAACAAACCATGATTAGTGTGCTCTGTCTTGATTCAATGCTATAGAGCTATAGCTATAAAGCCTTTTCAAAATATCTGCTGAAACTTATGGAGAGGGGGAAAAAAGGCAAATGAGATGGGACAGTTTAAGAGTAAGATAATCCATATTAAACAACCACAGTCAAACTGCCAACAGTGATGTATTAATTAAACTGAAACTTAGTTTCATCGAAGAGGGGGGCAGCTTCAAACAAAACTAAGGAGCGAGGATTTTTTCAGCACCCAAGGCAAGGCAAGCCGAGCGACCATCCTGAAGCCATCCTGAAGTGAAGCCCATCGACAAAGGTACAAAGGAGGAGTTGAAGGTGGCGGGGAGAAGTGGGGGACAGCTGGCTGGCCGGTCGCTTGGCTCACCTTGCCTTGTCATGCGTGCTGATGCTGGTATCGGGCCGCGGATCATTTTCTGATGCCGGTACCGGGCCGTGGCACAAAAAAGGTTGGGGGCCACTGCTCTATTGTATTGTTTTTCTCCTCCTTGTAACAGGGGGTGGAAAGGAAGAGTTGGAATAAAGCAGACAGGAGCAAAGAGCTGGAGATTTCAGGAAATCCTGTGATAAGAACATTCATGGGGAAAATTTCTTTTTCAGGAATCAGTGTTAAGTTTTTGTTTACTTGTAATAAAAAAAGCAGTTATTGGAGTTAGAAAACTAGTGGGTGAAAAGCTCTTTGAAGATAATTTATCCAAGGAATCTTTTTAGGAAGAAAACCACTTTACACATGGATGAAAAGCCTCACCTGAGTATCTTTATCTTTGGTTGGTATGCTTGTTTTGGGGACGGCGGCTTTTGGAGGGAGCGGCTTCCTAAGCGGTGTCAGGCGTCGCATGAGCATCTTAGTACACTGTCCAATTCAAAATAAATGTCACTTCCAAAGTGAAAAATAATACCGAAATGTACTCCATTGTTTAATATGGGAAGAACTCTGCTCCTTGATTTCAGTTTCTAGGACATTCTCTGTCTCTACCTTTCCCATGATCATTAATGTGCAAAGTTCCGCAAAGTCAGTTTAGCTGAGAGAGAATTCTGCCCAAAGTCACCTAGGGAGCATTCATGACTTCAATATCGGGTTTTTCCCAGGGTTGGGATACGACAGGGTTAACTACCAGTTCGGGATTTATGAGCTTCCCTGCACGCTGTGAGCCGCGCGCCTGTAAATCGTCATCAGTATGCTGTATGCAGAGACGCAGCCTTTGAAACAGCCCTCTTTTCCTGCTTTTTTAACTGCAGCTCTGCCTCGTTCAGCAGCTAAAGTTGAAAAATCAGGAAATAAAGATCAGGTAAGAGCAGGGGTGGGATTCTACTAGTTCACACCTATTCGCTAGAACCGGTTGTTAACATTCTGAGCAGTTCAGAGAACTGGTTGTTAGAAGACATTACTGGCCTAATCCAGTAAGGAAGGCAGGAAGGAAACATTCTGGTGTTGCTTACAGAAACTACCCCTCCGCTAATCCTTATTACATTCTTGGAAGGACTAGACTTCCTGACTCAGGAACGTCTCTGGAGTTTATTTTCCCCTTTGCTGGTACTTTGCTTGTGTGAGTGACCATTCAAAGTTACAATGGCACTGAAAAAAGTGCCTTAGGACCATTTTTCGCACTTATGACTGTTGCAGCATACCCAGTCAGGAGAGGCAGGCGAGGAGATGCGTGCCTCAATGTGAGTGATATTGAATTGGCCACACCCAGCCAATTACATGACCACCAAGCCATGTCCACCCAGTCACATGACCACCAAGCCACGCCTACCACCTAAGCCATGCCCACAGAACCGGTTGTTAAAAATTTGAATCCCGCCCCTGGGTAAGAGCCCGGGTGGGTGGGCAAAAACATCAGCAGGCATAGAACTGCTCTTCAGAGCTACTGGTTCTACAGAGGTGGACAGAACCAGTAGAAACCCACCCCTGGTTATTTCCTAAACCAGGGGTCTTCAAACTTGACAGTTTTAAGACTTGTGGACTTCAGCTCCCCAAATTCCTTCTCCAGTCATGTTAGCTCAGGAATTCTGGGAGTTGAAGTCCACAAATCTTAAGCTTGTAAGTTTGAAGACCCCCACCCTAAACCATTGTTTTTCAAATTTGGCAACTTAAAGATTTGGGGATTTCAACTCCCACAATTCCATACTCAGTATTTCTGAGTTGTTCCAAGCATCTTAAATTTGCCAAGTTTGAAAAACAATGCCCTAGATTATATGTACAAACATGATTGTCAAAAGGGATTCCACTATGAACTCTACTAGAAATAAATTTGGAAATATACCCAGCAGACTTCACAGTGGCATTAAACTAGCAATGTTAATCAGTCTATATCCACTTATCTTTTCCCAAATAAAAACATTCCTGCCATAGATTTTCAGAAAAATATATTATAAAAAAGTAATATTTTTGGAAATAATTTAATATATTTTAATGAATCAACTCATTAAAGTAGCTGCATCTTTAAAACTACTTAGTAAAGCACTGGTCCTTTTTACATGCTTTCATTCAAAAAAAAAAACCTGAAAAAATGTGGCTACTTTAAAGAAGTGCTATACTTATGCTCCAAACATTGCAAATACTCTTAAATTTTGTTGCATCCATAGACCTAGAAAAGAATAAAATACCTAATATTTAATAGCCATTGTTATGCTTATGTACCACAGAATCTTAAAGAATTATCTAAAGTATAACCTAAGTAAAAGTTTGAAATTGGCTAATGTCACAGAAATATGACTAATAAATAGATGTCTTCCTATAAACCTTCTCATAGTAACATGTGAGAAAACAAGGATTGTTGGCACATCTCAATAAACTCATTTCTGTACCTGTTTATGCTTAAACACATTTGGATATCTAAACCATTTATGCAAAATACTTCCAATATTGCTTACAGTGAACACAAACAAAAAACAGGATGCTTTCTGGAGGCATCTGGCTGGTTCTGGTGAGAAGGTTATATGAGACTAAATTTAGGATGACTCTTTCAAAATTCTCAATGTTTATGTAAACCTGAATGTTTTTGCAAGCATATCCAGTTAAGGATTAAATGAAAACAGCATTTAATTTGTTCAAGGTTCTTTTTATTTTTTTTACTCAAATTTGCCCTAAAATTCAGTATTGGTATTTGCAGCTGGTGTTCTGTGAGCATTGTTGTATTTCAGAATCATGATTTTTTTTTCTTTATTTACTACATAGATCCCTGTGGTTTGATTTTTTTAAATTGTGAGGACACTGTGGTGCCATTCATTGCTACAGAACAGCAGTCCTCAAAGCATATGCTATGTATTGATGATGTATGGACCTATGCACAGCAGTTAAAAACACCAAGCTTGTCAGCTGGAAAGCTGACAGTTCAAGTTCCTGATCCAAGCACTGTGGAACAGTCTGAGCTCCTGTTCTTACCCCAATTCCTGCCTGGTTCAAAAACATGCAAATGTGAATAGATAAATAGGTACCACTTCAGTGGGAAGATAACACTGTTCCATGCACCTTGATGTGTAATCATGCTGGCCACATGACCATGGAAATGTCTTTGTACAACACTGGCTCCTTCAGCTAAGAAACAGAGATGAACTCCACCTGTTGGAGTTTAACATCACTGGACTGGGAAAACCTTTACCTTAATTTTATTGCAGATATCATGATGCTCACCTGAATTGCTTTATCAGATGTTCGAGGCAGAGTAATTCTGGGAACCACTGGCCTATTGGAAATAAAAGAAGGCAATCCTCTATCTGCTTTTTGTATAATAAATTGAACTCTTTCAAGAATAACTCCAAAAAAGTAAGTAAATAACCTGCTGAGAAAACTAATAGATGTTTCAGTCCTCTTGGGCTTGTGACTCCTCTTTGAAGAGCTGGTGACATGACCAGGAAAACTTTTGCACTTCATTTTTTTGTGCCTGTTGCTTTTTTCTTGGACTGGGAAGCTCTGCTCATGGTCAATCATATCTTAAGCACCTCTCAAGTGGATCATTGCAATGTACTCTACATGGGATGTCCTAGAAGAGAATCCAGAAGCTGCAACTGATAAACAGTGCAATGATGCCAGCAGTTTTGAATGTTGCAACTTGTTGCAGCTCCAAAAACTCTGTTAGCTTCTAGGTACTTCTGGGTACACTCAAAGTACTATTGCATTTGTCACTCATAAAGTCATTTATGGCATAAGGCCAGCCGAACTGCAGAACTGGCCCTTCCTGATTATCCTCAGCCATTATATTAGATTGTAGAGAACCAAGGAGAAGACTTTGAGGGAAATGGGCAAGAAATGTTATCTAATAAAAAGGACTGAAACGTTGCATAAATCCTAGGAAATATAGTAAGATTGCATTTGGAAGATACTCAGACAGGCTTCTTTGTGGTTACTGGGATATAAGAGAGAGGGAAAGTAAAACATAATTAAGTTTGCAAGTTTCTATTATTATAGCCTATCTCAATAAAATATACTTCTAGCCTTCCTTCTAATCTGATCTACCCTGAAGGTTGGCATAATTGTAGAAGAACATGCTGTGGATCCCGTCAATAAAGAAGGTCATCTTGCAGAGCCCAGGAAGTGAGCCTTTAGGGTGGCAGTCCTTGCTCTATATAGAACACTGTTTCCTATGAGATTAGAGGGGTCCCTATCCTGCTGGCCTTTTGAAAGGGCCTTTAGATGTGTGCACAGTGTCAGAGAGTTAGTTTAGGAACCTGTGGTATGCTTTTTGTTTTAACTGGTTTTGTTCTCAGCTACTGCATGTGCTGCGAATGTCAGCATCCCAACACAACTCCAGCTGAAGGCTCTAACTACTATTATTGAGATTGGCTGTAATAGCAGAATCCCGCAAGTCTAATTGTGCCATATCTCTTCCTTCTACCTATATAGAGTATAAGTAAGGGCGAGCAACTTCTAAATGTTTCTCACTGTTCTGGGTTTAATAAAAATATTTTAGCTTCTTTTGCCTAGATGATTATTCTTGCATATATCTGTCAAAGCCATCTCCCTTATTGTCTGTGTATGCCTGTGTTTTATATTATGTTTTGTATTGTTTTTCAATGTAAACTATCCAGAGTTGCTATTTTGAAATGAGCGGCCATATAAATCAATGAATAAACTATCCAACCTGAAACCGATTTTCATAATGAACAAGCAACAGCATAACTAAGGATGCTAACAAAGAACCAGCATCTTCAACTAACCCTTTTCAAATATTATTATCTTAATTGACAAGATGCTTGTATGCTGTCTCACATGTAAGCCGCCTCTTCATAGGTACCTTTTCTTCTTTCCTTATCCCAATTGAAATCCTCTACCAAACCTCTTCATTGCATCTAATGAAATGGGTTGCTGTTCTTGAAAGGACGTATGTTTTAATAAAATTGATTAATTTGAAAATGTACTACTAGACTCCTTCTGGTTTCCCGGCCTTCTTCAGGAAGCCATCTTAACTCAAAACTCATTTGTTTGCTTGCTTACTTGGTAGGGAGATAGTAACTTCTGGGAACAGGAGTACTGCTTTCACTTTTAGTAGTAACAGATTTCCTTCTGGGTTTTAGTGATGACGTGTCCATGGCGGATTGGTAATGCTCCTTCTCTTTAGTTATTTCTGAGAAAATCTTACTTCCCTCAATCTTCTTTATATCTTGGATTTTGCTGTCTTTTTTGTCAAGCTGAGTACTAGTGTAAGAGAGAAACAAATCATTTTTCAGAGGAGGCAATAATATACTTACAAAATACATAAAGAGAAATCTAAATAAATATTAAACAAGTATATTTAAAATGTTCCTTCTCAAGTTGTTTGCTATTCTTTTCAAAATGTTCCAAGTGATGCAATTATTTAATAATATCATCCAATGTTGAAGATGAATTTTTCACTCCATCCAGGCTAATTATCTGAGAAAGAGTTTAAATATGATATATACATTCATCTATCCATATACTGCAGGCTTTCAAATTCAATTGTATTTTAGGATTAAGCTTTAAAAAATAATAATCAAAGAGCAATATTCTACCTGACTACTGAAGGAAGGAGAAAACCAAAAATTTACTTCAATGAATTTCCTTGAGCCAGAAGTGGGTAACATGCAGTTCTACAAATTTTGTGGAATTATATTTCTGAGATTCCCTCCATGCTGGCTATTTTGGCTAAAACAGTTTGGCTGAACTTCAACCTTATATCTTAGAGATACAAAATATACTTCATGGGATATAAATCACATTGCCTGTCTCTCTTTTTCTTTCTCCCCCCCCGCCTCATCTATCCATTCTTGATGGGAGTAAAAACCCTGAAAGTATAAGTATATAATCACTTTTCAAAAGATCATTGACCAGAATGGCAAGTGGGAAGACATTTTGGTTATTGCATTGACTACCCTACAGACTACTAAAGTCGATGAGATAGTGGCAGAGAATTAAAGAATTTTGCTTATCCCTCTACTTGTCTATGACATTGCTAATCTCAGCTATTTCTTTTTGTTTTTGTTCTCAAGCACAAATGCACAGTATAGTTATCTTAGGCTTTGCTTACTCCTATCAAGTATTTTCTTAATTTGATCCCCCTTCTATTATACTTATAAAATATCTTTTATTACAATAAGGATTAGTTAGATTTTCCATCTAGGATTGCTCATATGCATCCACAAATGCCTTTCTTTCTTCTTATTAAGGCTAAAATCTTGATTCTGCAATGTCAGATGATTACTTACATATCAAATTTTGATTCTGGAGCATCCTGCCTTCCAGAAGCAGAAATAGATAGATAATCAATAAAAGATGTTGGGGCTGGCTGATAATAAGGGATTGGCTGTTCTTGTACCCCTAGTTGTTCGTCAAGAAAATATGTGAAATCTTTAGTCTCAAAGTCCTTGACTTGCTCAGTTAAATCTTGTAGTTTGCTATTTTCATCTAGATCACTTATATCTGTGCGTTTGCCCTCTTCATCCAGTTCACTCAGTTCTTGAAGTTGCTTCTCTTCAGTTGTTTCACCCAATTCCTCAAGCTGTTTCTCTTCACCCTGCTGACTTTGTTCTTGAAGTTGCCTTTCTTCATCCAGCTCCCTCAGTTCTTGAAGTTGGCTTTCTTCACCCTGCTGGCTCAGTTCTTGAAGTTGGCTTTCTTCACCTTGCTCAATCAGTTCTTGAAGTTGTTTTTCTTCATCCTGCTCACTCAGTTTTTGAAATTGGTTCTCTTCGCTCAGTTCACTTAGCTCTTGAGGTTGGTTCTCTTCACTCAGTTCACTTAGCTCTTGAGGTTGGTTCTCTTCCTCTTGCTCTGTTAGCTTCTGAGTTGTGCTATCGCTGGGTGGCTCATCTGGGCCTTGGTCATTTTCCTCAGTTTGTTCATTTGGGCCTTGGAGACGGATGATCTCTTCAGCCTCCTCTTTTAAGACTTCGACTGTGTTGCTATCAGGTTGTTCATCTGGGCCCTTGGGCATGATGTTTTCAGCCTGCACAAGCTCATTTTTGGATTCTCTGTGAGAAAGTAAGCACAGCACAGGTATAAAAGAAAACATAATAAACAGATAACAATAGAAGCATTTTGATCCTCTTATAGGAAATGCAAATAAATAGGTACAAATAAATGAATAGATAAAAACATGGTTTAGATACATAGGATGCTTCAATTATCTTTTAAATTAATTATTAGATTATTTATTCATTCTTTTAGAGTAACAACTCAACAGCTTTAACAGCTCAAGATGGCTTACAAAAATACAATTAAAAAAAGGAACGATTAAAATAAAACCTAAATATTAATAAAGCTAGAGAACAATACATTTGCAATTTAAAATATTAAATACAAAGACTGATAAATTGAAATTAAAGACCTGGGTTTTAAAAAAGTACAATTTGAACTTCTTCCACAAATCATTTATTCCAGAATATGGGTTTTGAACTGAGAAGGCAGAATTAATTGTAGATGACAAATACATAGATATTTCAATATCTACATATTATATATCTCATCTATCTATTTATCTATCTATCCATACATACATAGTAGATATGTAAGTATGTACAAGTAAAATAAATAGTTGTAAAATATGGCTCAATAGGAGTAACTGTGAGAGGGATCTAGATGGCCTAGTGGACAACCACTTAAATATCCTAACTCAGCAGAGGGAATACTATCAAGATCATGTGAAATGTTAGTACCACTTTGTACTGCACACTTGGAATACTCTGTCCAGTTCTGGTCACCCCAATGCTAAAAATATGTTGGGACACAAGAAAGAGTGCAAAGAACAACCAAGATTATTTAGGAGCCTGGAGACTAAAATGCATGATAAATGGTTGCAGGAACTAGGTCTGTCTAAGCCTTATGAAGAGAAGGATTAGGGGTTACATGAATAGCAGTTTTCCATATTTGGGGGCTGTGCCACAGAAGAGAGAGTTGACCTATGCTCCAAATCAGCTGAGAATAGGACAAGAAGTAAAAGATGAAAGATTATCAAAGAGAGAGCCAACAAAGAATTATGGAAAAACTTCCTGACAGTAAGAACAATAAATCAATGGAATGGCTTGCCTCCAGAAATTGGAGGCCTATCAAGAGCATCACAGTGTTTCTCTCATATAATTTTCTACTAGGGTACTCTACATATGGGCAGAAGAATTTGCTTCATCTGGCTCCAATCTTTAAATATAAGAAAGGATGGACATCTCCCTTGCAACATCTTCCTAGCAACTGTTCCCATGAAGAATAACTTCTGGTTGGTCAATGGATAAAAATGATAGGGACAGTGGCAAGCAATGTAGAGTACAACCCTTCTGATTTATTCAGATCAACTATAAAGTGACTTAAATATTGAACTTCAATAGGTAAACCTCATGAAGAACCTGTATTCTTGAGAAATTTCTTAATCATCTGGGCAAAATTTAGATTACCTGCCAAGTTCATGCTCCATTTTTCAGAAATTGTGGGGTTCACTCTTTCCATAAGAGCACAGGTGCAAATGTCAAGAAGATTGCATAAAGATCCTTGCTGGAAGAGGAAAAGAAATAGTGCTAACAACCAATTACAACCAATTACATGGAGCCGTGCCCTCCCTTCTCCTTGAGGAAAAAAGAACACGAAAAGATGCCAGAGTGCTTTGCTCTTTTCCTAACCCCATTCCTGTATGACTCACTTATGACGCTGTAGGGACCAACAGTACAGTTGGCAATGCCAGACGACCTGGGATGAAATAGCCAGGCTGGGAGAAGGGGCAGCTAGAATCACAAACATAAAGAAGGACAATAGTTCAGGACTTCCATTTTTTCAGCTGAACCACCAAAACAGCTGAGGTTTTAGATCTGCTGAGGGGAGGGCTTCAGTTGTTAGGAGAGGGGGAAATGATTCTCAGGTGAATTAAAGAATCATCTCTTCCCTTTGCCAGGGTCTTCCACCTCTGCCTGGATAGCAATTGTTGTATGAGAAGTTCCAGCCTGATGATGTCACAGAGCAGCTGGTGATCCAAACAAAGATTACACTGTAGAAAACAACTCCCCACCCCCACCCCAAAGGTGCAGGTTCCTGCCAAGATGCCGATTGTCATCCTGGGAACAAAGCAGTACAGATGGACCAAATAGTGCCTCCTCCGCTGTCTAACAAGGCCAGCATTGTTGCTTGTTCCCACACATTAACACATGTGCCTATTTCCAATCAAAGATATTAGTGTACCTTAAAACAAACAAAAAAGCTTGGCACCAAAACAAAACAGCTGACAAAGAAATGGTAATTTAATTAATTGTCCTCATTCTCAACAGCTTTTGGGATCTTTGTAGTAGCAATGGCAGAAAAACTCGTAGCATTTAATTAACAAAGAAGGTCACACTGGATGACTTTGAAGGCTGGAACCCAGTGGAACTTTTGCCTGGATAGATTTCTGGCAATTATCATTATTGTAACTGTGATTAAAGTTCAGTAAAGGATAAACAGAGTAATATATGTGTCACATGGATGTATGAATAACTGCAACATAGCATTTGGGAAACCTGGGCCAGAAAACAAAATATCTCTGCAACTGTGATTTGAATCATTTCTTACAAGTTCCCCTCCCTCTCTCACCTGTAGTAAAATTATGCAGAAGAAAACAGCAGTTTAGCTTTCTCTAGTGTAGGACTTACATATATGCTAAGACTACGATACCCATCATTCTCAACTAACAAATCTAGAAAGGATATGTTCCAACTTACATGAGATCAGTAGGTTGGGAAAACTTTGCAGAAATAGTCGGATGTTCTACATAGTCATTTCTTCAATCAATATATTGTTTAAGTGCCCAAAACAAAACTACACAGTCTGTTTCTGTAATGGTCCACCTGCAGCCTAAGTTTCCCCTTTTCATCTCCAGCTCAGAGGGCATGGATCTGGGCACCCAAACTTATAGGACAACCAGAATGTTATGGGCCGATTTATTGCAATGCATGTTTATAGCATGCCCCATCCACTTATATTTTTGATTAATATTGATCATGCAATGTACCTTCTATATCCTGAATCTGATCTTTAAATGAGTTCTTTAGCATTCACCTTTGTATTGCATTTTCATGTTATGCGGAGTTCCCTCACTTCCAATGTTCTTAGGTTTTCCATTTTATACACACTGGTCATTGCTGGTATCCTACAACTATGGTGTTGAAAACATTGCTCTAACTTTGACGTTTCCCATGTGCTGTTGTAACTGCCTGCATTTCTGATGTAGTCCCACAAAGGGCCTCTAGATGTCACTGTCCACCCAACCTTAGATTTTTTTAAAAATCTATCTGGCTTCATTTAAAAGCCTCAAGCTAATAATGCTGCTTGCTAAAAGAAAGCACCTGAAATGCTAATTTTAAAAAAGGGCAGCAGGTAAGAAATGAGCTAAGTTTCATGTTGATCTTCACTCATTTTATGGTTTGTGCATTCCATGGAAGCAGTTCAGATTTCTTTCTAGTTGTGTAGTACAGGGAAATCAAAGGAAAGTCAAAGCAGCACATATACATACATGATAAATTCCTGCCGCTTTTAATCATTGCACTGAAAGAGATGATTTGGTTGGAACACCATAGCAAGGAGAGAAGGAAAAAATAAATTGTATTTCATGAAATATCTTCTCCTAGACAGCTGTAACATGCAGAGGATTCCCCTTTCTTTCAGTAGCTGGCTGACTATTCCATGTAAGCAATAATATGGGATTGCTTTTCTAATTTCAGCTAGGGGGCTCTCTTTCTCTATTTCATGTAACATATTTTATAAATATATGCCATAAATAAATTTCTCAGTATATTGATATAATGTGACTTATATGGATTCAGGCTTTATTTCTCATTTTTGTCTAAAACGTGCAAAGTAGTCAATCTTCTAGCGCAGAGGCCTCCAAACTTGGCAACTTTAAGATTTGTGGACTTCAAGTCCCAGAATTCCTCCGCCGGCCACAGTAGTGCCTGAGTATTCTGGAGTCCACAAGTTTTAAAGTTGTCAAGTTTGGAGTCCCTTGTTCTAGAGCAGGGATGTCAAACTCGTGTCATCATGGCAGCGTCACGTGATGTATCACAATTTTTTTCCCCATTTGCTAAAACATGGCCATGACAGCCTTTTTCTAGAGGGATAATAAATAGGAAGAAGGTTAAATTGTGGCTCAACCTGGATAAGGCAGAGATATTGCCAATGCGTGGCTCATCTGCCCAACTTAGTATAGTGTCCATTCTGTTCCGGCAGGGGATACATAGAGGACGCTAACACAAAATTATCACCAGAAAATTAAGAGGCCTTGCTGAATGTTTAAGTTGACCTTATCTGGACAAAGGTAGCTCTATAGCCATTATTCTTGCTCTGGTAAGGAAATTTAGCACTCATCTTGGGAAAATTCTGAGAGTGTTATTTGGGGATGAAGAGGGCACAGTGTGTGTATGTAAGATGTTAATATGCTCGTAAACAAGTAGAAGGAAGCCTGAGAGACAAACTAATCCCATCCTGATTTGTGTTGTTCTTAGTACAAGATGGAGTATAAAGAAACATGAAAAGGTTTTTTCCAAGATTGATGTCTGCACTTCGAAGTAGACCAGATCACAGGGATTCCAGAAATGCTGCCTTGTTGTTGTAGATTATGAGAGAATCTCGAAAGCCTGCTCAATTTTTTCTCTGTCACATTTTTATAGTAAACAAAATCAAGGCATATTTAGAGTTTGTTTCTCACGCTTCCTTCAGTCCCTCCTTAACAGCTCACTCCTATTGCACCACCCTCATGGTTCTCACTCTATCCCCAAGGTCAGCCCTTCTGTTCCTTTACTGATAAATTCCCAGCTGGATTATCATTATGAATCAGACAAATGATTTGGAAAGTTCAGCTAGTTCACAATAGACAGATAGACCGTTGGGTTTCACCAATCCAATAGGATGCCAACTCTTTGGCATCTGCACAAGCTATCGGGCCAGTTCCAGGCCTAATTTAAAATATATGTTCAGTATATGACACACAAATGACCTGGGCACAGATCACTCAAAGGAGCATCTCCTCAAGTATTATCCTACTTTGACTCTGAAATGTTCAGCAAAGGCAATCTTTCAATCTCCTCTTGAATGCTTTCCAAAAAAGAAGGGGCTTTTGGGGGATGACACCCTAGGAACCTTAGAAGTAAACAACTGCTATTAATGATGATTTCATATTGAATGTGCTGTGCTATTCTCTGTGTTGGTGTTTGTATTATTTAAATAATTCCCCCCTACGATTTATACAGTTTTTATATTTTAACTGAACTAAAAGATAACTCCCATCATTTTACAATAAAATAAAAGCAAATATAATAAAATAAAATTGAGAAATATTAGTTAGACAGATCAAATACATTAGTTGAGTTGAAACTCTTTATTTATGTGTGCCATAAATGGCACTCTTTTACTTATACAAAGGGTCACATTGGCCTAACTTTTAACAAACACTACTCAAAATAATTCTGCCCTTCATTATGATCTCAGTTCAGGAAAAAGCAGCCTCACTTCTTGGCCTCTTTCCTTTTTTTTTTGGAACAAATAGTTAGGATTCAACAACATTGAAAATGAGAATACATTGACTTTGGGATAAGGGAACTAGAAGAATGACTGTGGGAAATCATAAAAGGTATACCTCAAAGTTGGTTCAGTGCAAATCTTTTTAAGAGAAAATCTTTTTATGAAAATCTTTCTAGTATTCCTAGTAACAAATTTGTGTTCAACATTTATTAATAGGAGAATGAAATGTCATTTTCTTAATTACAGAAGCAGAAAGACACCAGAGAGATCCAAGATGCTATGTATATTTATAGGAAGTGTTAAAGCAGTAAAGGTACTAATGCAGTTGTGAAAAGCAAAAGAGAAAGGAAAGGCACATTTATATTATTCTGCTCCCAAGTTTAGATATGGCCTCGAGTCTCTAATGGAAAGAGCTGCAAGATGAAAAGAGCCGCTGAAAGTCAGGTATGATAATATTTCATCCTGCCAAACATCTTTCATGCTTTACCTATGTTAGAGACTCTATGATACAAAGACCCCAAGAATTTAGCCAGGTTGTTTCAGCAAGCCCCTCGTGCTTCAGAAAACTTGAGGGAGAGTTTTCTGGTCATCGAGGACACTCACCTGGGTGAGTATTGATTCCCTGAGTGAAAAGCAGAACCTGAGGAGAATCTGTCCCAATTCTTTGGGTGAAGCATTGTAAAGCAAATGGCAAATCCTACCTGTCATTTACTTATAAGGAGATTTCTGGCTTTATATGGTGCATGATATGAACTTATGCAGCTACCTTGTATTGTACTGGTAGGCAGCAATGTTCAAAGGGCTCACTCTTGTTGGACAAGAGATTTCTAGACTGACATGCTGGTGATTAAACGTGGGACCTCTGGTATGCCTGATCTACATTTTCTTCCCCAACCTTCCCCATGAAGATCAAGTAGTTATATATTCATGCACTTAGGTGTTGATGTCCACACATTGCAGTAAGGATTTTAAAATTACAGTTTGTTGATGAGAATCATAGGCTGTAAGATATGAAAGGCTTTTGGGGCATCATCAAGTGCAACTCCCTATCCAGTGCTATTTCTATAAAAAAAAGACTAAATTACAGTGGCCCAGTTTATATACAATATCAATACAGTGAATGAATTTGTACATGATGCTAAACCAATAACAAAAATTCCACATTAGAACTTGTTATCATGTGTGAACCCTACTAAGATACTACTGTTATGTGAAATATTATCTAAGAGGAATATAATCTGAGCCCAAAACCTAGAAATATGTGAAGTCAGCGTACAAAAGGGATTAATGCTGAGTGCTTTTTTTCACTAGAGAAAGCAAATAATCTATACACACTAGGAACTCTTTCCTTCTAAAAATTAAAACCAAGAAATTTATTATATTGGGATATGTGTAACAAAAAGAATAGTCTAACAATATTGGAGCTCTGGTCTAATATGTAAAACATTGGATTTGAAAATGAATTTTTCTTTATGCCACCAATATTATTGACAGCAAAACAAGAACTGGACAGGTTCCTAAGCCCCACAATGAACTCCCTTTCTTGTTCTCTCTCCCCCTAAGCTATGTTTATTAGGAGCAACGATTTTTGAAGAAAGTTCCCCTACTTCCTCGCACGTTCTGTGTTAGACAGCAGTGTGCAAAGTGTAAATGAAGGACTTTCAGCAGGCTGTTTCCTTGGCCAACCCAACCAGTTCTTTCATGTTTGGAAAGATGGATGAAAAGGGCAATAGTAGCAGCACCAGCAGCCAGCTGAGCCCCTTGAAAGTTTGCCCGGATGAGAGATTTGGGGTTCAGTTTGCAATGGACTTAGATATCATGAATCTTTCAAAGCTCCTCTACCCCAAATTTCACTAATTCACATCTGAGTTATATTGTAAAGCTCAATAATCACGACCCCCTGATTTTCTTCAGATAGCATCTTCTCTTAACCCTGGATTTATGCAGTGCTGTTCATACTGAAGAGCAAGTCCTGCTTTCTTCTTCAGTATATGAGTCCAGGCCGTAGCCTTGGGAAAGCTGAGGTAAAAAAAGAGAGTCTTGGAAGAATCACAGTGCAGATACTTTCTTGTGACAGCAGAACAGTGAAGGCTCTTGAGCAATGGCTGTTTTGTGTTTTGTTTTGTTTTTTTAAAAAAATCTCTCACACCCATAACAGAGACAGTTCTGTAAACATGAGTGGAGAAGACCTTGGAAGACTACAATCTCACGAATTCCCACGGTATGTAATGTTGGTAAAGGTGGAGGTAGCTCCTTTGTACAGGGGATTGTTGGCCTAAAAGATAAAACAGAGTGTAAAAATATCAACAAAAATAATTGTACCTTCTACTTCATAGATACATGGTGAAAAATATATACTTGGCAACTAGTTTAACAGTTGCCAAGTCATCCAAGTAGCTTAAAATAGGATTTTTTAACAGGGTGAGGTGATTCCTAGTGCTCTCAATAGCCACCCAGAATTATTTAAGAAGCTACAACAGACATATAGGTATATAGTAAAATGATGTATCTCCTAGAAAGATGTTTTAAAAAGGTATTGCTCCATAGTGTGTGTCGTGTGTGTGTGTGTCTATGCACATGCGCACACATTTTCATAATCACTTCTGTGCAACCATTAACCAATAAAGCAAGAGGGCAGGAAATGCTGATGCAATAACGTTCAGGCATCAGGTTTTTTTTTTCAACAACATGCTATTGGGAGAATGCTAACAACACACCCTCAAGGTACAATAAAACTGATATATATTGCATTATGGATGATTCAGAATCAACAACAGGCTGCTATGTCAGGGAAATAAAACAATAAGTCATTGCAACCTTCCCTCCTCTTAGGATGAAGCAAAATATTTGCTTTCTGTCCCCTTACACACTTCTGATATTTCTTACCGTGTCCCATCTAGCTCTAGCACGCTCTTCTTCAAATTTGGCAAATTCTCGTCGGTCATGGATGGTAATAAGCAGTTTCCAGATGAGCAAAGCAGCCAAGCCAATAAGTAAGATGGCTCCAGTTACAGAAAGAAGAACAACCAAGACATCAGGTCCCTTGGGACAATCTGTAGAAAATACTTGCATCATAAAACAGAATTGCAAAGCTATAAATTACCCTCCACCCCCCACCATTAAATTCTTAACTTTAGTTCACTAAAGACATACATCCATGCATTTGATCAAGCTGTTGTGACAAAGGAAATCCCTACTAAGGAGAAGCAACCAAAGATTACTGTTGGATTTATGAGCATATAACTAGTCAGAAGGCTTATTCTGCAAGCATGTTCTTGGAGCTCTTGTTCTCTAATTCAGTGCCATGAATATCTAACGCATAATTATTATGATGGGAAAGATGGATGTTTTGTAGCAAGAACGGACCATTTATAAAAACTCTTAGTGCTCAGCTTACAAGTAAGACCTTCCTTCATGCTAAGTGGAGGCTAATAGGAATAAATAACCCATCAGTGGCTTTAAAATAGTGCACAATTATTCAGGAGATAGCCACTATCAGATGTACGATTTAAGTACAGTATATAAGATCTAACATCTTTTTTACAAAATGTTATTCTAGAGCCATCTGCTCTTCAGAATAATGGGACCATTATAGAGTAGTTTGACAAAAAGAAAGCACATCTTTGATCTAATCCTTTAAACTTAGTTGGAGAAAACATCCTATTTTGATATTAGCAAACTCTTTCTGACAGCAAAGTCAATACAACAATAGAAAATATGCCCAAGATTACAGCAGCACATACTTCCTGCAAGAATTTAAAGCTGAATTAGGGAAATCATTTACTTTCAATGACCCAGGAAGTTTGCAGGTCCCAACAGCTTGCATCCTATCAAACAAGTTTTGACAAATCAATTTCTTCCATCATTTCATTTCCAGAAATTTTTCTTACCCTCCTAACTATATCATTCTTTTTAATATTTCCTTAAAGAGAAAAGAGGGCTTAAAGGCTCCAGGCTATGATAGGAAGCATGGCAGCTTTTGTGGTTTCCCCATGTGGTATTAGCTGGATTCAAATTGCTGTCCGAGGTGGTCTGGCTAAGCTCATTCAAAATCTGCCTGAGACGCCATCCTTGTCAACCTTCTAAGTGCAGTCTGAGTCATCGGCCAAGTTAATACCCTGTGGTGAGGTTATATCATTTATTGCATGCTTTTGGCAACTAATGAGAGCTTTATCATCCTCTTTGGGTTTAGAATACACTCTTTGAAGATTTCTAGTGTCCCCTTCATGCTCACAAGCACGCAGAAAGAGATATTGTCTCATTGGAGTTTATGGCAGAGTCAGTGTCTGTGGGCCTGTTTGCTCATCTCTCAGCAAGCAGAGACAGGAGGACTTGCATTTAGTCACTGAAGTCAAATATCAAAGCAGACAAATCCAGCAGCTGGCTTAAAAAAATCTTTCCATCCATGGATGATAGATAATGTGTTTAATTCTGAGCTGAAAGTTGCCAGATTCAATCATTGCTCTCTAGTCAGAACTATACTCAAGTTGACCTAAAGTAATATTGCAATAAAAAATACATAATCCTGCCATCTTTATGAATTATTGAAAACAGACATATTGCTTAGGTAAATTTTGTTTAAAGCAGCGGCTGCTAACCGGTGGGCTGCGGCCCACTGGTGGGCTGTGAGAAAATTTTGGTGTGCTGCAGGGAAATCTCACCCCCAGGGCACCCCCCCAAAAGCAATTAATCCAGGCTGCACAGAAACACAAGGCTGCGCCGCCCATTTGGCCTACAGGAACCCTCCCCACCCACTCACTCCTTACCTGGCAAACCTGCCTGCTAAATTGCTATTTTTCCTTTTTCCGACCATCAGGTGTTCTGCTGTGCTGGGAGATTTAGATTAGCTAGGAAGCAGGAAATGGTTGGATTTCTTGCTTTCTAGCTAGTCTTTAGATCTTCAGCTCTGCTTTTAAGGACAGCCGAACCTCCCTTAGCACTGAAGGTTCTATTATTCAGTGCAGACTCACGGCAAGCAAATTTTATGTGACAGACTGAGCTAGCCGATGGCAGATAGATAGATCACTGAATGGTTATGTGAGCAACTCAATCTGCCTGCCTGCTTTGACTGATTTTGGATAAAAGTTGCTCTTTTTTATAAAAAAATCAATATTAATATAAATATTTATAATATTTACACACAAGCCATGCCCAGCCAGTCACATGACCACCAAGCCACACTCACAAATTAGGCCATGCCCACAGAACCGGTTAGTGGTCCCTGGGATTTAAAATTATAAGTTTGGTGGTCCCTGTGGTCCAAAAGGTTGGCGACCCCTGATTTAAAGCATCTGATAATTCAGATTTTTTTCTAATATGATTTCAGGTTGGGGAATGAGTTTGCCTTATTGTCACTGGCTTCCCTTGCTGTCCTAGGCTAAGGGGAAATAGGCCCTTCAGCACCTTCCAAATATTTCTAGCGGTGATCTCTTTCTGAATTGATTGGCCACAATTAAGGATTAATGGATCTATCTCTTCCTAATCCTTTTGTTCTGCATATATTAATTCATGAACCATTCCTATATTGTTTTCACATGATTATGTACCTTGTAAAAAAAAAAAGTAATCTGAATGGATAATTGTGAGTTTACTAATTTCTAATGAGATAGCAAGGATCTTTCCTCCCTGCCTTTTGAAGGAAAAAGGCGGGAGAAAACTGATATCATAAAGAAATAACTGCCCATCTAAAGTTATAATAATAATAACAACAACAATAACAATAACAGCAATAATGATGATGTTTTCAATTTATTATTATTATTTATTATTATGTTTGCAATTGCAGAAGGCAGCTTGACTTCGAACAGCTTCCATCCTGCAGCAATGTCTGTAACACCATTAAACATCCAGGTTTGCCTATCCCAGGTCCTTGATAAGGACTCGATAGGTATACAAAAATGCCAAACCCAGTCTGAACATCTGGCTGACTGTGTGATTAATAATAATAATAATAATAATAATAATAATAATAATAATAATAATAATAATAATAATTGTCATTATACATATCTACAATGAAATTGATATTGCTTCTCCTGGTGCTATCCATAACAAAAATACAATACAACATGAATAATATAGAAAATGGTCCTTATACAAGTAATTAGGGTCAGTGACTTCCTTTTGTATCTCTAAAAATCTATGAGGTCCTTGCTCCAGTGAAAATGGGGATGGTTTGGTGAAAGTTAGGGCTAGAAAAAGGAAGCTATGATGTCAACTAGCTCTTATCTTATTATAATATGAACCACATTCAGTTTTTGTATTCATGTTGAGCTTGTACAGTTATGTCCATAATTAGTTTTTAAGGTATTTAATACACTGAAAACCAAGGTATTTCATCCCATGTCTCAGTTAGAATCTATGTTTTTCCATAGCCATATCTTGTTCTCAAATAGCCATATCTTGTCCTGTAAACATGCATTTAAGAACCTCACTTGTCGCTATAATCATCCCTCTCATACATTCCAAATTAATATGGAATACCAAGCTGAGTTCTGGCATTTCTCATCCTGCAAAGTATCAACTTGCTATCCAAACTGAAGACTTATTTTAGTGGTCCTTGGCCCTCACCTGGTTCCTCAATAACATAGAGGATAGATTTGCCACTGGAGTCCTCGTAATATTGGAAGTACACTACACAGTCATTCTCATCCTTGTATGTACAGTTCGCAGCATCTTTCCCCTTGCCTCCTACAGAAGAGGACAAAGGAAAAAACATTTAGTTCCCTGACATTAATCAAGAAATAGTTAGCATTTACATCTAGAATTGTCACCAGGGGTGTTAAAGAAACAGGGTGACTCTGACAAATCACACCATCTACCATGTTTCTCATATAATAAGGCTGGGTCTTATTTTTTTTTTGAGCCCCGAAAAAATGGCTAGGCCGTCTTTTCAGGGGTGACTTAATTCCCCCCCCCCCTGCATCTTTGGGTGGGTGGGCAGCGATGGCTTGGATGTTGACCTCTGCGTTGGTGGGGCACTTCATATTGGGGTCAACGCAGGCAGCACCATATCCGGGTGTGCAACAAATGTACTTCCTAATGGCAAGCCCCGCCCCATTCCCCCCATTTCTCATGTTTTATTATAGGCCTTAATTTGGGGGGAGGGGCTTAATTTCATTTCATGCCTATAAAACATGCTGGGACTTCCTATTGGGGGAGGCCATACTGTTGGAGAAACAGGGTATGTAAAGACTGTTTTTCCAGACATGTGTCCATTATCATTGATCCATGTGGCACATCACATTTTGTATCTGCTATTCTCAAAAGAAGTGTGAAAATATAGAAGAATTTCTTTTAAACCCCTTCTCAAGTTGCAGATCTTCAGCCATCATTCACTTCTGCCAAAGTGATGGGCCCATTAGGATGCTTTACCTATAGGCCAATTAAATTCAAATGTATTCCTGGGTGCTATTGGAATAGTCGACATGATTGGTACTAACATCAAACTTCCAGTTTTACTGCAAAATATGAAGCTGACTTAATAGAAACAACCTGAACTTCTGTTCTGCAAAGCAAGGATAGCTTTCTGGTTTTCCAAAAAGCAGACTAAAAATGAAAGAAGTTTTAACAGTAAAGAAAAATTCTCAGGATATTATATTCATTATATAGTCTACTTTCCAGCAACAATAATTGTCAATGCTTCACCAACGTACTTTCATCCTTATACAGTAATATTTTTAACAGCATTTTCTCAATAATTCTGGCCATACTCTGGGTAGATAAGGCCATTATTAAGAAACCTTCAATGAGTGGGCAGTGATATATCTGAAGAAAAAAAAAATCATGCTTATCTGCCACAAGCAAAATGTCACACCATTATTTATTTAATCCAAGAATATGTTCAGAACATAAACATTTCACTCATTGTGAAGTTATTTTATTCTTGACTGCTGCAGTACTATGGCCTAATTCCTGACTTTAAAAACCTTTCTTGACTAATTACATGTAGCTGAAGGGGACTGATTGACTGCTTCCAACAGGCAATTAAAATGTCTGTAAATTTACTTCTTGAAACAGCCTCCTTTTATTTTAATATTTATCAGCTAATTTGTACTATTTTATTTTTAGTAGGCTTCTCTGGCATTTTCTTGTAGACTAGACCATTTATCTGGATCCATTACCAATTAATTTCAGGCTGGATTCTAGCATGGAAGTTGCTGGAGTTGTCTTAATGAAAAACTTTTTGTTGGAAGACAACAACAGATGTATTTGGGTGGGTGCCAGTTCCATGTTCCAGCTTCCTACGCACTGCCCTGGCATCCAGTCATTAGTTTTTAGGTGGTTCTGTTTTCTGGCTTCTGCCCTTTAATGTCAAGACAGTCTGTAATAAAGCCTAGGCCCATTCACAACTTAATTATAGAAGGGAGCCAACTTGGTATGTTCTACCAAGATTTTTTGTTGGGCATGGGGAATTGGGGTGTTCTTCTCTGAAATGTGCCCACCTAGTTTTGGGTCTGGCATCAGCCATTGTCAGCTTTGAGGGGCAGAACAGACAGGAAACACAGTCAGATGAGCTAATATATTTTATTGTAAAGCTATATTAACAGAATCTTGCAAGTCCAAAAGTACATCCCCCCTCTCATGACTATGGAGTGAATAGCCTTTATTAATTGTTTTATGGCAATGGAAACAGTAAAACTAGATATTTCTTCACCCTTATTGTTTTCACATATTACTGGCTGGTGACCTTATTTAAGTGATCCTCTTGGTGCTAGGGAGGGAAGGCGTAGAAAGCACCTACAAAGCCATTCCTATTTCAGGAATCATTAAGATGAAGTTGCTCTGAGAGTTAGGCAGACTAT
Organism: Pseudonaja textilis; assembly: GCF_049901715.1. NCBI lineage: Eukaryota > Metazoa > Chordata > Lepidosauria > Squamata > Elapidae > Pseudonaja > Pseudonaja textilis. The sequence goes on along the minus strand of NC_142008.1, from coordinate 88,724,457 downwards.
TAATCAGTCAAATAAATAAATTGGGGAGCCATCTCTCCCAGTCAACTCTGTCCATCTCAAGAGGCTGCACAGGGCTGGCATGTTCTGGTCTCATCTCTCTGTCCTTGGAGGCATGTCTTCTCTGCAGGGACACCTGATCTTTGGAATGAGCTTCACCCAGGGTTCTAACAGTCCTGAGTCTTTTGGCCTTTGATATTGCTGTAAAGATCTGGCTCTCTTGTGCATTTGTGCCAGGATGATGGATGAAACTGTTCTGTAATGTGTGTGCATATTTTTATTGTTGGCTTCAATTAGGGGTTTATGTTTTTGATTTTGTTGGTTTGGGGTAGGTTGTCATTGTATTTATTCTTTTTTTTAAAAAAAAGAATTAACTTTTGTATTTATTTATTTATTGAATTTATATGTCACCCAGAGCCACAAATTATGAGAAAGGAAACTTTAGAAACCTTTTGATTCTTTTTTTTTAATAGTAACACCTGTGGTGTCTGCTCAGTTTTCAGTGATCTCTGGTGCTATATATTATGTTATCTTTCTGGATAGGTTCTGGAGGTGGGAATCGATGGAATAGTGACTCTTAAACTAGCTATGAAGTCCGAAGATAAAAGGCTATAAGATCCTTTACTTAGAATTTTTTAAAAATACTTATTTTTGTTGCAATTTAACATCTATAGGGGGAATTGGTGTGACATCACTATTCTATTTTTCATTAATTCCGTATGAACAAGAAAGGAAGATATGCTGGTGAGAGTTTTCTGATATTAAAAAAAGAAACAGTAGATGCCAAAAACAAGCTACATATGCAAAGTGCCCCTCCTTCATGAAAAAGACAAACCTTCCCTATTATGTAAAAAAGCAAAGGAAAACAGACAGAGCTCTGCTGAGATAGTTTGTCTATTTATAGGTGTCTCATTTAAAATAGAGCTCTTGCTTGAATTCTTGTGTTAAAACCTTAATTTTCTATAATGATGAGATTAACTGCTTCGAGTCTTGCATATGCATGGTTTATTGTTTGGGTAGATGATGCTGAATCTGTGTTCAACACTATATAGACAGTCCTCAACATACAACCACAATTGGAGTAAAACTTCCATTGTTAAGCGATGTTTTTAAGTGAGTCCTCATGTGACCATGACTGATTTTACAACCCTTTTTTACCTTGGTGGTAAAAAGAATAATTTGGTTGTTAAACAAATCTGGCTCTCTTTCCTCCATTGACTTTGCTTGTGAGAAGCTGGGAAGATCAAAAATGGCAATCATGTGATCTTGGCACACCAGGACCCCCATAAACACTTGCCACTTGCCAACCACCTGAATTGTGATGAGATGACCATGGGGACACTGTGTCAGTTGTAAGTCCAAAGGCAGGTCATAACTCACATTTTTCAGCCTCACTGTTACTTTGCTCAGTCACTAAACAAATGATTGAAGACTGCCTGTATCTCAAGCAGGCAATATTCACAGTTTAGCCTTGGCTTTGTTGTTGGAGATCTAAATGCTCTCCGTTAAAGGAAGAGTGACTTCATTTAACTTAGAAACTGAATCATCTGGAAAGTTTCTAAGTCAGAAAAGGGAGGAGGAGGAAGAGGAAAGGAATTTAGAAGAAAACAACAACAGTTCTTGCAAAAAAAACACCACTATAATTCTTACATACCAAGTTCCTGCACCAACTCAATCTCATCCCGGCAATTACGGTTGCAGGTGCCTTGTTCTATCAGGATTCCTCTCCCAAATTTCTTGCATTCCACACATTCCCTGTGCAGAAGAGAGAGTCATGAACAAAGACAACAGGGAGCAATAGCAAATACTGCTGCCACGTCCCATGATATGAAGTCTTCTCTCTAGCTAGCTCCCTTCCTCCTCTCACAACTCCATGATGTCTTACTCTGTTACCTGTTAGTTTCCTATGACTAAATGGGGCATCCATTTTATTTTATTGAGGATGTACTCTTTATTTGAAGGGCTACCTAATCAAAACTGGTTAGAGAACATTTTGAAAGAACTCAAGAAATCTGTGTATTACATCCCGATAGCATTTGCACAGAGTAGCCACAATTTCTCTCCTTCTCAGTATGGTTAATGTGGTTATAATACAATTAAGTTATTACTTCTAAATGTACAATTTGAACTATATAGTTCAAATTGTTGTTGTTCCATGAGTCCTAGACTCTTGGTTAGAATAACTGAAAATAACCCAACAGTTACAGTAATTAATAAGTAATTACTTTAAGTAATGCCATACTTGCCTCATTTCAGTGTTTTTTTTTTCTGGTGAGGTGGCATCTATTTAGTTCTATCATTGCAAAACCTGGGAGAGAAGCAGTGTATCGAAATGAAGATGCAAAATAAAATAGCAACATAGAGAACGGCTACCAAGTTCAAAGAAAAATTTACAGCACAGAAAGCTCAGAACCGGAAGCTCTGAACAACCTCTGAAGAGAGGAAATGTTTCATTTAGATTGACAAGTGAGTTGCACATTTCTTTTAGCATAAAGCATGAATGCAGTGGAGATGACATATGGAACAGGAAGTGATATGCTATCAGGTTCAGTTCAGACATGGACTATAGTCAGCCTCAAGGTCGTATAAATAGAAACCTGAGCAGAAAAGGGAAGGGAAAGAAGAAGCGGAAGAAACAGATGGTGAAAAAGCTCTGATCCACTCTTAAAATTCTTTCCCACTTTGAACAGGAGCAACAATAAAAAAATCTTCATGGGTAGAGGCCCTAAAACTATGCTGACTCCGGTTGTAACTGCAACAAAATCATTCTAAAAATTTTGTACCAATAAGAAAAGAAATAAACAAGTGACAACATTCAGCACTCAGTGATTATTAAAGCTGTGAATCACCATGTTGGATATGGTTTCCTATCAATTAAAAAGAGAAGATAATAGTCCAATGCAATCCAGTGGGGAACATGACATAGGGCAGATAGACATGCAACAGGAAACAGAACAGAAAATAATGAGCATTCAGATTCATCCAGAGGATAAACAGACATAACAAAAAATGAATACATGCCTACAAGTGCCCACAAGATAATGATTCTGATTCATCAGGTTTAATTAAGGGATGGGAAAACCCACAGTAAGAATCAGGTGATGTGATCAGACCCCATTTCTCGCACAATTTGGCTGTCAGCTCAAGTCCTATGAAAGGGCAGTAGATGTAATAGTAAGGCACTGGAGGCTTGGAGAAGGATTACTTGGAGAACAGATCTGCATGCAAAAGGAACAAGAAAGCCAAATAGACAATCCTTATCAAGTTGATAAGAGCTGCAGGTTATTAGTATGCCTACTGAAGCACTGCTGCAGCCACATGTCCAGCAATCAAGCCGATCTCTGTTTAAGTTTCAGCTGACACGTGGAACATACAGATTTAAACTTTCTTAATTTAAACATCCAATCTAGAAATGCACCATAAAGATCTTAGTAGTTACCACCAGGAAAGGTTCTGTTTCACACAAGGAGCAGCGTTTCAGTAATAAACTTCAAGAGATTTCTATTCCTGATAATGATTTCATTTATGCAAACAATCTGCCTCCCCCACAAGCACACACTTTGATCAATAAAAGTATCAAAATCATTGACGGATTGAGGAGAGATCGGCTGCCACCTCTAGCCTCTTCCCAGCCCCTCCCCTTAGCATCAGGACAGCCCAGCTGCCTATCAAGTAGCAGAACCAGGAGGGGAGAGAACAAGATTTCTATTTTAGAGCACACAGAATTTTACAGCCACAGAATGAACAGGCAGAATAAACAGATTGTTTAAATAGAATAAACAGAAACCAAAAAGCCTGGGAATAAAAGTAAACTAGCCAGAAATAAGCAAGTAGAAAAAGTGACCGAACAGTAAAGACTCTGATGGAGTAGAAATAGAAAACATAGCTTGAACTCTCTGTACAGCTTTGTAGAGAGTGACAATAAGGATATGAACAGAAGAAATGCAGATCATTGTATTTTTGATGGGAAACCATCCAGAATTAAGTTGTAAGATGGGCAGCTGTAAGAGAGAGATGCGGGGGGAGGACTGTTTTCTTCAGACAGTGATCCCTTTAAAAACTAGACAGTTTGAACCATGGGGCTCAGATTAATGCTGAAATATTTTATCAACTTTATTTTTTCAGCAGAAAGAGGCGGTTGTCCTCCATCTGGACAAAGTAATTACAGACTGTATTATTTCAGGACATTACGAGCATTTCATATCTTTCTTTGCTTTCAGCAGAACTTCCTGTTTCCATATGTAGCAAGACAGTGTAAGGATTACAAAAAAAAGTTAACCTATTTAACCTAACATTGCTAGTCCACATTAACTTGTTCTAAATTGTGGTTTGAATGCTATAAACGTGCTGAAGCAATACCCCCCAAAAGCTGTAATTATAGTGACCTTACATCATTTCCCCCACAAAACTTATATTTATCCTTTATTTTGGTCATTTAACTTGTACTGTAGAAATAGTACCACAATGCCTTCTTTCACATTCATGTGAAAAATATGGAAATTGAATTGTCTTTTAAAAATACATTGACCTATACTGTCTGAGTTTAGATATTTTTATTAGAATATGATTTTGTATATTTTCCTTGGTTTTGCTCCAGAACTTTTCTCTGTAAAGCACAATTATAAACAGTTTAAAATTTTGATTCTTCCAGATTTTCCCTCTTTTCAGTTTTTTCCTTTATTTTTTGCCAAAAAAACATGTTCACCATTGCTGTTATGCATGTAGAAAGAGCACAAGAATAATGTACTGCTCAGTATCTTAAGTAAAACAAAAAGCTTTTTAAGAAATTGCTTCACTGCTAGGAAAGAAATATTATGAAAGATAAACAACACAGAACTTTTTCAGAAAAGTCAGACAAAATTCCCAGCCATATTTTAATACCTCATTATAGAAAATCTGAATTATGGATGATACAGACAGTTTTACTGTTATATAGTCATTTGGCAGCGAGGTGGACAGCAAAAAACATAATAACATATTTTTAAAAAATTAAAACATTTTACCAGAAAACTGAGAAAGACTTTTCAGTTAATTCTACAAGGAGGAGATACTGACTTATGAATGTTATGAATGGGATTTAGGCAACTTACCTGAGTGGCCACTAATAATGTCATCACAGGCTAGGAATTTGATTAGGATTGTTAAGACTTTGGAAGTCTCCTGGGATATGATCTAACCCGATTTGAGCCGATTAAAAACAATTCAGTCTAATTTGTTCTTGCTGTTTACAAATATTGACATTCACAAGCATGGCCAGATCCCAATGATTTGGAAATAGCAGTCATTGTTTTAAAAAGATCTGAGGGATGACTACAGATTTTATTCCCACTGACCTATCAAGTACAGGCCAGTGGGAATACAGGCAGAGAGCTTCATTCCAGGCCCTCATACGACCAATTTAGGGAGAGGTGTAAACATAATCTTTTAGCAGAACAGTTTAAAAAGTGTAAACGTAAAACTGATCATCCCTTTTTATTATGCATTTAACCCACAGCTCACCATTGCCACATTTACAGGAAGACAAAGAGGTATAATATGAAGGCAGTATTGCATCACTGCAGTGCAAAGCCTGCTTTTTTCACACAAATGGTTGCACCTATGTAAGAAAAAGTTTGACTTGCAGCCCAATTGTGCAACGTTGCTTTCCTCATTTTGACAAAAGCTGCAAGATCTTACAGATTCCATGTGTCAGTACAGTATATCCTTGAAAATCAGATGCAATCTTCTAAGACATTTATCCACTGCCATTTTAATTTACTGTATAATGGTTATTCTAGGAAAGTACTTTATCTTATTAAATGCTGATATTACTAATTGAGGGTGCTTCAGTGTCCCCGATTCTGAAAAGAATCTTTGCTAAATGAGCAGAAAGTTTTCTGTGTTCACTACAGAAGCACATACATTAAAACAAGAAACAGGTTTGTAACACCCATCTCATCATACAATGCAGAATATTTAGGACTTATACATTTGTCGCGATAGGACATGTGATCATTTGAATTTCAAGGAATTTTGCTGGCTATGTATCATCACTTATATCACTGCCATTGGATCTTTTCTTGCCAGAGTTTAAACTGTCAGTGGAGGAAAAAAAAGTGAGGAAGGTTTGACTATTCTGTGTGCTCATTGAGTCGGAAAACCTAAACCATTAGTACTTCTAAATATCCTAAATTTCAGACCCTGGTGTTAGAGGAAAAGCAGTAGAACACCTAAAATATAACTCACCTGAAAGCTTGGGACTTGAATTTGACAAACTTGTGCTAAACTTAATCTTTGTTTCATTGGGGCCATCTTCTAAGGGCTATAGGCAATATCACAGGCAACCTCCCTAGTCTCCTTTGCTGTTGGTGGGGACCAAGATAATTTGGTCAGAATTCCAAAATTGCAAAATGTTTTTAAAATTTAGTTCAGAGAGCTAATCTTGAAATTAGGTCAAGAGTAGGTGGCTTTTGGGGCGGAATAAAAATCAACTTCTTTCCTGAAGAATGCAGGTACCATTACCTAGGGTTATGAGTAATTGGGAAGTCCTAAGGCTCAAACATTAAGAACTGATTTCTTTCTCTTGAAACCAAATCAGAATTTGGCACTCACTTTTTGATGGTGCAGGCATCGGGACAGGTTGGGCACTTCTCACAGGTTTCTCCGAAAGAGCCAGGCTGAGTACAGACACATTTCCCACAGGCACAGTATCCGCGGCCTTGCCCACTGCACATCAACCCATTGCTGGACATGCAGGTGTCTGTCCGAGTTGTACAGTTGCAATATGCTCCAGTCCAATCAGGGTCGCAGGCACAGTCTCCACAGACGCATTTCCCATGTCCTACAATCATATGAAAATGGGTCTGTAATGGAGGCCATGGAAGGGAAGGGAGAAGGAGGGGATGCTTCTCAGAAAGCTTTATTTTTAATGCTAAGATCTCGATTTTAGTATTAAAGAAGTCAATTCCTCTTTACTTCCCAACCTTTCTCCCGAAACACATGGAAAACAAATGCAAAAGTTAAAAAGGGTAACATAATTTCTGGAGATCATTGACTGATTTTAGGAAAGTGATTTTTATTTTCTGACTCTTTTTTGTCATACAAATGTTAGTAATGTTTAAACGAATACTTATTTTCATTACTTCGTTATAGAGAATTTCTCCCTATTTTTTTCCACAAAAGGCTTCTTCCCAAGATTGGCTTCAAAGACTGGGGATTCTCTTCAGACATTCCAAGCAGGACTGAACAAGTTTCCCAGGGATCTGGAGAAAGACTTGTGATATTTCATCAACTCCTCTTCATTTTATGCATACGGGTTAGAGCTGAGTCATATCTCAGGATGCAGTACTGCATGTTGGTGTACATAAAATGATTAATTTAAAACACAAATGGCTGAAGTGTCAAATTCTCAAGTATATATGGGAGACCTTTTTGCTTATCTCATTTGAGCCTCACCAGCTGCTATCCCGTCAAAATGTCTGTAATAGTACCACAGGGTCACTTCTTTTAACCACCCTGATATCACCCCAGGAAGGTTGAAATATAATTGTTAATTTAACCATTGTAGATGGTGCAAAATGGTGTCTCTAGAACAGTGTTTCTCAATCTCCTCAGCATTTTTAAAATGTGGGGACTTCAAACCCCAGAATTCATCAGCCAATGCACTGCTCTACGATAAGGAAAGCTAAAGGCAACGAAGTGCCTGCTCTTAATAGTTTACTTAAGTGTAGCCAAATAACTAGGATTTGCCCTTGCTTACAGTTTGTTCAGTTGTGCACTGACCCTTTGAAACTACTGAAGCAGTGGAGTCATTAGAATCAGAACATTATTGCATTATGAGAGGAAAGCTTAGAGGCCTCTATGAAAAACTGCCATGAAAATAATCAGCGGAAGTATTTTTACGATAGTGTTGACTTACCTACTAATACACATTCATGAACAGAGGGAGGAAGGGAGAAGGAGGCAGACAGTTAGGCAGATAGACAGACAAACAGATAAATAGCCAGACAGACAACAACCCCCTCTGCAGAGGACGAATGATAATGAAGACTGGTTAATGAGAAATTCCAGTGTATCATGGGGAAAATGAGCTGAATGAGCAGCTGGCTGGAACAAAATCTCTAGCAGTACCAGGAAAATATATACAATATTAGGAACAGTTTGTGAGTTTGTCACATAGCTAAGAAATAATTACTTGTCTGGAATAAACCAAGAGACAACGGCTTCATCAAAAGATATTGAAGGGGAAGGTTAGAAAGCAGAACAGCAAAAATAGAAATGTTTCTTGGAACAATTACAGATGTCCGATTAGATTTTGGATTTTCCTGCTAAACTCCACGTCTCAGAATCAGATTTGCAAGCCATTTCACTTGACTTGCTCTCATACACAGGATTAATTAAAGTCCCATGTCACAAAGAAATGTAATATGGAGGAAAATCTTTCTTGTAGAGGAACATCTTCATCTGGACAACAGATTGTTCTTAGAAGTACACAATATACAGCAGGGCCATTAAGGGATATGGCAAAACCACTCAGAATTCACATTCAGTTTCGAGCAAACTTCAAGTAGTACGGTTAGTACTGATGATGTGATGTAGTTTGATAATGAAACATCTTCAGGAAAACAACCAAGCTCAGAGAGCATTAAGAGCCCCACATTCATTTTTATCCATATTTCTAAGACAACTAGTGCCCTTTAACATCTTTCTCAGAGCAAGTTAGAAATGGTTGCACAAAGGGTTCTTTGAGAAAAGCAAGCACCTTCCTTCCCTTTGTAGTACCAAGTTGCAATCTTGAGGTTACTGTGTACAAAACTGTGCCTTGGCTCTTTATTATTAAGGAGAGGAAGCCATGGCTGTCCTCCTCAAATGGGAAATTAGGCCCAAATGAGACTTTGCAGCCCAGATCAATTCTAACTGTTCTGGTAGCCACTTAGCAGAACATAATAGTGCAATAGGTTTCTGGGGAAAAAACACATGATTAAGTTGTGTGATGTGTACCTGGCCAGCCTGCTTTAGCAATAGTTGAGGAACATCCTGTCATCTCACATTGCACAATAGTTGTATTTTACAACACATACAGAAACTTCCATGGAATAGAATGAATTGTTGTTCTAGACATAAGCATGTACTGTGCAATTCATCCACTTCTCATAATCAAATCACAGCAATTGTTTCCTTTAAGACTGAGTCACACACACACGAACAGTCATGAGTTCCAAACAGATAGCTGCTTCTAACACTTTCCTCCTCTTTCATGAAAGCAAATTGAGTCCTATCTGGATCACCAAGTTAATGGTTATATTGTAGGAAACAGTGTTTAACTGTTATTTTTTCTTCTTAAGCAGCAAGTTTTAGCTTGCTTTTAGAGGCATACAAACACAAACACTTTTTGCTAACTCCTACTATATCAAGCTTGTGATTTAATTCTTTCTTAAGGAACAGATTTTTCAGTTCTTTCTCAAACAATTTTAGTAAAATTATATGACAAATTATATGTATTTATAGTTATTCCAACTTGCTCTGGCAAACATAAATAACTTTGCATCTGTATGTTTACAATCCAAATGATAATTTAATATCTGAGTTATTCTTTAGCCAGAAGGAGAATGAATAATCTGCGATATATTTACACTCCTGCGCTTGCTCACAGCCTAGACATAAATAGAGAAATAAAAAGATAGCTCCTTCTATTATTTTTCAAACCACATGTGATTATGCCATAAAACACCTGAAATATACCCAGAAATGAGACACTTTAGTTCTCCAAATGTTGCTGAATTATCCCTCTTAGCAGTTGTTATGAATTGGCTATGCGAGCTGCTGAGGATGCTATGAGACACTGCTGTTCCTTAATAAAAATGTAAAGGCCTATGTATTGAAAAGGTGTACCAAATACTAAATATTCCTTATCCCTACATACATGTGTGCAGTGCCATGATGTACATAGGAGAGTTCATTGTGATAGAGCAACTTGGTTTTTGTTATTCGCACTTCTTTTGACATCCTTGCAGATGTTTCTGATCCTATTTATAATTATTCATTATGAAGTGTTTTCTAAAGAATTTACATTTTTGCAGGTGTGTTATGAGAACACTGCAGCTTCCCACAGGATAAAGACATGCGTGATTTTTTCAGTATCAGTTTCTAATCAAAATAATTTTATAAGGCTGCCTGCCTGTCTGCGAAGAGAGATATAAAGAGGGAGAGGAAACAATTCAGTAGAAAGAAGGATGGAAATCATGATATTTTCTTTCTTTGCTCTTTGCCTTTTTTCTGTTTATCTTATCTTACCTTTAAATATAAATTGTAATATTTAAAGATTATACAGGTAATCCTCGACTTAGTTTAGTGATTGTTCGAAGTTACAACATCACTGAAAAACTCATGACTTATGACTGTTTTTCACAGTTATGACCATTGCAGCATCACCATGATCATGTGGTCAAAATTCAGATGCTTAGCAACTGGTTCATATCCATGACTGCTGCTGTATGCCAAGGACATAGGATCTCCTTTTGCGACCTTCTGACAAGCAAGTCAGTAGGGAAGCCAGTTTCACTTGGCAATTGGGTTGCTAACTTACCAACTGCAGTGATTCACTTAACAAGTATAGCAAGAAAGGTCATAAAATGAGGCAAAACTCACTTAAAAAATGTCTCACTTAACAACAGAAATTTTGGACTGAAGGACTACCTGTACTGTTATACTAGAATTGTATTTAAACATTGTAGAGTTTTTTAAGACAGAAAGGAGACTCTCTGGGAATAATCATTCTTCTTTGTAGGTATCTACAGCTCTTAGAAGCCCATCCCACTCCTTCAGGCTGATGCCACTCACCTGAGCATAGTTCCCCTTTGAAGCGAACACAAGAGAAGTCATCACATTCACAGTATTTGCCTGATACCTTGCCAAAATCATTGCTGTAGCAAACACATTGGCCGCAGATGCATTCTCCCCGCTGGCTGCAAATTGGTTGCCCCTGAGTGGGGCTGCAATTGTCCTGCTGGGATGGGCTATATTCTTCCTCAGAGCACTCGCATTGGGAACCCAGCCGGCCCGGGTGGCAATGGCATATCCCACATTCAAAGGTGCCATTCCCATTGTTACATTTATTGCTGTAAGGTTCGGCATCCGCCTGGCAAGCACAGTCACAGTTAAACTTCAACAGAACCGTCAGGCTGTCTTCAAAGCCGACTGGCTTAATGGTGAAAGAGGTCTGCCGGTCCTTTGGGCAACCACGGACCTTCGCTTCAACGCTGAAGCTCACCTTGGGAGAAGTTTAAGAGGAAGAATTACTCAGGTTAAGGAAATATCCTAAATACATCAGATTTGGTTTAGATGTATATATGGAGAAAGAGAGAGAAAAATCAACCAGAATAGCGTATAATTGTTTGGGCAGAGTTACTGGTTGCAAAATCAGCACAGGGGTATAGTTTCTTTGTAACGCTAATGCACCTGTAGCAGGCAATAGAACATATCAGCTTGGATTATCTGTGCAGGGTTAAACCTGCAAGTATTTTAATGAGAGACCACTAAAAAATTTAGGGCTGCAGGCTGTACAGTAAAGTTCAGAAACAGCAATGAAACCTTGAGAAACCAATTCCACATGATTGCAAAGAAGGCTATATGGATATCTTCATATATTTAATTAACCTATTACTAATAAAAAGAGGAAGAAACACTCATTAATTTCAGGAGGAAAAATTGTGGATGGAAGAAAAATGTTCAATTGTTGTTCAACTCCACATCCCTCCCTCAAATCATTTTCAACTTCTTTTTTATTTCTTTTTTCCTAAGTTGATCTCCAATGTCATAAATAAGCTGGGCTGGGATTGTGTAGTGGACGGCAAAAAACTTAAACCACAACAACAAAAGGTAAGTACTACTTACTTACATTAAGTATTTCTATTCCTATCGTAACCATTGATTTATTTTATTTTATAATTTCATTATCAAATTTAGACACCACCCATCTCACTATCCAAGTGACTCTGGGTTGTTTACAAATACAAACCATAAAACCAATTCAAAGTGACATAATTAAAAGCAAAATTAATAAAGAACAAAATAAAAACAGAGTTTAAAAAGTTAAGTTTAACTAAGTTAAAAGGTGAAGGGAGCATCCTCAGGCCAGCAACCAACCCCTAATTTGCCTGCTATTATTTAGTTCTTGGATTGATTGACAGAGCCAAGATCATCACATTTTTCCAAAAGGGAAGGGGGGGGGCAACCTCATTTCTGGGAGCAAGATATGAATTAATGAAAGGTATATCTCATTATCAAGCAATTCTGGGTAGTTTACAATGTGATAAAACATTAAATATTAAAATGCAATTTAACAAAAATTAGCTAAAGTAGGAACCAGAATACAATGGGGTAGAGATTAATCCTAATCTCATAATAATTAAATACATCTTCTTAATCCACTAGCGATCTCCAGTATGCAACACCCACATCGGAGGTCCAATCAGCAAAGGCAGGTTTTAAGGCCTTTTCAGAAAGCCAGGAAGCGTGGGTAGATTTCACATTGAGAGGAATTATGTTCCAGAGGGCAGGGGCAGCAGCAGAGAAGGCCTTCTTCTTAGTTGTTGCCAGTTGAGATTCTTTAATTAGCACTGCCCATACAAACCTTCCCTGACTGACTGGGTGGGATGGATCAATGTAACAGTTTCTCAAATAATCTGGTCCCATGCCATGAAGGGCTTTAAATTCAACATTTTTAATTGGACCCGGAACCAAACTGGCACCTGTGGCACATACAGCAGAGATATTATATGTACCACCTTCAGAATGTGTAAAATTGCTAGTTATGGCATATACTGCACCAGTTCCATCTTCTAGATACTGTTCAAGTATCGGTCCCATGTAGAATGCCTTGCGGTAGTCCATGTGGGAAATGACCAGGGTATGAATGACTGAGAGAAGGTCCTCCTTCTAGCCATGATTGTCACAATCTATATTATGTGTGCTGTGTAATAAGAAATCTTGGCTTTTCTTCTACTATAGCCACTTCCTGCTACTGCCATCCTTGCCTAGCATGGTTCAGACAGAGACAATATACAGAATTTCTGAATTTGCAGAAAAGTATTTTCTCTTCACTATCCACACACAGCAATCTTTTTCTTTCACTTTGTGTCTCACAGGTCTGCCAAGGCAAAAAGCCGTAGGCTAAAGGGCAGACTAAAATGCTACTGACATAAATGAATATCTTTTCTCTAATATAATTCTACCTCTCCAATAGGAAGCAGTTGGATTCTTAAAATGTGCATTCACCCTGGGAAGAGGAGAGAACGTGCTTAGGAATTTAAAGTTCATATAGCTCATTCAAATAACAAATGCTTATTCATTTTAGCTTTGACCATTACAGACAAGAATCTTTCTGGAAATAGATTATTTGGCTGTCAATACCAAAATGGCCATGGGGACAGTACTAGTGCATAGAAGGCAGACTAAAATAGGCAAAAGGAGCTAGGGTGATCGCAGATGGCCATTGGTGCATTACTAGCCTCATTGTCAATGAAACATCCTACATTCTCTCTCCAGTAATAATTGTGTCAGGAGAAGAGAGAAGTTTCTTTAAAACTAAAATAGCTACATATCACTTTAAGCTGCCTTGAATGTGAGGGAGAGGAGATGCAATGTCTCAAAAAAGCATTACATAAAAATGGTTCCTAAGCAGGGGTGGGATTCTACCAGTTCGCACCTATTCGCTAGAACCGGTTGTTAACATTCTAGGCAATTCAGAGAACCGGTTGTTAGAAGAAATTACTGGCCTAATCCTGTAAGGAAGGCAGGAAGGAAACATTCTGATGTTGCTTACAGAAACTGCCTCTCCGTTAACCCGTATTACGTTCTTAGCAGGACTAGACTTCCTGTCTCAGGAACATCTCTGGATTTTTTCTTCCCCTCCTTTGCTGGTACTTTGCTTGTGTGGAGTGACCATTCAAGGTTACAATGGCACTGAACAAAGTGACTTATGACCATTTTTCACACTTATGACTGTTGCAGCATCCCCACAGTCATGAGAGGCCAGGTGAGGAGATGCATGTCTTGATGTGAATGATGTTGAGTTGACCACACCCAGCCAGTCACATGACCACCAAGCCATGCCCACCAATTAAGCCACACCCACAGAACCGGTTGTTAAAAAATTTGAATCCCACCCCTGTTCCTAAGCCTGAATTTTGTATTGCAACTAGGAACATGTGAGGATGATCTCTCACAAACAAATATTCAAAGTATGTTTTGAACTGCCCAGATTTGAAATCTGTTTTGTGTACCAGTTTTCCAGAAATAAATATATTGTGGATCTAATTGTGCTCCTCTCAAATCTTTAAGAGGAGCTTGTGTGTCTTCTCTGAGCTTAAGAGGAGCTTGTGTGACTTCTTGAAAAACTTTGGAAATGTCAAAGTGTTATTGGTTCTTTACAAACAGGTTGTTCATAAAGATAGAAGGAAGCAAGTTTATTGAATTTGTTGTAATAAAAAATGTACTGTTCTATAATTGAGGTCTTTTTGACCCATGATTCCTTGGCACTTATGTCTATTTTTTGCTTCTTCCTTGTGGTTGGCTGTTTTGTTTGACTGCAAGGACTGAAATGGTGCTTCTTGTAATAGCAGTACATTATAGTGACACATTTGCTGCCTGGATGCAGATACTAAAAAAACATAAATTTTGTGTTGATTTTTTTTTTTTTGCTACAATGCAGAAAAGGAACAGCTTTTTGACCACAAAATCTACCTATCTTTTGCAGGAATTTATGTTTCTAAATTTAATTAAAATTAATTCTTGTTCATCATAGTTGAGCTTTTAAAAACACTGATGGACCTCTTTTCAAGAATACATTTGCTAAAATAGGACTGATATCAGGTGATCATTTCCAGACTGGTGACTCAGGAAATAGAGGCAAAAACCTAGCTTGATAATGGAAAGATGTATGTTCTGTTCAGGAAATGTTGCTTTAAATACCTTGGAGCAAAGCTTACAATAAATGTTTCTCAGAGCTCTTGTGGGGTTAATATTTAACCCTATAGCATGTTTACAGTACTGGAAATAGAGTATGACATTTCTCTTTAAAATGATGGAAAATCACCATCTTAATTGTAGCTTTAATTGGAACTCCCTGCAATTATTTTTGCCTTAACATGGTGCACCCATAACTCACTGTATCGCCGATCTTGAGTCCAACACAAGACTTAGCTCCAGGAATGACTTCATTATCAAGGCAGGTGGCATTAAATGAGAGGGATAATTCTTCTGGGAGATTACGGACTTCTAGTTCAACCTTGGAACGGATTTTCTGAGGAAGGACAGAAAAGATAAAATCAGCCTCCATCCGGTTGTGGAGTGGCACCTCATCCAAAAACCCAGCTAGTCTTCCCAATTTAAAATTGTCAGGCTCATTTTTTAAAAAGTTAATCATGCTTCCAGCATTTCCTTCAATCTACCTAAATTACTTAGAGTTGATCTAGATCATTTGGGAAGAGTAGTTCAATTGCATTTAAGTCTAAGCAAAAAAAAATTCAATTCCATGGCAGGGGAAACTAATGGGAAAAGCAATTAAATATGGATGGGACTTTCTAAAATAAGGCAGTAACAATTCCAGGGAGAAACATATTGGGGACAGTAGAAAAAGCCTGGTATGATAAATAATGGAAAACAAGAGGGGCATCTAAGTAGCCCAGAACTGTAGACATGGACTTGGGGAGATTAAAGCTCAGCAGGATGTTGGCAAAGGATGCTAAGAATAACAAAAGGAGCTTCTTCAATATACTCACAAGAAAAGAATTAGTGCAACAGCTGTTCTGTAAAGATGGCAAAATGCTAACAAATAGCAAAGAAAAGGCAGAGCTACTCAACTACTATTTTGGTTCAGTGAAAAACATCTTGGAATAGAAGTTGTTTATAAACTGAAAATGTGTCAGCAGTGTAACGTTGCTGCAAAAAAAAAAAAAAGGCAACTGCAGTTTAAGGCTACATTAGCAGAAGGAGTATTTCCAAATCACAAGAGACAATAGCTTTCCCTTAACCTACGACAATCAGACCTTTAATACAATGTTCCATTCTGAGTAGATGGAGAGAGATTGAGACCATGAGGATGAATAGGTAGCATATGGGGCAAGGAAAACCAAATGACATGTGTACCATCTTATAATGCAAATGACGTGACACCTATTTGCAGTCAGAGAGAATAACATGACTGACACAATCACATTGTTGTCTCTTTGGTCAACAGTATCATGATGCATATTTTATCATTTTGTGGCCATCGTGGCTAATAGCAGAGCCTTATATTCAGACAAACTAGAATGGATGAAGTGAAAAGCACTGAGGTATTGCCAGGGGTCTAAGAACCATCTTATGAAAAGAGATGGAAATAAATTGAGATGTAGAACCTTGAGAAGAGAAGGCTGAGGAGATATATGATCAAGCTCTTCAAAGGCCTTAAATGATTTCAAAGAAGAATGTTGAAAAGTCCGCTCAGAGTACAGAACAATGAATAATAGATTTTTATTACTGGGGTGCAGATTATATCTGAATTTAAGGAAAATCTTTCTATCAATAAAAATAGTTCAGCAAGGAACCAATTATCCAAAGACTGCTGGATTTCTCTTTACTAGAGATGTTGAAATAGACTGCTAGTTATCTGCTCAGGATGCTTTGAATTCCTGTACTAAGCAGGGATTGGATTCATTACATAAATGGCTCCTTCCAGTTCTATGTTCTTATGAAATCAAGGATTGGATTGTTCAGCCATAAAGTTCCTAATGTAGATTTCTGTAAGTATCCATCTGCTGCAGGATAGGAATCTTCATTATTAAAAGGAACTGTTCAGTGATTCAGTCAGCATAAAACAAAAAAGCCAGTTTGATGTAGTGGATAAGGCATCAGCTGGAACTTTGGGAAAGGCTGAGTTCTAGTCCTGCTGTAGGCACAAAACCAGCTGGTGATCTTGTACCAGTCTCACATACACACACTCTCTCTCAACCTAGGAAAAAGGCAATGGCAAACCACTTCTGAAATCTTGCCAAAAACACTGCATAGATATGCCAGGGGTCCAGGTGGATTCAAAGACACCCTCCAAACAGGAGATGGATTTCAATGCTAATAGAAAAGATAAGAAATGCAAAGGACAACTTTGCTATGAACGTTTTAATGTGAAACTGGGGTTTTATGCTATCTACATTTATTATTTAGATTCAGATCTGCCTACATAAATATATATCCATACTGCTGCCATATTCAAAAGAAGGCAATGCCAGAAGTTTTAAGTTGAAGGAAAACAATCCAACAGAACTTCATTGTTCATATCATAACACAATATTATTTTAGCAAATAAATTTAAGAAAACCACAACACAGGGGCAGAAAATGCATGGGGGGGACGGGGGACAATGCAAAACAAAAACAAAAACCCTCAAGTGCAGTGATTTATCAATTATTTTATCTGGCTTTTCTTTTTTTTTAAATGATTAAATTCCAAATAAAATTACTAGAGTTCTTTAGAAATTAACCGCTTATTTGTATTCATCCCCTAAATTAGAAGGCTCTGTGTTATATCTTTGATAGGTGACAAATGTTAGTGAAGCAGAGGGCTGGGAAGCACAAGCTGTTGCTTTAAACATCTATTTATGGCTAAGAGCATCTTTGAGTGAAGTCAAAAAAGTCAAGATGGTATCTGTGACCATGTGATCAAAGTTACATTCTTTTTTATGTATGTCACAATTACTATACTCATTAAATAAGCAAGGTTTCGATTACATTACTACCCCCATCAGTTTGACATTTAGGCATCTACAGAAGTTACCTTTTGCGTCTAGTAACAGACAAATCCTGACAATAACCCAGTGAAACTTTTAGACATTCCTATTCATGGACTCACCCCATAGGAATCCAAAATGAGCTGTAAAACATTACTCGAGTCTTTTGATAAGGTCCCTACAGTAGTGCCTGGGAGCAGCTCGCTGTAGTTCTGAAAAGAAAACAGCAGAGAATTCCCTTAAATGGACAAATACAGGCGAAGAAAATTGGGATACAGTTTTT
This sequence comes from Pseudonaja textilis, assembly GCF_049901715.1. Classification (NCBI taxonomy): domain Eukaryota; kingdom Metazoa; phylum Chordata; class Lepidosauria; order Squamata; family Elapidae; genus Pseudonaja; species Pseudonaja textilis. The sequence continues at coordinate 88,706,437 of NC_142008.1, read as the reverse complement.
CTATGTCAGACTGATTTTTTAAAAAACGTTTAAAAGGGAGATAGCACCAACCTCTTCCTATTTCTCCGACTTTCCATCCCACAATATCCCCTAACCATAATGTTTTTTCTTACCTGGTAAAGACCAACTATGTTCTGAGTCACTGCAAAAATCAAATTAATGTTTTTCTGTGAGAGTTTATCTGTCAGTAGGCCAAGGGATGGGTAATCCTTGGGAAGAAAAATCAAGAGAGACAAATGAGTAATCTGCTTGCAAATCTTAGCTTGGAATTGATTGAACCTAGAAATATGCCACTTACTAGTTATTTTATGTACTGTACCTAATTAAAACATTGATATCTCACCTTTCTTTCAAATGTTCAAGATATTTGCAGTATAAATGTTATCTATGAAAAGGCCAGTTCTCAAGACCTCTTTCCAATCTACAGTCGCCTTTTATTGTGAGCAAGACAGACAATCTAGGATGGCACTATGAAGAAGTTGCAGAGCCACCAGCATAGATTTTACATCCAGCATAGATTTTAAGCACACCACCTTAACTTTCTCCCTAATTAGTGTAAAAATGTGATTTATTCTGGACGGGAAATTACTGCTCTTGAGAACATTGTTAAAGTTAGGGCAAAGTCTGCATTCTTCATGGGACAATGAATGATCTGGTCTCAATTACCAGATCACTGGTAATTGGATCATCACTGAGGGTGCAGTGTATCTCTGTACACAATATAACCCCCACAAAAAAGGTTCAGACTCTAACATTGTTCAGAATTTGCTGAGAACCTTGGCCACCACTGAGCCAGCATCTAGGGGTCTTTGGTGCTGTCTGAGCTTGGTTGTTTTCTTATAGACATTTCATTACCCAAATTAGGTAACATCATCAGTGATAGTAAGCAGTGGGGTTTGCTCTCAGTTTACATTTTATACTAATGGCTTTTGTTCTGTCAGAGCAAGCCACTAGAATATAAACAGAGCAAACCCCACTCTTTACCAGCACTGATGATGTTTCCCAGTTTGGGTAATGAAACATTTACAAGAAAACAAGGAAGCCCAGTAGCACCAAGGACCCCTCATTTCAACCCCAAGCTATAAATATTCCTCATTATTGGTACAGAGAATCTTAGAAGGCCAAAAGCACTGGGAAGAATCCAGAATGCTCTTTCAGATTATGAAGTCCCACTGACTACCTAAGACCTCCCTCTTTTCATCTTCCTGTCCTTCAGTAATGCTGTTGTCATTCTGAAAGCCCAAAACACTCTAAGACCAACTTTTCTGTATCATCACTGGGAGGGGGAAAAAAAGAGCTAAAGGAGCAAGTAATTTGTAGCTAATGAAGGAGGAACAGCAATGCCTTTACTGAGTAAGAACATGTTTATTTATTTGTTTGTTTGTTTGTTTATTTAATATGCTGCCTCGCTCATCAATAAGATGACTCTATCTAAAAATTAAGATAGTTCAGCTGAAAGTTAAATCAAAATGGCAAAAGCCCCATTTTTTAAATCAGGAATAAGCATATAGACAAACATGGAGTCACATTATTGTTCATAGTGCTAATGATTAGTATGCAGATAGCCTCAGTGACTGAAAATTCCAGCACTTGTAGTCTAGTTTATCTGGAGGACACCAGGATAGGGAAGGCTAAACTAACTTTTAACTTAGATAACATAGCGGGAGTAAACTTAAAGTTTATGAAATTCTAGCCAAGTGTATCATCCGCTGCAATGGAACCATTTTTGTAGCTATATTAATTCCAGTCCTGTGGCTATGAAATGAAATACCCTCACCAGTGTGGTGGAAGCTTCATAATAGTTATTGCTGTTCATGTGGCACTCCCCATCATTGGGTATTACAATCCCAGCCAGTCTTCCATCTAAAGCAATGTGTGTCTTGGCATCTGTGGTGAAGACCAACAAGTGGGAAGCATCAGGTCTCCAGCCAATTTTGTCCTGTAAGAAAATAATCTCCATATGTTCACAACAAAAACAAAACCTCATAAAGCAGTCCACAAAGATATTCACAGCACCAGTCCCAGGAAATTAGTTAACCCTTTAAGGCTGAAATATAAATGGGAGGGGAAAAAGTGGTGTATAGGGCTGAGTCATGTCCTTTTTAAAAAAAATAAATTCAATAGTAAAAATCAGTAACAATCATATAATAAAACAAAACATAAAAAGTTACAATGCAAAATAGCAACATAGATACATATAAATAGTGGGAGGGAAAAAAAAGAAAAAAAAACTCCCATATTTGAGATGGGAGTTTCAAATCTGGGAGTTACCCACTCCCGTATTTGAGAAGGGAAAAAAACTTTAAAGGCAGGTAGGCTAATTGATTCTTGGGATTCAGGATGCTCTTTCTATCCTTTTAATTATATGACAATTTAAGTATCGTTGATTTCTAAAAACATAGAGTTGACTGATGTTTAGGAGACAAAATATGTCTGGTCCCCAAAGGGGAATCCAATTCATACTTCTTTGCCCACTTAATTGGCACTGATTTGTTGAGAAACTCTCAATCCCCGATAATAGAGATTGCCTCTTACATCACAGACAACTGCTTGGATGATGGCATCAAATCCTCCTTCAGGTGCATCTCGATTCTTAGACACGCTTTGCTTCTTTACCTCCTCGTTGAAGCGCTTGACTTCATCTGTGAGAGCTAGGACATGCTTGTAGCCAAACATTGGCAGGCAGTGATCATCTGGTGGTTTCAAGCTAAAACATAGGATATAAAGCTTAGAAAAGGAAACAGGAAACTGAAAAGCCAAAGAAGTCCACAGAATTTAGCACAGACACTGGCTTCAAATTACATACCCTCCCAGCTAAACAACCCAATCAATTTCTTCTAAACTCAATTAAAAGAGTCCTTAACCCAACACTTCCCCTCTGTCACAGTAGTTCCCAAACACATGGAAGTTTGGTAGTGCCCTCATTAGCTGTTTATTCCTGTGAGAGTAAAAAATAAGTAATTGAAATAGCTAAGTAGGAACTCAGATACTACTTACTCCTAGAGTTACTTCATCTATATAACACCACTACTAGGTGAATCAGTGTGGTTCCAGATATAACTAAAGGGGCTGGTTGACACCTTTATAGCCCTTCAATGTTTGAGACTGAGTTTCTTGAGGGATTATCTCACACTGATTGTTTCTGTCTGTCTGATCCAGTCTGGCAGGATGAGCACGCTTTGGATCCCATCAGCTAAGGAATGTTGGTTGACAGAGTCCAGAAGATGTCCTTTTCTGTTATAATGCCTATCCCATGAAACCTCCTCAGACAGGAAACAAGAAGGCCCAAACCTTCCTGGCTTTTCATAAGATTCTGAAGATCTGGTTCTGTGTCTGGATCTAGATTCCCAAGTGTGTGAAGGAATCCATCTCCTAGCTGTATTCATGGTGTAAACTATGATGTTTTCCTTGACTGCTATGGCTTTTTAATTTTGGATTTGTGGCTTTATTTTTTATTTATTTTTTTGTTTATTTGCTGCCTGGAGTTACTTGAGTTACTTGTTAAAATGGCCAGCTATACCAATGGATAAAATTTATTATTTTATTTTACATAAAATAAAATTCATAAAATTCCCTAGATTTTACCTGATATTAAGAAATAAACATTTCATTCTGTCTGCACATTTTTAAGATAAAGAGGTAATAGGAATACATATTTAGCAATGTTTAGAACTACAGACTATAAATTTTAGCATTAGGAAATCTGAAGTGTTTGAGATGCTTCTAGGCTGCAACACCCTTCCTCTCTGATTTTTGACCAAGTTGGCAGAAGGTGATGGGAGCTACCTCAGTTGCAGTTGGGGAACTCAGGCTTGTTTAACAAAGATATTTCTTCTGACTAGAGAACTTACTCATAGCATGGGTTTTCAATGGCCTCTGGAGGGGAAATGTACATGTAAGGGGACAGGGGTTTGTCCACAAAAGCTCCAAAGCCAATCCTCAGGTTGCTTGTCACTTTGCGCATTTCCATGGCAAGATTGGTACCTAAGTTCTGGATATTATGGAGGTCATCCTTCATGGAGTTAGACAAATCCATTAGATAGTAAATGTCCACAGGATAATCTTCCACCTGGCGCACTTGTATTGAGAAAGTTTGGGAGTCATCTGAAATAGCAAAATTAGATAAGGACTGAACGTTTTTTCAAAGATTTCAACCTAGTCTACTCTTTCCAAATTTTTCTAAGTTACATTGTTACAGACTCATGCTATCGTAAACTAACTCAAACATGCCCCATTCTTTTTCCCCTGATTGATATTTCTGGCCATACAGGATCAATATTCCAAATCACAGCAGAATAATGTGATGACCCACAAACACATCTGCAGACATCTCTTTTGGCCACTGCAAGATTGCTTGCTTCAGCCAACATCTTTACATATTAATAAAAATCAGCAAGTGATAAAGTGATATGAAACAGTGCAAATTCATATTATTGTTTCTTATTATAGCCATTCACTCCAGATGATTTTAGGTGGCTTACAAAACTCAAGTATATAATTACAAATAATAAAAAAGACATATAACAAGACAAGGCAGCAATATTTATTTCCAAGAATGGTTCTATGCACCAGATAGGCCTTATATTCATGAAAAATAAAAATAATGGGTGGCTGCTGCCAAATGCGTTGCCAGGAAATGTGCCCACATTCTCAACAACAACAACAACAACCCCCACAGGCTTGTTTAAACCTGTTTTTACCCCAAAAGCTAAAGGGTAGTAGGCATTTCTAGTAAATGAAGGTTGAAAGATTGGACATACCCAGTATGGTGGCCATTTTGTGAACAGCAGCTGCAGTTTGTCCTCAGATTCCCAGTATGCCCACAAGATCTCAAAAGTTGACTATCATTGCCGGAAGGTAATATGTCCATTCTGAATAGACAGCTAATAGTCAAGTCAATGTAGCTCTGAAGCTATCATAGGATAGCTCTGAAACTATCAAGCTATTATCATATTGTCTCAGACTATTGGACCATGTTTGCAGTATTATCAGTTCAAGTGAAGCAGTTCTTCAAACTCTTACATAGATACTTTCTTTTCTATTTCTTACTTTTTCTCTAGAGATGGTGAGGAATGAACCCAAGACTTTCTGTGGGTAAAACAAGTATTGCATCTGGTTTTACCTGGACGCAGGTGGAGTTCAATCTTCTGTGGAGTCATTTGGGTAATGTCACTCCCTGATCCTTTGGCACTGAGAGGTCTGTCCTCCAGTATGAAGGTCTGGCTGGCTGGATCCTCTATATACTTTTTTGGGCAGCCATTCTGAAGAAGATTTTCAGTGAAATCACAGCGAGAGAAAGGTTTTGGCATAAACTGTTGGAGGGAGAACAGAAAGAACAATAAGTTTTTGGAACTGAGAACTTCTCAAAGTCCAATCTAATAAAGTTGTTGCTTAAATTAAATTAAATTAAATCTGTCAGCTTCCTGGTTCAATTCAAAGTGTTGAATTTAAAGCCCTGTGTAGCATGGGTGCAGGATATATGAGGAACCAACTTCTCCCAATAGGATCGGCCTGCCCCACTCAATCTGGCAGAAGAAGCTTATTGCAGGTTTCACAAGCCAAGGAATTTTGGCTGCTGGAGTCTAGGAGAAAAGCCTTTTCTGCCTTGGCCTCTGTCCTTTGGAATATCTTGCCACTGGAAGTGAGAGCTACCTCCTTTCTTCTGACCTTCAGGAAAAGCCTTAAAACCTGGCTTCACCAGCTGCCATGGGACCCTGAAGGTATAGCTCTTGGTTGGAGGTACTTGATGCAGTAACAATAAAGATACCACTACCGCTCCATTCAGAACTCATGATTTTTAGATTGCTCTTAATTGCTGTGAATTGCCTTGAATTGTGAGATAAGAAGCACATAGGCATACAAATTGAAAGAAGGAAGGAAAGGAGGAAGGAAAGAAAAAAAATAGAAAGAAAAGAAGAAAAAAGAAAGAAGGAAAGAAACCTAGAGGGGCAATATTTAACTTCAAGAAATTACACACAAATATCACTATTGAATAGTGAATTATAAGTTATTTGCAATGCCTTAAATAGACAGATTGTAACTAATTTTGAAGAATTTATTAGTGAAGATCGATGTGTATTTTTTTTACCTAAAAGACAGTTAAAAATAATGTCAGAAAGGTCATGAACATTATAGAACATTTGGAACAGCATAATGAAAAACAAGCTGCATTAATTTTTGTAGATGCAATGAAAGATTTTGACAATTTAAATTGGACTTTTTTATTTAAAGTTGTAGAAAGTTAGCAACTACCTCTCTCTTGCAAGAATGAAATACTTTAGGAAATAATAAAAAGGCAGAATATTATATTTCTTAATAGCCCTCAGCAGATGTCAGCACTTAAGAGATAAAGAGACATAAGCAAATACCCTCACCCAAGATCCAACGAAGATAGGATTATCTCTCAGCAACAATAGGAATTGCCCAATGCCCCTTCATTGCATCACCTTCAGAAACTTCAACCAAACCTAGCTCAAACTCCTAGGATTTGTACATGGGCCCATGGGAGCCTGACAACAGCCAATAAAATACAGGTTCTTGCACAGGAATAGGAAGTTCAAGTGCCAGATGGATATTTGTTCCAAGTAAGTTTTGGAAGACATGGATTTGGAGACAATTTTATAAAATGGATTAAATCCATTTATACCTCACAGAAAGCACAAATAATTACTAATAAAGATCTAACAAAACCTTGTGAGAGAAGAACCAGACAAGGTTATTCATTATTTCCTTTTCTGTTTATTTTGATTTTTGAAGTTTTAAATGGAAATATACGGCACAATGAAAGAGTATAGGAAAAGGGACGTAAAAATTTTAAAAAATGCAAGTTGAGAATTTTTACAGATGATTTAATGCTGGTTTTGGAAAATACTTTAAAGGGATTAAATTATTAATAAGAAAATTAAAATAATTTGTTGCATTATGTGGTTTTAAAATTAATAAACAGAATATGCTAATAAAATATGAAGATCTAGCAGAATTGATGAACAAAACAGTTTTTAAGACTGAGAAAAAGTAAAATGTTTGGGTATTAATTTGACAATTATAAATTATATGTTGTTCCAAATAATTATGTTAGAATATGAAATGGAGTTTAAAAAGTTACATTAAGAAAAAGAAAATTAAAATTGTCATTATTGGGAAGATTTTCTGTGATTAAATGAATATTCTGCCTAGAATGTTTGTTTCAGACAATATCTGTTTTGACAATTAATGTACCATTTAAATAATGGCAGAAAGAAAAAATATGTAGAAGTGTTAAAAGAGTGAGTTAAATTTAAGATGTTAAAGATGCTAATGAGACAGGAGATTTGGCTATATCTGATTTAAAAGTATACTTTGCAGTTTGTTATTTAATCTATATGAGAGATTGGGTGATGCTGAGAACTAGAAGATTATTGGAGTTAGAAAGAGACAATTTGAAGTTTGGGTGGTAGAATTGTTTGTGGTATGCTAAAGTTAATATAGTTTCTGAAGATCACTTTATTAGACATGCCATATTAATTTAATTAAAACACATTAATTTGATTAAAACCAAATTTGATTTTGAGACTAAAAATGTCCAATTCTGCAGGTATAAAACCATAAAAAAGTGAAATCTAGAATTGGCTGAAAGATAGTCAAATGCAAAATTCTATCTGCATCATCACACGTCTCTCTGTGCTCTAGTTAGAAAGGCAAAACTCTCTAAAAAGGGATCATAAGCATGTTTTGGCAGCCTTTAATAAATTGTACTGACTTGCTGCATCCTATTAACCTCTGAAAAACTGCCAGGAAATTTTGCTTTTTCTGCAGGCAAAATTCCCTAAACCTGTATAGGGCAGTGCTTAGTCACCATTCCAAAAAGCTGGCTGGAAACAAAAAAATGTCTCTCCAAAAGACTTATCATTTCCTCCAGTAGACAAGGGAGAGAACATAAGACCAAAAAAGGAATAAGCACCAGAATTTAGCAAGGCATATACTATGGAAAGGAAAGCAGAAAAGCAGAGGACAAGGAAAGGAAATATAGCATCATCCTGAGACTTAGAGATATTTGTATGGTTCTACAGAAAAAAGAAAAGGCCGTTCAGGTTTTGAATGATATTTTTTCCAAAAACAGACTTACACTAAAATAGGTTTTGTATCACCATATTTAGTTTTTAAAGAAATAAACACCTCGGTACATTTAGTAGATTTCACTTGAGCACTAGAACTGAGGAAGCTCAAAGCATGAAGAATGAGCCAGACTGAATTGAAGTGGGGATGTTCCTTCTTTTCCTCCACTGATCCCTCCAGGCAAAATTGCAACATCTTGATCAAGATGGCTGATAGGGGATGGGAGGAGGTGGAGTTTATTCTTATCTTTCCTCGCAAGTTCATGCAGACAATGGTGTCGGTGTGAGCTGAGTGTGAACCGTATCCTAGTCCTGTCTGTGACTGTTCAGCAAAAAATTGGGCAACCACCTGGCATTCCTCACTCAGAAAAGGTTACTCTTTTAATCTGCCTAGGGATATGTGGTCCTTGACTTACAACAGTTCATTTAGTGACCATTCAAAGCTACAAAGGCACTAAAAAAAGAAACTTATGACAATTTTTCACAGTTATGACCATTATAGCAGCCCCTTCATCAAAATTCAAAATTCAGGTGTTTGGGTAACTGATTCACATTTATGACGGTTGCAATGTGAACAGCTTTGTATTTTATGGGAAAGGGTTCAGCAGTTAGGTTCAAAAACTATTATAATGAGTGTTCTCCAAGGATTGTTAGGCCATAGGCTACAGAACTGCAATAGATCTCAGAAGAGAGCAGTGGGAATTTAATTCTATATTATTATCAAGAAAACTACATGGACATGTCCACAAAGCATTAGGAGTCAAATTTAAGTTGAAAATAACTTTAGGATAAAGAATGAGAATTCTGGCCATGGGCCAATTATTGCTCCTGAAGAATTCTATTAAAGAATACATTAAATACACATTTTACATAAATCATGGACATATTTACAAAGATCCTTCTTTTTGCCTGTGTTTATGGTCTCCTGACTAGAAAAAAAAATGACATTTAGGCTATGGCTAGGATATTGAGTGGTTGCAACCTAGTGTTTTGTAATCGTTTTTTAAATAATTTTTTTATTAAACATTATGATTGAAAGCAGAACAATGAATTCAAACAAAAAGAATAAAAGAAAAAATAAAACTGCACAAAAGAAAAAGAGAGAAGAAAGAAAAAAAGATTATAGTAAAGAAAAAGAAAAGAAATACATAAAGAAATGACTTCATTACATCAATGTAAACAATTTTAGCAACGTATCAGCTTTTCTTAAAGTACAAAAAATGATATCTATTTGATATCTCTTTTCTATAAATAAATATTTTAAATCTTATTGTTCATTCATGATCAGTAAAAATCCCCTAGAGATAATAATATACACTATCCAATTTAACCTTGATCAAATAAACCAACTTTATATTCCTTGCTTTTACTTTTAACAATCTTAATTTTTAATCCCTTCAAATAATATTCTAAACCTTGATTTCTTTTCATTTTTTCTTTATTCTTTCTCGTAAAATTTTGATACATCTCTTTCGTAAATCCCTTTTAATTATTAAGACACCAACCAGTTACATTTATATATTCAATATACCATTTCCACCCATAACACTCTTGTAGCCTGTCAATTTTAAATCCACTTTCAGATCAAGCTCAGTCTTCTCTAGTAAAACTATTATTCTTCATTGTTCAAAAATATTCTTCAATATGTCCAATGTTAAAGTATTTTGCTCTATTCTGTATTAGTGAGTCAAATTTAATTGTTCTTCCCTTTTAATCCTAATCTTCAGTTCCTTCAGGTTCCCATTAATGTCCAACCAGAAGTTTTCCAAAAGATCATGAGAATGGGATGCATGGCTAGAAAACATGATCAGGGAAGATAGGCAGTTGGGAGCATTACAACACCTCTGCAGTCTTAAGAAGGAGTGCTGCTCAGCATCTGAATTTTGACTAGGTGACCGTGAGGTACCGCAATGACTGTAACTTTGGACATTGCTTGTAAGTCCATTTTTTAGTGCCACTGTAATTTCAAACAGTCACTGAATGAATCTGTAATCATATTATCTCATATACATAATTGTATAGATCATAAGAATGATCTTGCTTTTCCCTTGAAATCTTTCTATATTTTTTTTTCATGAGAAGAATTCAATCAAAGAGGAAAATATGAAATAGCGCTACAGTGCTTCTCTGATTGATTGTTCTTAGAACTGGACTTCTGGATACAACCCTGGAAATATGATGGAAGAAGTAAGATTTGACCCAGAGCCTTTTTGATGTATAGCCAAGTTTCTGCTAATTGTAACTCTGCTGTATCAGTTTTTCTTCTCATACAAGAGATAAAAAATTATTTTTGTATAAACATATCCACAAGGATATTTATTTGATTTTAGCATTTGAAGTTTATGAGTGAGATGGATCGTCTCTATATTTGATAAATAAATAAAAATACATTTGAGTGATTCCATATATAAAAGCATTAACTGAATTACTGTATTTTATTCTAGACTGTTCATTATAGGGAATTATAGCAAATACTACTAAAGAGTTTTCCCAATTTCTGAGCTCTTGCATCCATTCATATCACTGTTTTATTATCTCTTTATATGGAAGCACTGTAAGGAGCACTTGTGACCAATCCTAGTTCTCACCTTGATCTTGAGAGGAGTTCAAAGAGCTGGTTTCATTTATCAATTTCTGTTTTTGTCAAGGCTATTGGCTCTGCTGTCTTCAATCTGTAATTGTCTCCCTGGTTTCCAGCAAAGTTTCAGAGCTCTGGGAACTGTGAGAAACTCATCTCAACTGAGTTTGAGTTTGGAGCAGTTTGGAGCCTTCAAATAGACACTAGATTCATTTATTTCCTCTGTTAATCACTTCTAGAAATGGCTTGTTAACTGGTTTATAGAAATTAAGAATCCTCAGAAGGGCAAGTTTCACAATACTGGGTGATTGACTGTCCTTCAAGTCTCAGTGAAAGAAGCTCCATGTAAATGAGAACAATCAACCAATGGAACAGCTTGCCCTCAGAAGTTATGGGAGCGCCATCAGTTGAGACCTTCAAGAAGAGATTGAACTGCCATTTGTCAGAAATGGTGTAAGGTCTCCCGCTTGGGCAGAGGGTTGGACTAGATGACCTATAAGGTCCCTTCCAATTCTGATTATCTGTTATCTGTTATTATCTCTTATTAGTTTAAGAACAAAGAAAAAATAAGCAGAAATAAGCAGCAAAAGGTGGATTAGAACATTGATTTTGGAAAGTTACAAATAGATTAAGGAGACACATGGACTGAAGATAAGATTTTGAAACTAATTATAAGAATGCTTTCTGTTGGTATATATATGTTTTCGTAGATTTTCACAGGTACAGGTATACAGGTCTTGGTGTGTTCGGGTCTTTTCCCGTGTAAGATTGAGAGTATCTTGGCAATATTTCGACGAGGTCCCGCTCGCCATCTTCAGGCTGGTGCTTTCGGCTTCATGCTTGTGCAAGCAAAATATATATTTAATATATTTAAATATTTTAAATCTAAGAAAATCTTTCCATTGGAAAATGTGAATTAGAGAAAAGTATGATCAGAGAAGACTTGAAGGCTGATCGTTAGAGGCAACCAGAAAGAACTAAAGAGTGTAATAATGGAAAAGAAAACTATTAATGCAGAAGGGAAAAAAATATTTTAACTCTGCAAAAATTCAAAGATACTTGGCAATAATGTACTCAGACCTTTTTCTTAAGATCATCTGCTACTATAAAATGGGTTTTAAAAAGGAGATAGAAAAGGATACAACAGAGAATCAGGCTCTTTTGGATATGGATTTAAAAATGAGTGACTTGAATATGTAGATTTCAACACAGAATATTTACTTTTACATCTTTTTTTTATTTGGACTTACAAAAGTGATGTGTTATACTTAATGAAGGGATTCCTGGGAATAGATGAAGAAAAAATGAAGACAAACTTTTGGGAAATTGCTTAAAAGGAACATCACATACAGAAAAGCAAAAAGAAGGAATATAAACTAGCCTTATTCAATCATTTTTTCCTAGTAGCATTTAATAAGCCTTTCTTAACAATGACTGAATGACAAGGCTTTAAAGATATTTTTTAGACAAGATATGAGAAAAAGATATTTGTTGTTGTATTTTTAGAGAAAGTGATAAACTGTGGTATTCAAATTAAAAGAGGGGTTAATCATCCAAAGGAGTTTCTGAGAGGAGATGAAGAAAACATGATAAGAAATGAGAGATGAAGAGAACATGATAAGAAATTAACTTGTGAGATACTATTTGAAGGGCTATTAAAGATCGAGATTTTCAATATGTTGTTTTTAATAGCTCTAATGCAATTTTTCTTGTTTAAGTTTGACTGATGAAGTTTTAAGGGTTTATTTATAGATATGAGATAAGATATAGAAAGAATGGATTTTCTCTTGTTCTTTTAGAAAAAATTATAAATAACTCTAAAATAAAATGTAAAATAAAGGAATACAAAATTGATTTAGAGATGTGTACATGTATGTTTGTTTGTATATATATATATATATATATATACATGCATGTATGTGTGTTTCTTTTAATGGACTTTTGCTGATTAGGATTGATTGATGAGAGTTTATTTGTAAAGATAAAAGACAAGATATGGAATGAAGATATCTTTGGCTGAAAAGGTAATAAGTTACTGAAATTGTTTGTGAATGACTGAAGGGAAAAGTCATTTCTTTATATATCTTTTTTCTTTAGATTTTTCCCTTTCCTTTTTTTCTCTCCACACATTTTCTTTTTCTTTTACATATTTTTCTTAGCTTGTATTTTTTATATTTGTATTTCTAACTTTAATAAAAAATATTGCCATAGTTTGTATATATATTTAACAAAACTACAATTACTGTATATGAGTCCAAATTTCACACTAAGATAGACCTTTGTTTATAAATCTTAATAATTGGATTTACATAGCACCCTTAATCCCAAATCAAACAAACCACATTTTAGTTTAGCATGATCTGTGAATCCAACCACCAAGTGTGTGTTTTTGCAGAATTATTTGCAAATATGTTTGTTTTTCAGGACACTTAATTTCAACTATAAATATGTTATTTTAACATAGGGGAGAGATTGTTGTGATTGGTGGTCAAAACAATAAACATATTGATTGACAAGGAAAAATAAAATCACAAATGCTAGAATATTCTGCGGAGAAACACACTAAGAGCACTTCTGAGGAAGTCTTCTGAGATTAGTGATTCAAGCACATCTTCAATTGCTATCTTTATAAAGCAAAATTTTTCAAACATTAGACTGCTATTTATTTCCTTTACATTTTTAGGTTTCAATTGCAAAAATGGCTTAGTAAATCAGACAAGTTTTTGCATATCTTAGCCACAAAGTGCATTGTGGGACTTCATTACAGCCCTGCATAAATAGAGAATGCAACAGAACATTCTTTGGTTATTTCCAGACAAAAGTCTCATAATATCATTGCATTATTTCCTTGTTCATGGTTTTTTTAATGGTAAAAGAAAATGGAAAGTATCCCAGGGAACTACAGAGGAATTACACATGGAAAAACAACATGGTCAACTTCCTTTGTAAAATCCTGTGAGCAAGAGCAGACAATTACACAGGAAAATTATCATCTGGAAACACTTTTGTGCAACTGAACATTGCAAACAAATCTATTTAGAGCTAAATAGCCCATTTCTTGTCTGCCACTGAGGAACATGGTTGTAAAGAAATTGAGTGTTTCCAGATAGAAATCCTGAATTCCTGGTCAGATCTCGTTCTTACTACTTGGTCTGCTCAGATCAATTGCAATTGGAAAGTTTTCCAGGAGAGAATGTATTTTTCTGCGGTCTCATTTTTCTTGTATGTGCATGGCCCTTGGAAAAAGAGGTAATTCCCTGTTATTTATCATTTTAATATGCCTTCCTCAGAAAATAGATTTTGCAGAACATTTGTTCCCAGAATTCAGAATTTAAACTAGGATCTTATAAATTAAATTATCCCATTGTTATCTCCATATTTTATTATTATGTTTGGTTTTAATTCTAAAATTTGAGAAAATGTGCATTGTAAAATGAAAAGGAGAACAGAAAACCCTGTTCATTCCCTCACTCTTTCTTTCAAATGTTGGCAATAGTATTTTTTCATTGGAGTGATTTTATTAGGAAAAAATATGGAAACAAGGGGGAGTCCAAGTCCGAAATAAGACAGGAGCATAGAGGACACAATGAAGGGGAAAATCTAATTAAAGATTAACAAATCTTTAATTTGTTAAATTAAAGCAACATGTTAGGAAATTGCTTGGCTAATAAGCTTTGCATTCATAGGACCTAGTTTTTGGCAAGACGCAGGAGATGTCTTTGTTAATTCTTACATCTCTTCAGTGAACTGTGGTCCAGCCGGAAAAATATTGCCGTTTTTGGAAGCTTTCTCAGAGGTAAAACAATTCTCTAGCCATAGCTGCTGTCTAGGAAGATGAAAAACTGAAGCAGCTGCCAGAGTAGGCAGAACTGTTGATGTATTGGCCTGAACTAGTCAATGTTTTTTAAAAAAAGAACTTCTCCAACATGTTATATAGAAAACTGGCAAGTAATTTTGGCATAAAGCCTTGTGGGCCAGCCATCACAAACCCACAAATATCTGCTCATATGAACAGCAGCTAGGATGTCCCACAAGCTCTATTAAACCCATGAGATGATCAAATTAAAATTTATTTATTACAACCTTGAATAATATATAATAAATTTATTATTCAGGATATTGAATAAAAGAAATACTATATCCCTCTGTATACGGCATATGTATGTGTTTATGAGAAAAACAATATGCATGAAAATACAGAAACTAAAATAAATCCAAATAAAATACTGTTTTAAGAAGTTCTAATCCTAAGTAATGTTATGGCATATCATGAAAATGGTAGCATAAATCTGGGTGACATGACAGGATATTTTCAAGTCGTCTGAGAGTTTGAGCATTAAATCACACTCCCTACCTGGAAATGTTTTTGAAATAGGAAACATAAGGGCCTGTTAGAGTTAAATAGGTAACAGTCTAGATATGGTTTAGAGATTCTATTGAACTATCACCACATGAACATAATCAAAGACACATGGGAATACCCTTAAAACATCCAAGGACTGCTAAAAGCATTCTACCTTGCTAAAATGCTAGCCTTATGAAATTTTAAAATTGGAAAGGGTGATAAATACATGGCCAGAAAGGACCCATTTCGAAGCAAATAATAAATATTGGGGTGTGATACTTAGGCCTGTCTGGAGATCTGTATCTCAGATTCATTGCTTAAGGGAAATCATAGCATTATTAAAGTCTGATGTACATAGATTTTCCATAAAGAAGTCCAGCAACCAAATTTTCCCTAGGCTTTTAAAGTTATGAATGTTTAAAATGATCTCTAATATTAAAGGGGCCAAACCTATAAATAAAATTTAGTCAGAAGTTAAGAAGAAAGCATGCCTTGGCACCATTGAAACTATGCCTGTTTCTAATTAATAATGTTTGAAACCATTAAAATGGCTCCAATAAACATATTTAATTGAAACAAATTATTGAATTATTTCAATAATATTGACCTTTGCAGGGGAACAAATTTGGAAGCCATAGAGAAACTGTGGGATTACCTTCTCTTGGGAGACCTTTCAGGCTGCAGGAACATAATATCTTTTGAATGGTAAAATCTTACAATAGCTATATAGTAAATAAAAAAGTGGGGGGAGATTCCAGTGTAAGGAAGTATGAAATTGCACACATAGGTACTTAAAGGTACACATCTGTTCCATTGGAATCTCATTTATTTGGTATTTGTAGATTTTATGATACTGTTGGGCAAAAACTACGACTTGGGTTTTTTAATAATTTGTTAATAGTTTTTGTACTCTGCAGAATAACGCTAATGCTCTAATTGCTTTTTTTTAATTCCCACCTATGAAGTAGACATAACAACAATATCATTGGCATAGAATAGTTGCATGAATGAATTGATGGTGGGCTAGAAGAGTGAGTGCTTGAGTTCTTGGATTTAGATATAAATTGAAGAGTAATAGGATTAATATACAACTCACATACTACTCACAAAGTAAGCCCTACTTAAGAGCCTGCGCAGCCAGCTGGCTGCAAATTCTGCATGGTTGCTTGTGGTGCTGCAGCCAAGAGGCGAGGCGGGATGGTGGTGGAGCTGCCCTACATGCCCGGCAATGGCTTCATTCAGGGCCCCCGCAGCCAGACCCTCCATGCCATGACATCTGCCTTGCGGCAGTGGCATTAGCACTCGTGCGCAGCAGGAGTACACATGGCTGCTGGCCCCCTTCTTCTACTTGTTCGCAGCCACAATGAAGCAGGAGGCCAAGTGGTATGCTGGTGCCATGGCCATGAGGTGGGGCAGGTGACCTGGCTGCAGGGGTCCCTGAAGTAAGCCAGTTCAAGGTGGGTGGGGCAGCTCTCCCCTCCCCCCACCTTGCCTTGTGTCCATGGCACCAACATTTCACTTGGCCTCCTGCTTTGATGTGATGCAGAAGTGGGGTAGATAATACAGATAATCAGAGTTGGAAGGGACCTGGAAGGTCATCTAGTCCAACCCCCCACCAGAGCGGGAGACCCTACACCATTTCTGACAAATGGCAGTCCAATCTTTTCTTGAAAGTCTCAACTGATGGCGCTCCCACAACTTCTGAGGGCAAGCTGTCCCATTGGTTGATTGTTCTCACTGTCAGAAAGTTTCTCCTTGTTTCCAGGTTAAATCTCTCCTTGTTCAGTTTCCATCCATTATTCTTTGTCTGGCCTACAGGAGCTTTAGAAAATAGTTTGACTCCTTCAATAGTTTGACCCCTTCAATAGTGTGTGTGTGTGTGTGTGTGTGTGTGTGTGTGTGTGTGCATGTATGTGTATATATATATATATTCTTAAGTTTTCGTGGGTACTTACATGTATGGCATTCAGCTTTGTTCGGGTATTTTCCCACGTCATTGTAGTTGTGCTTTTAAAGTTGTAGCAACGTTTTGGCAGAATCTCATCTGCCATCATCAGGCTTCTGTATAGTGTTCACCAGATGAACACTATACAGAAGCCTGTTGATGGCAGATGAGATTCTGCCGAAACATTGCTACAACTTTAAAAGCACAACTACAATGACGTGGGAAAATACCCGAACACAGAGCCGAAGACACAAGCCTGAAGATGATAAATGAGACTTCATCGAAACGTTGCCTAGATACTTCCAATCTTACGCGGGAGAAAACCTGAATAACCAAAGATCCATATTTGTATGTATGTATGTATGTATGTATGTATGTATGTATGTGTATATATATATATATCATATACATACTAATGAGGAAGTGTGTTCCAGCTTTTTTACTGTGTTTTTGTGTTCATCCAAGCGGGTACTTATTCTTCTATTGGTCTGACCCTCATTAGTCCAACACATGAAAGCCACAGGTCATAGCATCGACTTCAATGGCACCAAAACCCTAGCCACTATAGAAAACCCCAGCTACAGAATTATCAGAGAAGCCATAGAAATTGAAAAAAGACCTGAAAGAATGAATAGAAGGGATGACTCCACCAGACTGTCAATTATTTGGAAGCCTGCACTCACAAACAAAAAAATCTCCGCACCACAAGCCAGGCAAACACCTGCGCACAAACAGACTCCCCCACCCCCATACCTCCAGCTCAAACACACCCCAACCAGGCACCCAGATGAAACTTAGCTTCCTAATAAATGATAGCCATCCGTTTACTCAGAGCCAAGCCACACTAAAAGCCTCCAATACAGGAAACACAATGTTGCCAGCCAATCAAGACAAAAAAGGCTACAAAATAGACAGAAGATATTAGAAACACCAATCAAGCAGAACACAGCAAACTCCAAGACCAATAATCACAGACCAAGACTCCCAACCAATTAGGATGAAGGAAAAACCATTCTGGCACAGCAGGAGGCTAGCACCAAATTTAAAACAGAAACGGCTGTGAAATCTGACTCACAGACGAACACAATACAGAAGCCTGATGATGGCAGATGAGATTCTGCCGAAACGTTGCTACAACTATAATGATGTGGGACAATACCCGAACAAAGCTAAATACCATACATATAAATACCCACAAAAACTTAAGAAAACAAATATCAGACTTCTACGGGGAGGAAATAAACAGCCAGACCAAAACCTATGAGAAGCTAGAAGTTAAAAGAGCAGGAATACTATGTGATCTCAAATTCCTATGCAGAGACAACAGTGCAACACCGACCTGCTTCAAATTAACATTTCAGCACAGCACAGCACAGCAGCTACTAAACATATCCTGAAAAGAACTGAAATGGCTCTACTCAGGAACGAGCTCCATAGAAAGAGATTCCAACTCAATCAGTTAAACAAAGATCTCCTAATCCTACACCTGGAATTGAGCAACAAAATCCACCCTCTACTTTGGGACAAGATAAAACAACTTACAACTTGGAGAGCTAAAACTGAAACCACTTACAAAAATGACAAACTCCTGAAGAAACTAAAGAAATTAGAACATGACAAGAAAGCCCCCAACAATTCACAACAACACTTGAAACAATTAGTATACAACGTTTCCAACAGAGAACTTGCCAAAACAGAAACAGATGTCCTAACCAAAGGATTCAATCCAGCCTAACTAAATTAAATACAGATGAAGCTGATAGAATAAGACACCAAGTCACTAACATCCTATGCACAAGCAAACCACCCAAAAGCAACTTGCACAAAGAGGAACTAAAAGCCCTGCAAGCCCTAAGGAACGACAGCAGCATAATCATACTTCCAGCAGATAAATCTAATGCCACAGTAGTAATGGATAGAAAAGACTACGAAACAAAACTGACAGACCTACTCCAAGACTCCACATACAAACCCATAAACATGGACCCAACCACATATCTGGAAAAAATAACCAAGAAGAAAATTATAACCAGCCACATGAACAAAGAGATCCAACAGACGAGCATCCCAAGAGAAAAATCTTCCAGATGCCCCAAACTATACGGCCTCCCAAAAATACACAAAGGAGGCATACCTCTCAGACCCATAGAAAGTTCCAAAGGAGTATCACTAGGAGTATCACTGAAAAAAGACCTGAAAGCATGAATAGAAGAGATGACTCCACCAGACTGTCAATTATTTGGAAGCCTGCACTCACAAACAAAAAAATCTCCACACCACAAGCCAGGCAAACACCTGGGCACAAACAGACACCCCCGATACCTCCAGCTCAAACACACCCCAACCAGCCACCCAGATGAAACCTAGCTTCCTAATAAATGATAGCCATCCATTTACTTGGAGCCAAGCTGCACTAAAAGCCTCCAATACAGGAAACACAATGTTGGCAGCCAATCAAGACAAAAAAAAGCCACAAAACAGACAGAAGATATTAGAAACACCAATCAAGGGACTTCCGGTTTAAGTTCCTTCGCCAACAGACCGAAACTGTGATCGTGCGCAGTTTCAATCCATGCTCGCTGCTGGAGTGCCCCAAGCCGGCTGGTTTTGGGGCTAAGCCACCCCATAGAGGTGGTGAAGAGGGCAGAGACTGCCAGCAGGGTTGAGGAGAGCCACATCTCTCCTCCTCAGCTAGTCATTACTCCCATTCCCAAAGGCAGTTGCAGTGGTGGTCAGAAATGGCCACCTCAAAGAAAAACTCGACCAGAAAAGAATATGCAGGAGGAAGATAAGAAGAGAAAGTTTTGGTTGACTGGGTTAAACTGCAAAAGCAACAATGTAAGGTACCCTGGAATTTAAACTATAAAAAAAATAACATTGTTCCCAAAGAAGATTTTGAAGCAGAGAAGGAGAGAGGGAAGGAAAGGATTTGGGGTTTTTTTTCTTCCCTTCCCTATACTGACAGCTAAGAGACTTAAGCAAGAAATTGAAACAAAATCCACTTTGACATCAATAGGCATTTAAGCTGAAAATAAAATGTCAAAAGGATAATAAAGATTTCTGGATACTTAAAAGCTTTTAAAAGCAGGAGAGAAAAAGAATAAAAGGGCAGGATCTGGAAAAATGGAGGAGACTGCCTGGAACTAAAAGGAATTTACAGTGAAACCTCAATAAGATTCCTAAAAGATACATTTTAACTGAAACTTGGCAACAAAATAAATAGAACCCCAGGAAGAGAAAGTGGAAAAAAGAAGCAAGAAGAAACAGCTTTGGATTATTTGGATTACTTGGTGATCTTTGGATTTTTGGTTATTTGGAACACTTCAACAACAGAATAATCAGAAGCCATAGAGATAGAAAAATGCCCACACTGCATGAATAAACGAGATGATACCTCCCACCTACCAGCCATTTGGAAACCCGTCCTCATGAACAAACAAGTACCTAACATGAAGAATGACACCAGACCCACATGCACGAGGGCCACACAAGATACTACCACCACACTTCCATGTAAAAAGCAGACTCACACCCACACAGAAGATGAGACACGACCACGGACCAGAAGCCGTACCGCAACTGCACCACTACCCACTTCAAACCCCTCCGACCCATACATGAAGCGAACTGACGCCCACCATGAAGACACGTGGCACGACCACGAAGCCAAGCAGCAGGATCACAGCTCACCAGCTCAAATCCCCCAGCAACTAAGACTAACCTGAGCACAACCAAGCCCCCACCTGAACAGAACACACCCCCAGCCAATCAGAACACAGCCAATCCCCAACCAATCAGAACACAGCCAAACCCCCAACCAATGAGAACACACCCCAGCCAATCAGAACACAGCCAAGCCCCCACCCAATCAAGTCACACCCCCACTAGCACTTAAAAGGAAGAAGCAGCTGCAAGCTGACATTACTCCAAGAAGCACAAAGCTGAAGACACAAGCCTGAAGATGATGAATGAGACTTCATCAAAACGTCACCTAGATACTTCAAATTTTACGTGGGAGAAAACCCAAATAACCAAAGATCCATATATGTATATGTATATGTATATATGTACACACACACACACACACACACATACTACTTCTGCATCACAAGCATGCATCTCACACACACACACACATGCACACACACATATATCGTGTGTGTATGCGCTTGCGTGCGTTCCACTTCTTTATCAATCCCTGACTGTAGAAATAATTCTTGACTTGTGAAAAATGTGTCTATGGATTATAAACAAGATTTCAGAAGGCTGCTTCTCACGCAGATGGTCAATCACCAGGTTGCATTCCTGGAATTAAACAAATTCTCTTCTTCAAGCAGTAAAGAGGCTATCTATCTTCCTTGGAATGGTGATATTAGTATTTAATGTGAAGATGGTTGACCACTTCAATATGAGTGGTACCAATCCTGATCCTCACTTTGAGGAAGCATTGGATGGATAACTTTCTAGAAATTATAGTATATCTAAAAACTGAAAGATCCTCAAGGCAGGCCATTATAAAGTAGATGGTTATGATAAAATAATATGTTATGATTATGTAGACTCAACAATTTAGAAACAGAATATTCTGGAAAATCCTAACATTTTTTGCCCCCTCTGGATCATACTGAACTGACTGTTCCTAGAGTTAATCCAGAGGTTATTCAGAAATTAATCTTCTGAATTGCTAGGGTAGTTAAAACATGATCTGATCTTTTGATATGAAACAATAGCTCTGGATCATCATGAATCACTTTCTTTGATTTCCAGAAAACAACCAGTTCAATACCATAATAGACAGATCAGTGTTTCTGGACTACTCTGGAGTGGAATGTTTAGTTTTATAAAGTTCTACTTGAACTCTATTAAAGTAAATAAAGAATTAACTGGATGCTTCTTATAAGGAAGGGACTCATGAAACTGGAAGAATTAGGAGGGAAAGGAATTATGAGGAAGACAGTCAATTGGACAGAGGGAAAAAAGTGGAAACACGCTAGCATTTTGTAACCAGCATATACAAAATAAAGGAAAGAGAAATACTAAGGATATACTAAGCTATAAAACCAATATAAATAAGTAGGCTTTTATTGATGTACCTATAAAAGAAAGCAACTTGAGTGTTACAGTAAATCTTCATACAATACTATTTTTTCAAGGACTGTTTTTTTTATAATGAACTGAGTTAATGAAACTGTGCTGTTAGGAACTGTGCTGTCAGGAAAATTAATTAAATAAATAAATAAACAAACAAACAAAAAAGAACTTCAGTATGAAAATGTTAAAACTGTCATATTAGAATGCTGACAGGATGGTTTTAAATTTTAGTAGTGTATGATTTGTACATTTATTTATTTATACACAAATGTACAAAATTAAACTTATTTATGTATATGAAGTTAAATCACCAAAATGCACAAGCATAAAGTACAAGAAACCAGTTTTAAAGTAAGAATTCTGCTATCAATGCCTATATGTTTGCCTTACACATGAAATGTTGTTGACTTGGAACCCAGCAGTAACATTTTTGTTTAATTATCATCTTTATCTAAAGATGAAACAATGCATCTCTGTATTTAATTTAATAAAAATCCAAAGAAGAGTAGCTAATTCATAAGCAAAAAGTGTTTCTGATGAGTCCCAAGCCAGCAATCTTCTACTGTATATATAAGGCAAACATTGTGTTATTACAGCATTCCTTCTAAAGAAAGTTCTAAAAGACATCAGAGAGACTTGTAACTATTGATTCACTTGAGGTGGCATTCCTGCTTTTGGAAAGTAGCGAGTGATCTCTGGGCATAGTCTGTAACAAAAAGTGTATATCACCAAAATGGATGAACATTCAAAGTGACATAAGGGAAGGTAGAGGAGTAATTTAAAATTTCAGCAGGAAAAGGCACCTGGAGGTGCTTTGCAATGAGAGGAGTGTGAGTGCAGAGCAACAGCATCCATTCCTACTTCCTTGTTCATTCCATCAATGGGACAACAGGACAGTGAGGATTTATTTATTAAATTTCTATGCTGCCCAGAGGATTAGCAGATTAGATGACAGATAGGCATGGATAGAGATATGTCACATTATAGCCATGAATGCTAGCTGTGCTGAGCATTTAAAGCATAGGTGGGCAATGATGGCCTCTTTATGACTTGTGGGCTTCAACTCCCAGAATTCCTGAGCCATAATTCCACACCCTGATTTAGAGGATGCTGTAATCAAGGAAGGAGCCCGGGTAAGACTGGTGCTTCAAAACAAAGATGATGGGCTTCAAATTTTATTTATTTTCATTCTAAACCCAATAAAGAGATTTAAATTCTAAAACTGTTAGAGACATGAATCCAATGGTCTGATTTTTCAATATCTCAGGACCTACAAGAGGACAACAAGGTATAAACAGAGAATTAAGGTTTATTCTATGTACCATTTTTGTTTCTCATTCTGCTATTCTGTCTAAGTGAAAGATGATTAATCTCAGGTCATATATACATCCAGGCTGAAGAATCTCATGCCCTATCATGCTTTCAAGGTAGGCCAGGACGAGAAATAGACAGTGAAATAATACTTTATTGCTGCCATGTATAATAACAGAATTTGAAAGCCTAACAAAGTTTTTCTTTGTCTCATCTTACACTAAACAAAATCAAGGTGAGGTTATTTTGAACTTCTTTCTCTCATTTGCTTCAGTCTTTGGACTTTGAATCACTTCCCCAAGTCTCCTCAATGATTCTTTCATAATTTCCCCAAGTCACCTCTAAATTCCTATACATACGCACTTGGACATGATTCAGCCTGTAGCAAAAACTTCAGATCTGCTTCAAGTCTGAGAGATGGCGGCCTGAATTGAGCCATGCTCTGGAAACCTCCTGTCTTTTAGCTAGATGCCTAATTAATGATGCTACATACTCCTCACATGGGCAACCTGCACATTTGGTTTATACTGTATATTGGCATCCTCCATCCACAAGTAAATTGCAATTCACTTCCACATTTATTATTCAGAAACCTATAGTTTTAAGATTAAATTGCAAGGTTTCCAGGGTAGACAGCAGTACATTTCAAATTTGTGGAATCTACCAATTGTACTTATTAATATAAAATGACTGTGCCTCCTTCCTTTGTCAATATATCAGCAGGCACAGATACTGCTCTCTTTAGAAATCTCCATGTAATCTTGTCTTCAAGGAGTTTTGAATGTATGGGACTTAAGAGTCCCTTAAATTTATCGGATTTAAGAGATTATGGGACCATAATCTTCCTTTATTTGGTTTATCATCTAGTAACCTATCAAGCCTTAACACCAGAAGATAGAACTAGATCATACACGTATTCACAGAAAGGAAAATTGTGTAGTAAATGCCAAGGTTGCCTGATTACTTCTCATTGATGAAGAAACACTAAGAAATGCAATTTTTGCCTCCCAAATGATACCAAACAGCTCTTTGGAGTTCACTAGTGGCTTCTAAAATTGCCTCTGTTTTCTGGCTTGCTTATAAAGAATAAATGCATTTTAGGGGTCATTGTGTACGATTCTTTTAATATCTCACTAGTGGTATATGCTTGCCAAGTGCTCTTCCAACTGTTCTGTATAATATTATTGAGATTTTATTCCATGGTGTTTAATCTTGGGTCAAAAACAAAAATAAAGCTACTTGCTGAAGCAACTTACAATTATTCAATAAGGAATAATAAAGGAACTTTCAGTGAGAAGACATGCTTTTTAAACTGAAAAAATTCTGGGAACATAATCAAAAGACTCTAGAGAAATGGGCGGGGTGGGTGGGCATTTTGCTTCTCTTTTAAAATCTTCTCCTATTCCTGGCAGATTGGAGCCAAAAGGCTTTCCTTCTTGGGATTTAACATTAATGGAAAAGCATTATTTAAATACTTTAAGAGGATGCCATTATTAATTGGGTTTTTGTGATTTAAAAGAAACATATCCTTCAGCTTATTTTTTTTACATGTAGCATTTCACACTCCTTTACCATGTATTTCTAACAGTTACTCAACCATAATTCTTCTACTGCAAGCTACAAGGCAGTTGCAACTGTTGTATTTTTTTGCAGTGTAGACTTTCTGCAATATTCTGTCAATACTGAAGCTTGTTAAATTGACACAGTGTAAGGAAAAGGAAAATAAAATCTGGATGCTTGGGTGATTTGAAAATTTTGTATTTGTTTGTGAAATACTTTAATCAAAAGAGCAAGAAGATTGGTAAGTGAAACAAAGACCAGGAATTACTGCACACAAGTATACAAATATATTAATATATGTTAAGAATGGCTGAAATAATATTTTACCATTTTAGCTGAAACCCCCCCCGAAAGAAGCTGGTAAATGGCACATTCCAGATTGATTAACGACATAGAAACACAGCTGATGATAGGTGTTGTAAGATCACTATATATAACAACTGAGCTATAATGGAAAGTGGGTAGGCTCTACATGGGTATTTATTTATTTATCAAATGTATATAGCTATCTATCTTACAAGTATAGTCTACATTAAGTAAAACGATTAGAAAGCATCTTGAAATCAGCACAAAAAACAAGAAACATATATACAACATGTTGTTTTAATGCATGCAATAAAAATTCAAACATAATAAAACCATCTCACGGGGTCCCTTTTCCCAAAGGATCCTTGTCTCTTGGAAAAACCACATCTTAAGACATATCTGTAAGGCCTAATTTGACCTTGAGGGGAGTGATGTTCCAAAATGCCATGTCAGAAAAGGACATGTAACATGTTCTTTTCACCTGACCTGATGGGATTGGTATAAATAATCAGGAAGAAGCAGTCCCTCAAATACGTTGGCTTTGGGGTGATGTAAAGTTTTAAATGTCAAAAACAGCACTTTGAATGGCACTCAATAGCAAACTGGCAACCAATGCAGTTCACGGACATGTGCCACTCTAGGGGCACCCATAATTGTCTGCTCTGCTGCATTTTGTACCAGTTGAAGTTTCTTCAAGGGCAACTTCATTTAGAGTGCATTATAATAGTCCATTCAAGCAGTGATCCAGGCATAAATAACTATTAGCAAAGACTACCAATTATGGATTATTCAGAACCAATATTGACGAAATACATTCTTCCATAAACTTATATTCCATAAATATAAGCTTTCCAAAATGTCAGGTTTTTTGTCCTTAGAAATTCTGCCCAAGGCCTTTTATGGTAACTCTCCAACAGCATTTGATTATTTTAATCTGCCCAGTGCTTTTATCTGGCTTTTCTTTCCTGTGGGTTTTATCTGTTATTCTGTTTCTTAAATATACAATTAACTACACAGTCAGTCAGCAGGTTTCACTACAGATGGTTAAATCTGGGCATGCTTCCATACACGATTTTTATTGTGCAACAACATGCCTGAAACTCGTACTTTTATCTGAGGTCTAGATGGTGCAATATTTCACCAATAACTCTCTCGTATTTCCCCACTCTTCCTTTGGCGCTTTTCCCTCCATAAAAGAATCTGAGGCAAAGGCAATAGGACAGCATTTTTGAAACTTGGTTACACTCTGCTTTGTTACTGGTAGCATCAGAACATCTAGGATAGAATTCAAAGCCCTTGTGTCTGTGTACAAAAAAAACCCCTAAACTTACATTTGAAGTGTCCTTCGAGTCCTACATGATAAGTGCTTATTATGCACTCATATAGATTTAGTTTTGACTTACCTCATTGAAGTACCAAGCACAATGTGGATTTACAGCCAGGCACTGTTGACATGAATTTGCTCCTCTTGTGGTACATACATTATTATCTGAAATACAACAGACAAAAATTAGCCCATAGGCCTCAAAAGCATTTTCCTTGGTTACAACAAAGCAGCTGACATCAACAGCTCTTCATTGGTTTTGGCATTCTTTGAAATTTATTGGCAATTCGCTGTTGGCTGCCCTAATTACACCTTCAACCATTTGATTTTCAAAGAGTGTTAATTCCCCCCCACCTTCACAACCAATATAACATACAGTGTTTGTTCTCTACATCTGTTCTTTCCATGTGACCAGTGGAGATTTATTAACTCTGCTTGCTGTTGGTTCTAAATACTTTTGCACATTTAAATGAATATAAACAGGAAATATGCAGACTATTAAGCAATCTGTGCTCTGAATAAGCAAACAGAATCCAGAGAAACAAACCTGGAAAACTTTGCAGTACTTGCTTTTAAAGTAAAGCTGATCAGATAGGGATTGGGGAAGACTCTATTCACACCCAAAGTTCTGATTTGAACCTGCTAATCTAGAGCTCAATTGACAAAATGACAAATTCAGAAAGTTAATATCTAATTCTATTTCTGAGTAGATTTCTTCTTTGGAAAATGGAATCAATCTCTTAAGTGAGAGCTGGCTGTTTAATTCAACACACACAGCCAGGAGTGTGATTCTACCAGTTTGCACCTATTCACTAGAACCTGTTGTTAACATTCTAAGCAGTTCAGAGAACCAGTTGTTAGAAGAAATTACTGGCCTAATCCTGTAAGGAAGGCAGGAAGGAAACATTCTGGTGTTGCTTACAGAAACTGCTTCTCCGTTAACTCTTATTACGTTCTTAGCAGGACTAGACTTCCTGTCTCAGGAACTTCTCTGGAGTTTTTTCCCCCTCCTTTGCTGGTACTTTGCTTGTGTGGAGTGACCATTCAAAGTTACAATGGCACTGAACAAAGTGACTTATGACCATTTTTCACACTTATGACTGTTGCAGCATCCCCATGGTCATGAAAAGCCAGGCGAGGAGATGCCCTGCCTCGATGTGAGTGATATTGAGTTGGTCATGCCCAGCCAATAACATGACCACCAAGCCACACCCACCAACTAAGCCACGCACATAGAACCGGTTGTTAAAAAATTTGAATCCCACTCCTGCACACAGCTATCTATATCAAAATGTGTACAGGTTTTGTTTTTCTGAAAGAGGATGCTGTTTAATATAATTATTTTTAAACAAGTGGATGTATGGTAGCAGAAGAAAGGAAGCCCAGTCCTATTTTGCTCAGCGATATCTGTCTAGTCATAAAATAAGCAATATAGAATGTCCTGCTAATAATTTTTATTAGATACTGGCAAGTAATTGGTGAAAATCTCCAATTAAAAAATGTGCCCCAAATATTAATTTCTGATCTAATTCAAAAATATCCAGTTGAATCTGTATAACATGCTTAAACCAGACAGTGTTTTCTACTGCTCCACTCCTCCATTTTACAAGGCTGATCTAGGAAAAATGTTTAAGGGTTAAAAGCAAAAATGCTAAATACTGCTTTCTGAAGATTTACACAGAACTTCAGAATAGCTAATGCCTGCATTCCTTAAGGAATTATCAGCAATATCTTTACAGCAATGCAAAAGAAATGAAATGTATTAACCTTGTTTACCTCTCTTAGTGAAAGAATATAGGTAAATATCTTACTTAAATATAAAGGAAGATGATTTTACATACTAAATGGGTTGAAACCTATGTTTGCCCTAAATACACAATTATAATATGTAGTTACAATTATATATACATTTACATATACACGTTACACACACATACACACACACATCTATACATATATACATATGCCTTCGAGTCAGTTATAACTCGGCAACTATTTGGAAAAGTCTATGCAATTTTCTAAGTAGAATTTTCAAAAGTGGTTTGTTATTGCTTTTTTTAGTGGAGCTGAGAAGAGTGATTGGCTATCACTCTCTTGGCTTTCATATACAAGGCAGGTATCTCCTGGTTTTTCACTTCTTGTCCAGTACCTTAACCAATGCACCAAACTAGCTCTCACCAGGGACATTGTCAAATCACAAATGTTTGTATAATTTTGTATAATTCTCTGTTTTTGTATAATTCTCTGCTAACAAGAATGAATGGATTTCTTTCTCCTTGTGCCAAATCAAGGAAATGATGATATTACTCTGGCCACACTCTCAAAGAAAATAAAATTAGACCAAATGTGCTGTCTCAGGTATTTGGATATTGGCCATGAAGTCATGGCAGACAGGCAATAGGATACAGAACTGTGTATATTGGCCAGGAGCAGAAGACCAAACAGATCCTATTTTAGACTGTGAGTAGAATCTGCGTGTTCAGGCTTTCTCTTTTTATGGATTTAATTTTTAGTGTGTGGTAGTATTAAAACTAAACAAAGCCTAGTATGCAATGTTCCCCTCGTCACCTGATCTTTATTTGTAGAAAAAAGAAGCTGGAGGTTATCCAGCTTCTGCTTTAAATCGAGCTAGTCTCTGCATTGTAACTAGCCTCCTGCTCTCTAGGACTCTCTCTGCCATTGTGAAGGCTGAACTCCATAGGCAGGCAGGCAGGCAGACGGTGCAGCCAGCTTTTGCACAATGCATGTCAATAAAAACAAGTCGGGCTTGAAACACGTTGGTGGCCTAACAACAGCTAAAACAAAATCATTTCCTTTTTCAGGAACTCTAGGTGCCTATGCTCTTATATCTGTATTTTCTAAAAGACAAATACAATAAAAACTGAACCCAATAAAATCTGCACATACAGCCTTCTATCTGCTACTGGAAAAAGTTGGTATGATTCTCTAAAACTCCACCAGGCTGTTCTTCCTCTAATACAGTGGAAAATTTGCAAAGCTAGAAGCAGACTGTCCTGGCCCCAAAGAGCTTACTATAAAAATAGCAAAACAAGACACGACCAAACCCCTCTAGTCAGCCTTCTTTCACATAGCAAAAAGTTTATGTAGATAAATCCCCACTTCCTTGCACAAAGTTTTTACACTTTTGAGTTTGGATCTTTATATGTTATTTCTGATAGAAAGAAATAAAGTTCACAAGAGAAGACTAATTTGTTTTGAAAATCCTTTGAAGCTGCTCTGGCCCGCTCCAGCAAAGCACAAGTATTTTTTTAAAATAAAGAAGCACCATTAACTCTAGAGAAGAGGTGTCAAACACAAGGCCTACGGGCTGGATCCAGCCTGCTGGGCTACCCTAAAAAATGTAAGGAGCCGGCCCACGTTGCTTTGGCCTGGTTTACCCAATATGAAGAGGAAACATGCCAGCACTTTGGGGAGTGATGTCAAGCTGGCCATGCCCACTAGTTGGTCACACCTACCCAGTCAGCCAAATCCAGTGAGTGGCGTCAAGCTGGCATGCCACCCAGTTGGCCACACCCAGCCAGTCGACCACGCCCCACGCCCCCCCAAGTCAACCACAGCCCTGATGTAGCCCTCAATGTAATCTGAGTTTGACACTCCTGCTCTAGAGAATACATTTTGAATACATTTACAACTGCTGCAAAGACAATCAAATGTTCTATTTAGTTATTATTTATACATCAGTTTTATCACCCTCATAGAGTGGTATTGGGCATGTTTAAATATTATAATATAAAACTCTTAAAAATAAGAATAATATTTAAAAGTTAGGGAAGGGACTTCAGGGTACTAACCAGCCCCATGGCTGCATGCATCACAAGTAAATTGACCCCATGCCACGTAGGGTTTTAAAGTTCATAACCAACACTGTGCATTGGACACAGAAGCAAACCGACAATAAATGCAGCTTGCCTAAGATTGCTTGCATGGCTGCATTCTGCAGTAGCTTCCAGATAATTTTCACAGGTAAGCTCCATGTAGTGTCTTTTGTATTTTTTCTTCTCCTATTTTTTTCTTTTCACTTTATTTATTCTTGTCTCATCGCTTTTGTTTTATTCTTTTTCCTTAAATTTTATTCTGTATTTAAAAACAAACAAACATAAAAAGTAATTTTAAAAAGTAGCAGCAGATCCCCGTATAGGCCTGCGGTGCTGTGTGACTCCAGCAACCTCTGCAGCGTTAGTTCTGAGGTTACGTGCAAAACTAGTGCACCCTCACCTTACAGAGGGAGATTTTTTTCTCTCCTTTGAACAGGAATCAGATCTAAGGGCCCCAGAGGTCAGTCCTGCAAAAAATGCAGTGGCTTTCTACATCTCTTTGCTCCCATTAGTAATTTTACATGGATTATTGCACTACCAGGAACTTCTGCACAAGACATTATTGTCATCAGTGGACACTGCCTACAATGATGAGCAACATAAATTTGAGTCTACTTTAATGTGGGAGGAAGGTAGTCTTCCATCTAGGGTTGCTGTAGCCCCTTCTGCAGCTCTATATAATTTATTCTCCTTGCTTACTAGTGTACCCCCTCTAATAACCACATTGGTTTGCTGATTCACAGGCTGCGGCTTTTGTAGCTCCTAAAAGCTCTGAGAAACTGTTGATTAACCTTCCTGGGTTATTATTAACTCGATGGTGACTTGTGTATAGGAGCTGCCTTCCCTGTTCTTCCTGGAATGTTTTTTGTCTTTGTGGATTGGCAAAAAAGTTGGTCATCAGTTTCAGCAAAGTCCTCTCCCTGCCCCCAGCCCTCACCCTCAACTATCTTTTTGCTCATAGCTTGGGAGATGATAAATGGTTGAGTCTTTATGCCTTATCAGAAAATTAGGACTGAGCTTATTTTGACATTTGACAGAACAAGTTTGCTAACAGGAAACCATTTATAAATAAGAATGAGGATATATTTGATAGTCATTCATGGCATGGGCACCCCATGATTAGACTACTGCAATACATTCTACATGGGAGTGCCCTTGAAGACCATCTTGAAGTTATGATTCAAAATAAATGGTAATTGGCACTTCTTACAGAATAGAAATAGAATTCTTTATTGTGATTGGACACACAAGGAATTTGTCTTTAGTGCATGTGCTCTCAGTGTACATAAAAAGAAAGAAAAAATACATTCCTCAATAATTATAAGACATTTTTTTCTTGTTTTGATCAGTGTCACTATTGCTACTTGAACCACAATGGTTGCCAGATAGCTTCCAGGTGCAACTCAAGATGCTGGTTGTTACCTTTTCCCTCTGTCATTAAAGCCATTTGTGACTTAAGACCTGGTTATCTGAAGGACAATCTTACTCTCGTTCTTTCTGCTTGCCTGGTATATTCAGGCAGGTAGATACAATCTGTGTCTCTTCTATTAAATGTTGTCATTTTACAAGACTGAGCAAACATGTTTTCCTTGACATGGACCTCACCCCCTGGAACAGCATTCCTCAGATGTAGAGTAGGCCATTTCTCCCAGGGTTCTGTAGTTATTTAAACCTGGCTAAGTTAGATATCCTAATTTTACTATAGGGAATGATCAGAAATCTATTTATCTATATCCATCTTCCCAAGGAATGGTCACCAAAAAGCAATTTTCTAGTACTGGTAGTTAGCTTTTGAGCTATCATGGCCTTTTGTTTCCTATAGCTATAATACATTGCAGAATGCAATATCTGGTGCAGTTTTATCACCTTCCTGTCAGTTTTGGAAGCCATATTAGCACCAGAAGCTTCCATGCTGCCACATTCTTGAGCTTGGGAATTTGGGAAAGGGGATTTTATGGAGCGTATGTATTTAGACATAATAGCATTCTTTATTAAAGTCAAGGTCATGTTATTTCTGAACCTGGATGAGGAGTGGTTGAAGGATGTCTTAAGTTGGAACGGATGGTGATCCAGCACGGATGTGCTGGAATGATGGGTGCAGGGGATGGATTTGTATTTTAAATTATTGGACAAAAACCTGGAACTTTCTGATTTGGGTTTTCCCAGATGTGCCAGTATGACAGCTCTAATAAAATGGAACTTTGAGAAAATGCCTGCCTCAGAGTTTTCCGGTTGGAGTTTGTTTTCCTGGAACGCTGGCACTTCTAACATTTAGTTCCTTTCTTAGGATGTAAATTCTATGAGGGCATGAAATTAAACTTATTTATGCTTTGTTCATTGCTAAACTCAACATTTGTACAATATAAACATTTGTACAATATAAATGTTTTACTTAACAGTAATTACATATTTTGCCAAAATTGCACAATATCAATAGCACTTAGACTTATATACTGCTTATATAGAATATGAACTGACCATAAATAGTCATACTTGCTATATTGACTTTTGTCTTTTTTTAGAGAATTCAAGTGGCATATGACTTATTTCACTTATGTCACTTGTCTTATTTCATTTTCACTATCTTGTTTGCATGATTGTAATATATGCCCAGTTTGAACATGAAAGCATCTGGGTTGATCAATTAAAGTAATTTTAAGAAGCATTAAATCCCCACCAAAAAAAAATGTGATTCAATTCACACATTATATTAGGCCAAAGTGAGGGGAGGGCTATAGCATCCTTTTCTTGGTACAAGTATGATAGGGCCAAAACATCCCAAAAAGGAAAAATGATAAGTATTGTCAATAGATAAAATAGATACCTTAAATCCTACATTTCTAGAAAAATTTAGACTGTGTTTGGAATGTGGCCTCGATGTGCTATGAATTTTGGGTAGTCCTCAAGATGACAGAAAGTGTTTATGTCTGCATTGGGCTATAACATAATTTATTTAGTACATTACTACATTGTGTGACTATAGCCACCATGATTTGCAAGACCTTGGTCATAACTTGGTGTGGTATATGAATTTAGTCAGTGGTGGCTTAGTCAATAAGTCATAGCTAAGCATGATATGTGAACCAGTCTATTATTATGCTTTAAACTAATCTTTCTCAGAAATTTTAACTGTCAGCAGACTTTTTTTTTTTTTGTAAGCATGATAAATCAGATGAACACTTACCTGACACTGTGAGAGAGCAGGTTGCCCAGAAAATGCCCAACATCTGTTATATTGTCTCTTTAAACTGTCTCCCCAGCCAGCATAGCAACTGTGGCTATAAAAGCTGTGCTGAGAGACAGCTGGGTGTTATGGTGCTGTGTGGAAGAAAAAGAAGAGGAGAGGAGGTATTGTGTTCATGTGTGGAAGTAAATTAGCCGGCAAGAGAATTTTGTATAGAACTCACAAAGAATAAGAGTAGTAGGACTCCCAAGGAGTAGTAATTGAGTACCAGTAGTAGCAATGGGATGTTGTTGTTCGGTCATTTGCGTTTGGAGCCCACTGAGTTGGGTTATACTGAAAAGAATATGTGACAAAGTGGTGGTAGCAGTGGAATATCCAAAACCAGATGTTACGCATTGAAAATTGGGTGGGATATCAAAACAGGGTAGCTACCGCACAAATGAAGATGGATTAAACTCAGGGAGTTTATTAAAGACTCCATGGACAGAAAACAAAACCTAGCTGCAAAAAGAAAGGAGTTTGGCCCTCCTAGAGCCAGACTTTGCAGGAAATAGCCAACATCCTAGCTGCAAACATCAGAGCCCTTACCAAAGTCTAAACCAAACAGACATGGAAAAGTTAGAAAATACATTCTCCCTTAGAAGAGCCCACTACTTGGGTTAGATATGGGTATCCATCATACACCTGTAGTTAAGCCAAAGAAAAAGACAGCCCAGCTAAAAATGGGTCTAGGCTCAGATACTTGGCCAATATCACAGAAAGGAAGGATAGGCAAGAACAAAAGTGTTTTAGGGACTGGTAGCCTTAACGGGATCTAGTCATTTCTAAAGTTTTTCAGAATTTCTAGCGAAGAGAAGTAGTCCCAAAGATTTTTTTAAAAAAATCCCTAAGTTGTCAGGGGAAAAAGACATAGAAGCCTATTGTACCATGTTTGAAAGAGTTGCCATCTCTTGTCAAGGTCCTGAGAGTGAATGGGTAGCCAGATTAGCCCCATGTTTAATGGAAAAGGCTCTGAGTGCTTAAAGTCACCTTCCAACAAGAGAAGTAATGGATTATTCCCATGTCCTGTAGAGGTTTGTTGTAACCCCTTATACCTACGAACAGAGGTTTAGGAGCTACACCTACAACAAACATGAAGGGATTTATGAACTGGGGGCAAGATTGGTAGACTTAGGCAGAAAATAATTGATTGTGATAAAGGAAATAATTTTAGAGCAATTGCTTTTCCTTGCTAAAGTGACATTTGGAGTGTAAGATCACAACCCAGAAATGGGTCAAGGAATTGGCTGAGAAATACATGTCAGTAAAAAGGTCAGATGATGTTAGAAAGGAAGATACAGAAGGAGAAAGGATAATTTTAAAAAAGCCTGTCCAAAGAGTTAGGCACTCTAAGGAGACAGAAGTGTAAAGATGAAAAGAGTTAAGAAACCTTTTGTTCCTGCCCAATTGAAAAAAGCATTGGGAAGTCAGAAGCCCATATTTCCCTACAGAAAGGACAAGCCAGAACAATTCTGTCTTGTCCTTTCTGTATTTCAAGGTAATGGCACTAGCACTTAAGATTCTTAGACTTATATACTGCTTTACAGTGCTTTACAGGCCTCTCTAAGCAGTTTAGAGTCAGCACCTTGACCCCAGCAATCTGGGCTCTCAAGTTACCCACCTCGGAAGGAAAGAAGGCTGAATCAACTTTGAGCCCGTGAGATTTGAATTGCCAAATTGCAGGCAGCCAGCAATCAGCAGAAATAGCCTGCAGTACTGCACTCTAACTACTGCGCCACCAAGGCTCATATTGGAATCAGCCCATGGAAATCCATGGTCTGGATGAGCAGCACACAAGATGGCAGCGTACATGGTTGCAGCGGCTCAATGCTCCCGACGTCTGTTCTTCTTTTTGTGTTTTTACTTCTTTTTGTTCCTGCATTTTACTCCATCCTGCAACAGACTAATGTACTGTAGAGAAGACCTGATAAGTATAGGACAGCAACTCAAAACTGAAGTCACCTATACTTAAACAGAATCCCACAATATCCCATTGGAGTTAGCAAGATCCCCAGGAGCTCCGTGGATTGTTGTCAGATCAAGCAAGCATAGAAGACAGAGTAGGGAGAGAAAACAGAAGTGGGGATGCAGAGCGGGCCTGCTAACTCAATTGAGGAAGAGACCACAGAAACCCCATTACCATCTATGTTCCTCACAAACGCCAGAACCCTCATAAACAAAGTGGATGAACTACAGCTGCAGATCTCCCACAATCACACAATTCGTGAGTGCTGTCTGATAATTGTCACAGAATCCTGGCTGCACCTGCAAATCCCTGATGCTACAGTGGAGCTAGCGGACTGGGCTTTGCACCCTCAAGATTGCAATATAGCCTCCAGTAAGAGAAGGGGAGGGGGCCTAATTATTTATGTATGTAAAGACTGGTGCACAAACAGCAAAATAACAAACAGCCATTGCTCACCAGATTTAGAGGCCATGACTGTTCAGTGTAGACTGTTTTATCTGCCACAGGAGCTGCGGTATATCACTGCTGTATATTTACCTCCAGATGCTAATGTTAGCATGGTGCTCAGTCACCTTCAAGACTTAATTACCACACAACAGAGAGCTCATCCTGAGGGCATTCGTATCATTGCTGGGGATTTCAACAGAGCATGCCTAAAACTGTGCTCCCCAAACTTTACCAACATATTAAGTGCCTAACCAGGGGAAAAAACACACTTGATCATGTGTATTCAAATATTAAGCATGCTTATAGAGCAAAACCTCTTCCCCACTTAGGACACTCAGACCATCTCACCTGCTTTTACTACCAGACTACACTCTCCTTAGGAAGAGAACAAAACCTAGCAGTCAAACTATTAGATGCTTGCCTGAAAATGCCCTCTCCCAGCTTCAGGACTGTTTTGCCCGCACAGATTGGAGCATCTTCAAACAACAGGACTTTGAGTTATAAACGGAGACTGTGCTTTTCTACATGAAGACCTGTGTAGAAAATCTCAATGTGGACAAACGCATATGGACCTTCCCAAACAGGAAACCCCGGATGACCAGAGAAGTCCAGACTCTGATCAGGGCCCATGACCTGGCTTTTAGAGCAGGTGACACCTCACAGTACAGCACTGTCAGAGCTGAGCTGAGAAGGGACATCAAACATGCTAAGGAGATGTATAAGAGGAAGGTCATGGGCCGCTTTACTGACAGTGACCCATGGCAGATGTGGAGGGGGATACCAGCTCTGACCAACTATATAGGCCAGCGCCCAACAAACAGCAAGAGCAGTAGCACTCTGTCAGAGGAGCTAAACAGCTTTTGTGCATGCTTTGAGACCACCAATAACCTGGACATACTGCCTCACGAGGATCACGACGCTGCACCTCTTTCTCTTCAGGTGCATGAGGTGAGAAAAACACTGAGAGCAGAAAATCCCAGGAAAGCTGCTGGGCCTGATGGCATTCCTGGTGCAGTAGTTAAAGCGTGTGCTGACCACATGCAGAAGTACTTACAGAGCTGTTCATTCTATCTTTAACACATGCCATCATCCCACAATGCCTGAAGGCTGCAACCATCATCCCCGTTCCCCAAAAAACAAATATAAACACTCTCAATGACTATAGGCCCATAGTGTTAACAAGGTCCATTATGAAGGTTTCACAGCACATCAGAGACTGCCTCCCACCTCCTTTGTTCAACATCAGTTTGCTGATAGAGCAAACCGATCTTCAGAGGATGTTGTGGACATCACACTTCATAGAGCACTGAGTCATCTGGAGAACAAACAGAGCTATGTGAGGATGCTCTTTGTGGACTACAGCTCTGCGTTTAACACTATTATCCCAGATATACTAGTAACTGTTATGTCCCTGGAACTTAAAGAAGTTCCCACCCAGGTCCGTTCGTGCTGCGGGGGCGGTTGCCCTCTCTCATTGGTTGGTTCTCCCCAGCAGCCAGCTATAAAAGCAGGCTGCGGGGTCCAACCAGTTGCTGATCGCTGCGAGCCAGTTCCAGGCTTGGCAAGCACGTTCAGTCCTTTATTATTCTAATAAAGTATTTGTTGCATCCATGCCCTGGTTCAGCCTCTCATTACCCGAACTTAACACTGGTGACGAAGGTGGGATGGCTACCAGAGGCACAATGCAACCGCTGAATCACTAGCCGCTGATCCGTAGCCAGAGAGAACGATCAGCAGGCAATAAGAGCAAACGCTGATCCGCAGCCAGAGAGAGCGGTCAGCAGGCAACGAGAGCGAACGCTGATCCGCAGCCAGAGAAAGCGGTCAGCAAGCAGCGAGAGTGAGAAGCGTCTGTAGCCGCTAGTTAGCCAAGCTACAGGGAAAGTGAAGCGCTGCGAGCCGCAGCCGCTGCTTCTTTAGGGCGCAAATTCAAACGGCTGTCATTTGAATTTCCACCCTAGAAGTACAGCGCGGTGCTGTATTACAAAGTCACTGACGCCACGCAGGCGCGATTTCAAAACGCTGCCAACGACCGTTGCAGCCTAACCTCGTGTTAACCCAGAGAGAGAGAGAGAGTTGTGAAAAGCCTCTCCAGAGCTGAAGTCACTTGCCTGCCACAGGCACAAAAACCTTCCTGCTGCTGCCCCAGAGAGATTTTCTCAACAGATTATCCAACCTGATTTTTTTTCCATCATGAACTCCAACCCAGTTTTTCCAGCGTTCAAGCCGGATGAGGAGAAGTGGGAGTCATACAAGAATCGCTTTAACCATTACATCGATGCAATTGGGTTGGCTGATGCAGGGGAGCACCGAAAAAATCATATTTCCTGATCTACTGTGGAGCCATCGCCTTTGATACTGCCACAGCACTCGTGGCTCCACGTGAGTTAAAAACGTTCCTGGACAGAACTGTTAGAAATCCTTACTAACCACTATTCTCCTAGACCCTCACAGATTGCCAGGTGGTTCACTTTCCGAATGAGGAAGCAATCAGACAAAGAGACCATCAACCAGTACATGGCTGCCCTCAGGACTGCAGCTCTCCATTGTGGGTTTGGAACCTACCTGGAGGACATGCTCCTCGACCAGCTAGTCTGCGGAGTCAAGGACCTTCACCTCCAAAGGCACCTACTCGCTAAGAAGGACCTCAACCTCGCGCAAGCCGTCGAGGAAGCCCTGGCAGCAGAGCTGGCAGCACACTCAGCCACCGAAATCCAAGGTCCTGCTTCCAAGCAAAGTGCAGTTTCAGTCCACTCTGAAGAGGTGGTCATCGAAGAGGACCCCAGCGATGCAGCCGACATCCACCGCCTCGCCCATGCCAGACACCCGCAGTTAGGAGCCAAGCAAGAAAGCGTCAGTCCACCCAAGCACATCACCCTGTGCCTATCCAGTGGTGGATCTCACCTGAGGACCACCTGCAAATTCAAGGGAGCCACTTGCAACATTTGCCACAAAAAGGGGCACATCGCTAGAGTCTGCCAGGCTGCTCACAACTTGGCACAAAGGCACCCCTCCTTTTCACATTCTGGACCCCAAAGGCAAGTATTGAACTGTCGCACTCGCCACCATGCTAAGCACGCTTGCCATGCCATTAGTAAAATCTCTCTCTCCGTTTTGTGAGAAGGTAGACCTTGTCGCATGGAGGTTGACACGGGGTCAGCGCTCTCAATTATCTCTTGGAGCACCATCAAGAGACTACAGCCCAATCTATCCAGAAACCGGCTCCAGAAGTGCCAGTTTAGCCTGAAGGACTACCAGGGGAAGGACATTCCTGTAATCGGCAGAGGCAAGTTTCTTGTCAATTTTAAAACTTTCAAAGGCCACCTACCTCTAGTGGTAGTTAACGGCAACCTCCCCACACTCTTGGGGCTTGATTGGTTCCCCCCATCTCGGCCTAGGGTTAACAGGAGTCCATGCTGTCTCAACCTCAGACACTGACTCCTTATTCGCTGACTACTCAGACGTATTCAGCAATGAACTGGGGTGTTATAACGGTACCCCTATCTCATTCTCAGTCGACCCCAAGCAGTCCCAATCAGGCTAAAACCTCGTAGAGTCCCATTCGCTATTCGGCCTAAATTAGATGCGGAACTGGATAAATTATTAAAACAAGGGGTCATTGAGCCAACAGATTTCGCCAAATGGGAGACGCCCATTGTCACACCCTCAAAAAGACGGTAGCCTGAGAATTTGCTCGGACTACAAAACCACAATTAATAAGTTTTTACAAGTTAGCGCTTACCCAGTGCCCGTCATTCAGTATTTATTACACACTTTTGAACCTGGCAGCATTTTTGCCAAATTGGACATGTCTCAAGCGTATCAACAGTTCCCTGTTGACAACCAAACAGCGGAACTCCAGACCATCGTCACCCACGGGTGCTTTCCGGTGCAAGCGTCTCCAATTTGGCGTAAGTGTTGCCCCAGGCATTTTTCAATCCCTCATGGAGCGGATTTTGCAGGGCCTCCTGGTGTAGTACCCTACTTCTCGGACGACATCTTAGTCTCAGCCAGGGACAGACCCCAACTCTTCCAGAGAGTTCGAGCAGTGTTAGAGAGGTTCAGACAGCATGGCCTCAAATTAAAAAAAAAAAAATGTGCGATTGCCACTAGACAGGTGGACTTTCTGGGTTATAAAATTGACGCCTCAGGCATTCACCCCTGGAGTCCAAGGTTAAGGCAATTCACGAGGCACCCACTCCAACCTCCAAAGCGGAACTACAGGCCTTCTTGGGGCTATTGAATTTTTACGCGTCGTTCCTGCCCCATAAAGCATCTGTGGCGGAACCCTGCACAGACTTTTGGATAAAAAATCGGCTTGGCATTGGGGTCACAAGGAAGACTCCGCTTTTGCGCAGTCAAATCACTACTCACGTCGGAGGCGGTCCTTATTCAGTTTGACCCCAACCTTCCATTAGTGCTAGCAGCGGACGCATCCCCTTTTGGAATTGGGGCAGTGTTAAGCCACAGGCTCCC
The DNA here is from genome assembly GCF_049901715.1 of Pseudonaja textilis. NCBI lineage: Eukaryota > Metazoa > Chordata > Lepidosauria > Squamata > Elapidae > Pseudonaja > Pseudonaja textilis. The sequence continues at coordinate 88,665,936 of NC_142008.1, read as the reverse complement.
CAATGGCTCCGAGGCCCCCATCGCTTTTTTTTCAGGACGCTCTCTGCAACAGAGCGCAACTATAGCCAAATCGATAAGGAAGCTTTAGCAGCTGTCGCAGCTGTGAAGAAATTCCATGAATTTCTTTTTGGCCACTTTTTCGAGCTGGTCACAGATCATAAGCCTCTCCTGGGCCTACTAGCAGGTGACAAACAGACCCCTCAAGTCCTGTCTCCTAGAATGACGAGGTGGACTCTTTTCCTAGCGGCATACTCGTATAGACTCATACACCGTCCAGGTAAAACATTGTCTCACGCAGACGCCCTCAGCCGCTGCCCCCTGCCTGCACCAGCTGAGGATCCTGCCCCGGTCCACGCTATCTTTGAGGTCACCCAACTGGACCTCCCCATCACTGCCCTTGACATTGCTGCTAAAACCAAGGCAGACAAAACGCTCGCCCAGGTGCTCGACTGGGTGAGGAGGGGGTGGCCGGGTGGCAATGTTGAAAACAAATTCTCACCTTTCAAGACCCGCATGCAGGAATTGTCCAGTTTGCAGGGCTGTCTACTGTGGGGCACTCGAGTGGTCATCCCGACCTTACTGCGTACCCGAGTTTTCGAGGCGTTGCATGCGGGCCACCCTGGCATCGTCAGAATGAAGGCATTAGCACGCAGCTACGTATGGTGGCCCGGCCTCGACGATGACATCAGCAGATGGGTAAGCTCCTGCCATCCCTGCCAGGAATCCTGTCCATCCCCTCCAATTGCCACCCCCACCACGTGGGAAAGCGCCAGCGCACCCTGGTCCAGGATTCACATCGACCTAGCGGGCCCGACGCACGGCAAAATGTTCCTGGTGGTCGTGGACTCTTACTCTAAATGGATTGACGTGGCACAACTGTCCACAACCACCACGCAAGCGGTCACCAAGGTATTAACTCGCCTATTCGTAACGCACGGGCTACCAGACTCAATTGTTTCCAACAATGGCCCCCAGTTCGCATCGGCTGAGTTCAGTCGCTTCGCTGCCAATCTGGGCATCCGCCACATCTTCACGGCTCCCTTTCATCCTGCCAGTAACGGGTTGGCAGAAAGAGCCGTTAGGACCACTAAAGAAGCTCTGGCTAGGTTCAGCAAGGAAGACTGGCACCACAAACTCTCCCGTTTCTTGCTGAGCCAGCACTCAACCCCGTGCACAGTCACTAATAAGTCCCCGGCTGAACTCCTGATGGGTAGACGCCTGCGGACTGTATTGGACAGGCTGCACCCACATTACTGCCTGACTCTCCCTCGCTTCCACATCGGGGTTAGGCATTTTGTCTTACAGGAACCCGTGTTCGCGAGGAACTTCGCTGGAGACCCTCTGTGGATCCCGGCGAGGTCGTGGCCATCACCGGACCCAGGTCGTATCGAGTCAGACTGGAGGATGGCCGGATCTGGAGAAGGCACCTGGATCAGCTGCGGAAGCGCCAAGACACTCACGTTAGCAGTGACTCATGGTTGCAGACCGGTGCAGGGCTACAGCATCAACCCCACATCAGCACCAATTCCAGGGACCAGTTCACGCCTGCAGCCGAGTCGGGACCCCGAACACGACCCGTGACCACCTGATGGCTGACCAGTCCGAACCAGTCAACGGAAACACATCCCCAGTGACCAGCCCTATGAGCCCCGATCCGGCACTGACTGAGGAACGCGTTCGTGACACCCCACTGGTCCAACCTTCAGTTGCAGACTCTGATCTACCAGACAATTCCCCAGAGTTGCGCCGTTCTGGGCGCCAGCACAAGCCTCCCGCGCCTTAAAGACTATGCGTGTTCGCATCTGGGGGAAGGGGTGTTATGTCCCTGGAACTTAAAGAAGTTCCCACCCAGGTCCGTTTGTGCTGCGAGGGCGGTTGCCCTCTCTCATTGGTTGGTTCTCCCCAGCAGCCAGCTATAAAAGCAGGCTGCGGGGTCCAACCAGTTGCTGATCGCTGCGAGCCAGTTCCAGGCTTGGCAAGCACGTTCAGTCCTTTATTATTCTAATAAAGTATTTGTTGCATCCATGCCCTGGTTCAGCCTCTCATTACCCGAACTTAACAGTAACCAAACTGTATAATCTGCAGGTCCCCACTCCCACCTGCTCCTGGATTAAGAACTTTTTGACAAACAGACCACAGTCTCTTAGATTTGGCCCCCATCTTTCTTCCACTATCACACTCAGTACTGGTTCCCCCAGGGTTGTGTCTTGAGCCCCCTGCTATATGCCTTGTACACCTTTGACTGCTTACCAAGCCACACAGCAAACACCATCATAAAGTTTGCATACGACACGACCGTGATTGGTCTCATCTCCGGAGAGGATGAGACAGCATATAAGGCAGAAATAGAGAACCTGTCTATCTGGTGTTCACAGAACAATCTGTCACTGAATGTCCATAAAACCAAAGAACTGATTATGGACTTCAGGAAACATGGACAGGACCACGCCCCACTCATCATCAACGGAGAATGAGTGGAAAGTGTCCCTATGATCAGATTCCTTGGCATCCATATTTCAGCTGATATCTCCTAGTCTCCTAACACCAAGGCCATAGTGAAGAAGGCTCAGCAGTGGCTGCACTTCCTGCGGGTTCTCAGGAAGAACAATCTGGATAAGAAGCTGTTGCTGGCTTTCTATAAAGCCTCTGTGGAGAGCACTCTGACGTGTTGTCTGGGTGTGTGGTATGCAGGCTCCACAGTTGAGGACAGGAAAACTGTACAGAGGGTGATAAACACAGCTCAAAAGATCATTGGTTGCTCTCTGCCCTCCCTGGAAGACTTAGCCAGGTCCCACTGCCAAAGCAGAATCAAGGCCATTATAGAAGACCCCTCACACCCTGGCAATTATCTTTTTGACCTGCTGCTGTCTGGATGGCGTTTTAGGTCAATAAAATCCCACACCACTAGACTAACAAATAGTTTCTTTCCCTGGGCCATCCGAACCACAAATAAACACAAAGTAATTACCTTATTAAGATGTGAAAAGATGTGAAATCTCAATACCCCATTCAGATGTATAATAACATATTACAGTACAATCCATTTCTTGTGTATTATACTCGGCTAAGCATTACAGTCAGTGTTGGATGTATATTTTGTAGATATTTGTAGATATTGTATTCTCAAATTGCAAATAGAAATGTGGGTACTGTATTTTTCTTATCTTCATTTTTAAGTACTTTGGTTTTATTGTATTGTGAACAGTTGCTGGGGTGCATCCACAGTTTCATTGTACTTGTACAATGACAATAAAGTTCTTCTAATTCTAATTCTATTGCTAGAAATGGGACAACATATAGAACCTTGGATAGATTTTTAATTGGCCACTGGCCAGAGAGATATAAAGAAATGGTCCATTACTATAGATTCTGCCCTATGTGTCAATTGCTAAAACCAAAAGAGTAACAGAATAAAGTTCCTATGAAGAAAAAGTTCCTTTTTCTAAAATGATGTGGACATCGTAGGCCCTTTGCCATGATCGCCAACCCCCCAAAACTTTAACCTTAGACTTTCAACTATTGACCTCACCTCTTTCCTAAAAGGTCTGTAGGGGGCGTGCATAAGCGCACCAACGTGCCTACCGTCCCTGTCCTATTGTTTCTTTTTTTTCCCCTTATATGTATCCATGTATTCATAACTATGATTTTACTTATACCTATATCTTGTAAGCAACTGACAAACCAAACCAAATAAAATAAATAAATGATTCATTAAAGCAAAAGAGTATATCCTGGTTGTCTGCAATTATGCAACTTGGTATCCTGAAATGGTCCCATTAAGGAATTTGACAGCCAAAAGAATAGCAGAGGTGCTAGTAAAGATCTTTAGTAGGGTAGGAATAACAAATGAGATTCTCATGGATCAAGGATCCAATTTCCAATTAGTGCTGCTTAAATATTTATATGCAGACCCAGAAATAAAAAAGGTAGTCTTTATTGTCCATAGATATTCTTACAGAAAGGATGAACCAGATCCTAAAATCTGTGGATTAGAAGGATATTTTCAAAGGTTCATATCTCTTTTCTCTACTGTAGCTCAAGCTCCCATAGATCTAACAAGAAAACATAACCCTCCAAGATGCAGTGGTTTAAATTATGCCAGGAACCATCTGAGCAAGTAAAGGATGCACTATGTGGGAAATCAATATTGAAAAGGCCGGATTTTCAATACCCTTTTTGTTTGTTTGTTTGACACATCTTCCATAGGCTCAGGCACAGTACTTACCCAAAACCATGAAGGGGTGGAGTATCCTATGATCTACCTCTCAAAGATACTCCTCCGAAACAACAAAAGTACAGCAGAAGAAGCCTATGCACTAAAATGGGCTATCAATGCTTTGCCTGTATATTTGTGGGGTCAGGGATTCACTGTAATAGCCAAGCACCAACTGCTCACCTGGCTGGAACAAATGAAAGATAACAATTCATGTCTCAGTTAGTTAACATTGCAACTGTGCCATTTAGTTAATATTGCAACTGTATTGTTTCAATATTTTACACAGAGTGGGACAGCAACATGTCATTGCTGGTCCCCTACTGCAGTATGAGAAAGACACAGAAATGGCATCAGTCTCTTAAAAAATGGCTAAGATATGTGCTGCTGTTGTCCTGTCTCTTTAAGCTCTCTCCTCAGCCAGCCTAGCTACTGTGGCTATAAATCGGTGCTGAGGGACAACCGATGTGGCGATGTTGGTGTGTAAGAGTTAGAAGAGGGGAGGAGGTGTAAAGGAAAGGAGGGAAAGCAGCTAGAAAAATATTTTTTCCTAGCAGAAATTACAAGGAGTAGGAGTAGCAGGACTCACAAGGAGTAGTTGGAGTTGCAATAGTAGCAGTGGGCAAGAATGAAGTAGGGGTGAGTAGTGCACAATAGACTGCAGATGCTTGTGTGCATGTGTTGTCTAGGGGACTGTGTTATTGACTTGTTTGTATTTGGAGCGTATTGAATTGAGTATACTGAACAGAATCCAGGACAGACAGATCCAGTATCTCTTTGGAAGACACATTATAGGGATTTGTGGCCATTAGGGGGCACGTATCACAATATAGAGATAAACTAGCAGTTCAAAGGGGTGCGATGGCTCAGCAATTAAAAACGGAAAACTGACACTCTGGGTTCAAGAACTGAGCTCTCTGTGATGGGGTTGCCTCAGCTCCTGCCAGCTTAGCAATTCAAAAGTAGACAAAGGCAAGTAGATAAATAGGTACCACTTCAATAGGAAGGTAACAGTGTTCTGTGTGCCTTGGCTAAGAAACAGAGATGGACACTACCTTGTAGAGTCAGACACAACTGGACAGGGAAAACCTTTAGATATACTTATAAAAGGGGAATTAGGGGATTTCTGATCTTGTTTTCCTTTTTAAAGAGAGACCATAAATTTTGTTGTTTAGCTTTCCCTGTATTGTGTTCTCTATGCACCACACAAAGATTTTGACAGTTATTTTTAGTTATACACCATCTCATAGAATATTGAATGTTATTAATGAATAAATAAGAAAATCAGCATTCTTCAAACCGGCCTGCTGTACTAGGGTATACAGACGAGGTGTTGACAATAATTCCCAAAATTTCAATTCAGTATATCCAGTGGGCATTTTGGAATTTGTAGTCCAATGCATTTGGAGGTGGTTGCTGCAAACAGTCTTTCCATTGTCTGAAAATAGGCCATTTGAATCTATTTACATATTTTTGTGCACTTCTCTTTCTGCTAGTCTGTGAGTGAAAACGCGACTGGGCAGAGTATAGGAGTTTCCTACCAAAAATAACTAGAAATCCTAATGAGGCATTTATAGCAAATATAAAGAATAAAGAGAGCAAATTCACCCCCCTATGAGCAGCCCCTTGTCCAGCAGGACTCACTTAAAAAGAACAGGGATGTGGTCAGTGTAGTGAAAATACGCTTATTTTGTATTTGAAAATATTACTCTGGGGAGAGCCAGATCAAGGGACTTGGAGTGCTTATTTAAACAACTTTATAAAACTGCCTAATGCATCCAATTCTGGGCAGCTTATAATACTTTTTTTAATGAGAGGGTCAAACCTGAATAAAAAGAACAAAAACCAAGCCTGATTCTGCAAAAACATCATCCAGATGAGAATGTCTATGGAAATTCTCAGTCATACAGGTTGCTGACAAAGAAGCTTCTTGGATGAGAAGTGAAATGTCTTCAAATAAAAATCAGAAAGTCCAGTTGCCTCGTGAAAAAAGCACCTTGGGGACATTCAATGAAAAGAATATTTTATCCTATGGCCTGGGGGAGAGAGCCAGAACTTCAAATTCGCTTAAAGGATGACAGGGTCAGGGCCATAAAAATCCCCGGGGTTCTTAAAAGATACATGGAGAGAAAGAAATGCTAAAACTAAACAATACACCTTCTATTCAAATAGACACTTATCATGGTCCAGAATAGATATGATATGGATGTCAACAGAATTAATATCTAACATTCAAGAAATAAATATTGAAACAAGTATTTGGGCAGATAACAATCCAATGACAATTAAATGGAAAGGACAAAAAAGAAGATCTAGATGGACATTAAATAATACTATTTTAAAGGAAAAAGACTTCACACAGTGGATGGAGAAAGAATTGGCTTTTTTCTTTAGAGAAAACAAAAAAGAAGATACATCAATTCAGAATGTATGGGGTACAATGAAGACATATGTTAGAGGCTTGATAATAGACTATACAAGGAAAAGGAATACTACGAAAAGGCTAACCTCTAAGGCCCTAGAGGATGAGCATAAAAGACTTGAAAATGCCACAGAAAAAGGACATCAAGCTAAAAATGGATATAATTAAACACAAAATGAGTCAAATAGAAAAAGAAGAATTAGCACAGAAAATTAGAGGTGCTAAACAGAACTATTTTGAAGACGCAAACAAACCAGGTAGATGGTTAGCATACAAATTGAGAAAGGAGGAAGAATCAAGGAAAATATTGCAATTAATAGATGACCAAGGCCAAGTTTGCCATGGTAGCAAAGAGAAGAAGGAAATCATTTGAGACTTCTATGGGAAATTATACATGCAAGAGAATATTGATGAGGAAAGAGTTAAGCAGTACTTACAGAATGCTAATTTACCTCAGATACCTAAAGAGACTGAAAAAATGTTAGAAAGCAATATAATGATGATGGAGTTAACTGAAGTACTCAAGAAGCAAAATAATGGAAAGGCACCAGGCCCAGATGGACTTCCAGCAGAATTTTATAAAACATTACAAGAATCATTGAATCTTCCATTGCTAGAAGTTATGAATGAAGTTATGTTAAAGAAGAAGATACCTAAATCACGGTCAGAAGCCTATATTACACTTATTCCAAAAGAGGAGGCCGACCCATTACAAATTAAGAACTATACACCCATTTCTCTACTAAATGCAGATTATAAAATCTTTGCTTCAATATTGGCAGAAAGACTTAAAAAGTATTTAAATAATTTTATCCATCCTGATCAAAATGGATTTCTGCCAAAGAGACAAATTAAAGACAATACGAGAGTAATCTTGGACACCTTGGAATACTACGAGGCACATCCTGAAAAACAAATGGCTCTGATATTTCTAGATGCACAGAAGGCATCTGACAATGTGAATTGGCGATTCATGTTATTACTGTTGGAACAGATGGGTTTTGCTAGAAAATTTATTCAAGCAATAGAAGCTGTACACTATAAGCAAACAGCAAAGGTAATGATAGAGGGAGAGCTGACAGACTCTATTATAAGAAGAGGAACAAGACAAGGGTGCCAATATTCATGAATAAATCCGAAAAATGTTGGAAATGTCATCAGACACCTGGCTCATATTACCATATGTGGTGGACTTGTGCGGATGCTAAAAAATAGTGGACTAAAATCCACATGTGGTTGGAAAAAAATGACAAAAAAACATATAGACTTGAAACAAGAGATATTTTTATTGGGAATTTTACCTGAAATATAAAGACTTGAAATACCTGATTGTAAATGTATTAACAACGGCTAAGATTGTATTTGCTAAAAACTGGAAAAATGAGAAAATACCATCACAGGAGGAAATCATTAAGAAAATATTGGAATGTGCTGAAATGAGTAGATTGACATTTGAAATTAGAGAACAAGAGGATAAACAATTTTATAAAATTTGGGATCTTTTATCAATGGTTAGACAATAAAGTACAGTAATGAAATATGTAAACTTTTAGAAAATAATAAATATATAAAGATGTACTTCTTTCTTATATCTACAAAATGATTTTAGGATAGATTTGGGATGATAATATGAACTGTTATAAAACAAACTAAGTAAATTATGATTATCTTGTAAAACATGAATGAGTAAAAGTATAGTTAAATGATTGATTAATGATGATACTAAGGTATTTAATTTTTGATTGACAATATGATATTATATGTAATGTAATTGTAATTGAAGACTACGAAATGGAAGCACAAAACAATTTGTAAACCAACCGGCACACTGTATGTACACCTATGGAATATAGCTTGTTATGTTTTGTTTGTTTATGTTTGTTTTTAAAAACCAATAAAATTTTAATTTGTTTTTTAAAATCCCTGGGGTTATACCATTGTGGATGCTTCTCCAGATAAGGCATGCTTCCTGGGATCCTTTAGATATTGTTTCAAGGAACATTCTCACTTTGCTGGATCTGCCAGTGGGCAATTATAATGGGAGAAAGTGGATCCTCTGGGTAACCACACATGAAGGGTTTTATGGGTCACCACCAGCATCTCAAATTGCACACTGAAACTCACTAGCCATTTCAGCTCAAGCAACCTTTAGATATATTTTAGATAGACATAAGCGTCACATAAGGTTGCATTCTGGACCAATCACAGACTCCAAATGGTTCTCATAGATAATCCTTTATAGATGCATTGAAAAAGTCTAAATGTGAAGTGTTTAGGATATGAGTGACTGAGAGAAAGGATTCTGAGTCCAGGAGGAACAAAACTGGTGCAATAGGAGAATCTGGACAAAGGCCTTCCTGGTCACAACTGTCACTTGCTCTTTAAACAGGAGCAGGTAACCAAGGAGAACCCTACTTGCATATCAGTTCTGTGCAACACCATCTGGGATATGTCTGATCTTGAGAGAACTAAACATCCATAGCCTCTCCACCCCATGTAAAGTCAAATTAAAGCCTGTTCCTCTCTGTCTAGATCTTCAAAGTCTCAAAGCACTAGGACATAGTATTAGTAACAGTACTTGGTCAGTTCAGGTTTGAGATGTATGGCTGAGTATCATCAGCATACCAAACAAACAGGCGGGGTGCTGGCTATTGATCTCAGCAGTTTTATATAGCTGTTAAAACAGAGGTAAGAGATTCAACCCCTAGTGTGTCCCATGAGTAAAGGCCAAAGGCTTGACCTCTCCCTTTCCCCTAATATTAATGGAACTTACTTAAGAGAAAGGAAACCAACCCTGCTCCTGGCCACTACTCCTTATCCTCAAAGATCCCAGTCAATGGTACTGAAAGCAGATATCAAGGAAATCCAGGTCATCACCCCCTACATCACAATGTCCTTAGAAATTGTCCACAAGCACAAGCAGTGCTGTCTGTGTACTATGTTCCAACCTGCAAACTTACTTAACTGATAGATAAGCTTTCTTCATATAGACCAAGCTACCTGTTTCCCAAATGATTTCCCCCATTCCTTGCAGTCAGATGCACTCATTGGTCTCTTCCACATGACCAAATCAGTGTAATGTCCACTTCCTTGAGCCAAGAAAAAAATGGCATGAATCATGTTCCAATCCCTGTTGCCACATAACATTAACAAGGTCAAGGAACAGTCCTAACTAACTATACTTGCATAGCGCAAAGCATTAATAGATTCCACTGGACTCATTTTTCCTCCCACCAAACATTCCATCTGCTGGAAAATAAACACCAAACCCTAACACAGACTGGGCAAATTTGGAAAGATGCATCAAGTGATAACTTCAGTCATTTGATTAACATGGACAGGATGAAGTAGAAATGGTACTTCGGATGGTGCAATTTTTGTCCCATGTCTCTTACCTATTAGGCTATTTCTGAAGATGGGTATAGCAATTTTCTGAAAGAATGTTCAATAGCCTGGCCCACAAATAACAGGTGTAGAGAGTGTGTAGGATACAGCAGGAGGGAACAATCAATAAAAGGCTAGTCATCTATCGCCACCAAGGGAAGGATGGTGCTGTCAACAAATGTCGAGAAATGATGTCCACTTCCCTCTGACTAGGAGGAGGGAAGAAAGAGGGGGTGGGGATGGAGGGAGGGGGAGAAGGAGAGGGAAAGAGAGGCTGCATCTGCATTTTGCTGATTCCAAGACAACAATCCTAACAATTTTCAGCACTCTAGCTGCCTCTTCAGAGATAAACAATAATACAAGGATCAAAAAGAGCAGCCATAAAAATCCCTTTGTTGGCAGAAGCATCAGAAAACCTGAAATGAATCCAATGATGACAGAACTAGTAGCATACAATGGGCACCATCCAACTTTCTTTCTTAATTTAAAGTGATATTCTAATAGTACAAGCCTAGTATTCTTTCAAAGCAACAATAACCCCGTGTTTAAAAAAAGAAACAGGTCCAAAGCACTAAAGATTTGTTTATAAAATAAATCCTGACAAGGGTTAAATGGAAAGTGATGAGCAGGCATGACATGTGAAACAGTCTATGTGGAATCCAACTGTTGGTTTCTCCTGTTGTACAGTAATGGGCTGTGTGAAAATAACCTTGGGTAAACAGGAGGAAGAGCCGCAGCCTAGATAAGAGAAACCTTAATCCAAAAGAGGGATGAGTGTGGAAACATTATCTCAGATGGCACCCTACCTAGTTTTCTGGAGAGTAAAAATAAGTGAGGGGAGTGGTGCTTTCAGGTTTGCAAGATTCTGTCATGGTAACTTTACAATAAAAGTAGTGTTAATACTGGTACTTCTGATCTGAACTACCTCAAAGGGCTGACATCTGCAACTTCGTGTCAGAGGCCAGAGAGAATTGTGCCAAGCAACCAGACCTAAGAAGTGATGCCTAAAGGTGCAGGAGATAGATCCAAACTTTAATACCTACCAAATGATGTAAAATATGCCAGAACGTATCTGTAGAACAAGAAGTAAAACATGACTTGAAAATCAGAAGAGCTAAAAACAACTTTAAGCTTCTTTAGGGATGGACTGGATATGAGAAGAAAACCATTTTGCAAGAGTCAGTGAGTTTGTGTATGTTTGTGTGTGTGTTAGAGAGAGATTTAATGTATCACTTTTTCTTCCTAAAATGCTCCTGGTTTTATTATATATGACCACTGACTGACTATGGACAGTTTGGAAATGTACTAATTAAATACGTGGTGAGCAGGACTAGGGGAGAAATGTAAACCTCTCCTTCCTGGCTCCTCTCTGTGACTTTTTATTCACACACATATTTAATTTTCCCAAAGACATTATGTTCCTTCTCCTTTTGTTCATTTGCATGACTTGATGTAGCACCAACTAGGAAAGTGAAGTAGAACGGAAGTGAATAGGTAGATGAAATGGATGTTTTGGATTGAAATCTGAATACAAGAAGAATTTGGAAGGCCAAGGCATAGGGTGCATTTCTTCAATATAGATCACTAGGATTTCTATTTCCAGTCCCAAAAACTTGATGGTGTGGATTGCATGCTTTTGGTCTTAATTCTTGTGTGAACCTAACCATTTGAGGTTGATTATGTCAATTGTTAGTTACTCTGGAGATTAATCCCTAACATATTTTGAATAAAACTAAAGGAACATAAAGATCACATTATATCCATTCTTGTTGTAGAGTAGAATGTACTATATTTTCATACTTATCTGTCTACATGAATAGAGGCTATAACTGTATTAATTATTGTCTTCCAAGAGGCCCCAGCCCAAGTCTGGACAGGCCAACCCTGTATTTTTTTTAAAACTTGCATGGCTAAGGGGAAAAAATCAATTTGGAAAATGGAAAGTTATCAAGAGCCGCTCCAATAGTTATAAAACTAGGATTAGAATAATGTAGAAAAAAGGTAGCAACCTTCTTTAGAGCAGCGGTTTCCAACCTTGGCAACTTTAAGCCTGGATGACTTCAACTCCCAGAATTCCCCAGCCGGTTGGGGAATTCTGGGAATTGAAGTCCGCAGGGCTTAAAGTTACTAAGGTTGCAGACCCCTGTTTCAGAGGATGGTAGTTCCCCACCCTGCCATCAATGAATGTCTCTGGATGGGGCAGCATTCTAGTTTGAATGATGGAGCTAGGTTGAGTGTCTTTTCCAAGCCTTCAGATTTGAGTTGGTTATTGTATATTATCAAATTTGGGACGGGAAGAACCAGATATAATTTTACTTGAAAACAAACTTGCCCTGTTACATTTTAAATACTATGTTTGAAAGGCAGGCTTTTGTTTCCAACGGTAAAAATATTCCCATCCCCTTCAATATAGGAAAGTAACCGTCGGCACACACCGGCCTGAAGGTAAAGGAGCACTGGACTCAAAAAAAGCTTTCTTTTGAGTACTGTAGTGTATGAAAGCATAAAATTGTACCGTGCCTCAAGTTATCTTGGAAAGCAGAGGGAAAAGGTAACGCTTGGACGGTTTTTCATTAAGTTTTGAACTTCCCTTTCGCAGCCAGCAAACGCAAAGGAAAGAGATCTTCACCGCTTTCTTTCAACCGGTGTGGGAGGAGGAGCGGGGACGGAAAATCAGCAGCCATCCAAGGAGCTCGGCAGCTGAACTGTGGAGGGAAGCGGCGGGTGTTCCCAACTTACCGCAGACTCCGGCGGCGACCAGAAGAAGCAGGCTAAAGACCAGAAGCGCAGGGGAAGCAAATTTGCCCATCCTGGTCCCAACTTAACAAAACTGTGGAGCGGAGTGGAGAAGTTTGTTTCCGAAGTTCTAGCAAGCCGCGTCGCCGAGAGGTCCGAATATCGGGCAGACGAAGCCAGAGAGAGGAAACAGCTGTCAGATGGGAGTCACGGAATGCCCTCGCCGGTGGCTGAGGTCGCAGCTTCATAGGATCCTTTCTCCACCCCTCCCAGAAAGAACGGGCGGGGGGCTTGGCAGGGAGGAGACGACCTCTGCCAGCCACTGCCATACACCCTTTATCCCTGGCAAAGATTTCCTCCCCCAGTGCCTAAATTCATTGGCCACCTTTCCCCCCCCTTTCTTTTTAGTGGCGGAATGTACCCTAAACTTCCCTATTCCTCCTGCGCCTAATTCCCTTACTACAGTGGAGCTACTGTAACAAAACTACGGGAATCAAACGTGAGAAAAACACCCCTCTCCTTTTAACCTACTTGACCCGCTGGGTTTAATGACAAATTTAAAGAAACAGCAGCAATCATCCCATTCAAACTGGCTCCAATTCCTAACCCCGAACTATTATTTCTTCTTCTTCTTCTTCTTCTTCTTCTTCTTCTTCTTCTTCTTCTTCTTCTTCTTCTTCTTCTTCTTCTTCTTCTTCTTCTTCTTCTTCTTCTTCTTCTTCTTCTTCTTCTTCTTCTTCTTCTTCTTCTTCCTCTTCCTCTTCCTCTTCCTCTTCCTCTTCTTCCTTTTCTTCCCCCTTCCTTGTTTTTTTTGGCGGGGGCGGGGTCGGTTCCTTGACCATCATCTTCAGAAATGGGAACTCTAGCCCTTGGGGGGAGAAAGTGAGAAAGAAGTTGAGAGAGGTGGTGGCATTCCCACCCCCCCCACCAAAAACCCCCCACACACAAACCACTACCTGCCTTTTACCCTTAAGCAAGTTATACCTTGGCCTTGCCCACTTTGGCATCATCCCCTACGAATGTACAAATGGCAAAAATCTCACAGAAGTATATAATCCTTGGAGAAATATTTACATAAATGCTCTTCTTTGAAGATGATTTTAGATGGGTTAGTTTGTATATCCACCTACAGCTTTGCATAACCCTCTCAAAACTTTCAATTTATCAAAGAATTTGTATAGCAATTATAGCTCTAGAGATAATTACAGAACAGATTTTAAGGGATCAAGAAGTATCAGATACAAACTCAGAGATTTGAGATGGTTGAATAAAGCATAGAATAGGTAAAGTGCTATGTGTAATGCTTTAAAAATTGCATCCTGCAGTTCTAATTTAGAAAAACTGGATTCCACTATCAATATAAACCATATAAACTACGTCAAATATAAACCTACTGTACAATTTTACTGGCTTCTTCTGCTTTTGTTAAACATGGGAAACAATGCACCCCTTATCCTCCTCTCCTTCTGATATTTCAGCAGACATTCCTCACAACTTTCCAAGTCAAGGCAAAGGGACTAGATGTTAACCAAGACTGAAGAAATTTAATTTGGAACTTACACAAGGGGATGTGGGAGGGGGCTAATATTTCATCATTTTTTTGGATGATGTCCTGAATATTTTTAACCTACATGCATGTTCATCCGAATGCAAGTAAAAATTCCTGGTGCTTGCTACCTACTTAATTAAATAAGATACACTCAACACACTATCAAAAGAAGGCATTAATGGAATGGGAAAATGATATGTCAGGAATCTCTTAGTAAAGGACTTCAAAACTGTCTGAAAGCATTTGAGCTTCTTTAATGTACAGGCAGATGAGTCACATGTAGCCTTTTGATCTCATTTGGTCTCTGTAGTTTTGCTGCCCTCTACCGTGCAAAAATAAAATCCTCATAGTCAAGCAAAGCCATTTTCCTAGCTTGTTTTTAAACATGCAACTGAAACTGAGGAAAATTGAATTGAAAGTAGACTTCCAGTTCTAATTCCCAACCTGAACATGTTTACAGCTATTCCAAAATCGTATCACTTGATTGCTTATACAGGACCAAGCTCCAAGCAGTAAAAGATTTTTTTATTCAACCTGTCTGCATTCTTGAAAGTATGTCTACACCCTTATATAGTATAGTATCTTTGGCAACAAGATCCATCAAAACAGGAGTCTCCTTGGGAGTGGAAGAGCTACTTGAGAGTTTAAGTTCTCCTTGTGAGCAGGACCATTTGGAATACAGTGAACTAATTACAGTTAAATCCTGGCTACGGAGACATGCATGAGAATTTATATTACAAACTCAGGGAGGAACTAAAGAAGTGGATTTATTGAAGGACTGTAGATTTTGTATATGACTCATTCCTTGAGGGCATTTGTTTCTTCCAAACTTCTTTTCTACCTCAGCATCATGTAAAAAGTGAAACTAAGGCCATTGCCTGTTGGCCCAACAAGATTCTCATCTCCATTATTTAGCATAATTTTCAACTATGCATTCTAACTGTGTCCACACCAGCATTAGATATATTGGAGTATGCTTTCCATTATAATTTCCCAGTATAACAATTTGTCCATGCAGAATTAGGATTGAATGAGATTTAGTCCAATGCAGAGGGGATTCACCAGGTGGTCTTTAGCTATTCTAGGTGTGATCTTACTGAGGCTTTATAAACTGGTATTAATATTAGTACCTCCCATACCTTGATTGTATCCAGGGGTGGGATTCTACCAGTTTGTACCTATTTGCTAGAGTTGTTAACATTCTAAGCAGTTCGGAGAACCAGTTGTTAGAAGAAATTACTGGCCTAATCCTGTAAGGAAGGCAGGAAGGAAACATTCTGGTGTTGCTTACAGGAACTGCCTCTCCGTTAACCCTTATTACATTCTTGGCAGGACTAGACTTCCTGTCTCAGGAACCTCTCTGGAGTTTTTCCCCCCTCCTTTGCTGGCACTTTGCTTGTGTGGAGTGACCATTCAAAGTTACAATGGCACTGAAAAAAGTGACTTATGACCATTTTTCACACTTACGACTGTTGCAGCATCCCCACAGTCTTGAGAGGCCAGGCGAGGAGATGCATGCCTCAATGTGAGTGATATTGAATTGGCCACACCCAGCCAATAACATGACCACCAAGCCATGTCCACCCAGTCACATGACCACCAAGCCACACCCACCACCTAAGCCACACACACAGAACCAGTTATTAAAAAATTTGAATTCCCCCCATTGTTAATGAAATTTAGAATTGCATTGGCTTTTTTGACTGCCGCCATAGACTATTGGCTCACATTTAATTGGTTGTTCACTAAGACTCCAAGATCCCTCTCACAGTTACTGCTATTAAGCCTGGTTTCACCCAGTCTATATGTGTATTTTTGATTTTTCTTGCCTAAGTGTAAGACTTTCCTTTTCTCTACATTGAATTTCATTTTGTTAGATAGGACTCGGTGTTCAAGTCTGTCAAGATCCATCTGGATCTTGACCTATCATCTAAGGTATTGGGTATTCCTGCCCGTTTAGTATCATAATCATAATAATTGTAGTATTCCTTTCCTAGAAAATGCTTTCCGGCAGCATTCATGCTAGGCACTTTGGCACTAAAATGTTATTTTAAAACATTTTAGTTCTTTGAAAACATCAATATATACTCTTGTAAAACACTATGTGCATACTTGGTCACTGCTTTAATTTTGCTAAGAACTATTTATAAAAAAAAAAAAACAATTTATGTCCCACATTATTTTATGATATTAAGAATTTTACATTGTAAGAATGTAAGAAGAACTCTGTTGATCCCGGATCAGATCACAAACAATGTAGTCTACATTCTGTTTCAATAATGGTTGCATTTCTCTCTGCATATAAATATGACAGCATACGGCTTGATTCCTCTTCTGCAACTATTGATCTACCCAAATATTACTCTGATTTTGTCATATTAATCAGTTGTACTACTACAGTACAACAGTTGTACCCTCTAGGGTAAAAATAGTCCAGAAAATAATTTTCTTAGGTAGTTTTCCATAAACATAATAAATAAATAAAACAAAAATGATCACCTAAAAAGGTAGTTCTAGCTTAGGAAAGGGACCTGAGCCTCATTCTAATCAGAAGCACTATTTGGGGGAAACACATTTTATGATGCATAAGAAATGAGGATAAACTAATTGCATACAGTGCTTATAATCTAGGGTGAATTTTGATGCAAGAATCCTCAAATTAGCTTCCCACCCTTTCCAATCCACAGCAAGGAAAAATGCTTGCAAATACCCATTAGAGATTAAACTAGTAAAAGATACTGAAACTATGAAAAAGATTTTTTTTGTTTGAAAGACTGGAAAAATCAGACTGATCAGCTGGTCCTTGATCCCTCTCAACACAGAGTGTGGGAAAGAAGGAAACTTCTCAGGTTCAAAGCCCCTGCAGAGCCTTTCCCTTTAAAACTGTAAGAAGAGGTATTCTTTGCTAATCTCAGGGAGAACAGTTTTCAACTGGAGTTGCAGCTGATAAGCTAGTGATTAGATACAGCGAAAGAATGGATTTACACACAGCACTTCAGGAGCTCTTTGGAGAAAAGATTTCTATGTGTTTGGTAATGCTAGTGCATCATCTCAGCACATGAACTCTTTGTACTGAACTGGTTTTCTTCTGGATAGAGAAGGACTGTGAGCAGACTGGCAGCTCTCTGCCTGTAGTGGTGGATGAAGGTGGTGCTTAGGATCAGTTTGGGGTGGAGTTTTTTTTCCCCCTGCAAGTTGTTTTTATCATGCTGCTTACAGACTTTACTGTGCAATGCAACATGCCTCTCTTGAGATTCCAGCCTGTTTGACAGCACATGCTCCCAGCTGCTTGGAAATCTGACGTTTGGAATTGCCCTGTTTCTCTTAAAGATTGGATAGAGTGGCGTTGGTGGTCTCCTTGTCCTTTTACAGCTGTCTACCTTCTTGTGCTGACAGTGCCTTTGTACAAGAAGATCAAGAAGCAGGAGACAGCTTTGCTGACTACTGAGGAGTCCTTATATCATTTAGGGTCGCTCAGCAAAAGAAGGCTTACTGTTTTCATTTTTCCCGGAACTTCCATTGGATTGAAATACAGAATGAATGGGACCTTATTTAACCAAACATTGTTGGAAGAAGATATGTTTTCCAATCGATCCCAAGATCTGGGGATTTTGATTGGCTGCTGCAATGGGACAGGAACAGTGGTGGCCAGCGATGGAGGGGCATCCATCCTGCTCCCAGATGAAAGGAACCTCTTCATCACCCAAGTGGTCCAGATTGCTGTTCTTTGTGTCCTCTCATTGACTGTCATCTTTGGGGTGTTCTTTTTAGGCTGCAACCTGCTCATCAAATCAGAGAGCATGATCAACTTTTTGGTCAAAGACCGCCGGCCATCCAAGGATGTTGGCATTGCCATCATGGGACTCTACTGAGCAAAGATTGTGGAGCATTTCTCAGTGGGTGACTCAAGTAATAGCTTTCTCACTGCAAGTATAGGATGCGATATACTGTTGTGGCTAGAGGAAGGGGAACCCAGGGCAGCATGTTACTAGATGGAGTTACAAAAAAAGAAAGGAGGGAGGGAGGGAGGGGGAGGGAGGGAGGGAGAAGGGAGGAGATGGAGAGCAAGTAAATAAAAAAATCTGTGTGTATGACAGATGTAAGAGAGAAGGAGAGAAATATTCTTATTGCAAGTTTTGTGCGAATTTTAAATTTCTGCTTGTAGAAATATCATATTGTTTGCATGACCGATCTACATATAAAAATAAGAAGTGAAGATGTCCAAGTCTTTTACATTGTTTCCCTTGAACATGAGCTAATAAGGACATAAGTGACTGGACATAAGCTTTTGTTAAAACAAGCTGGACATTCATATCTTAACACAAAATTTGTTCAAGACAAAGACACTCTAAGTTCCTCAAAGTGATAAGCAATGTGATGTTTTGGTTTGTCTACTCAGTGGGTGCTTTCAGGGAAAGCTTTTACTGAACCAACATACAGTCTCATTTATGGAAATCATAGGAGGATTCAAATATTGTTTTCTTTTAAATGTAATCCACCTCAATCTTCATTTTTCTTATCTCAGAAATCTACAAGGGACATTATTGCCTTTGATTGATAATGCTAGGAACTGCATGTTTGGAAGCATCCATAGTCAAAGCATGTGTTTTTTAAAAATATTATGATACAAGATCTTTTTCAGATACAATGTGATGTTAGTCCCTTGCAATAAGGAAAAGGTGGCTGTGGGGATATTTAGCATAATTTATTTATTATTTATTTCCCTAATTAACTTTTTAAAGGGGGGGGAGTTCAGCTGCTTTTTAAAAAGATATGCCAATTATAAAGCACAAGAAACATGAGGAGATAGCTTGGTTAACAGGCTAATAATCCAAGATTTAAAAAGTATCTTAAACAGATAAGGAGTCCACTTAATTTTCTGCAGATTTAAAACACTGTTTTAGGATATGACTGAACATAGCAAATTAAGCATATTACTTTCTTTTTATATTACCATCCACTTGTTGGGTGGAGAAAAATTAATATATGTTTTGGCTCTTCTGTTACATAATTGTGTGGATAGAGGAAAAAAAGAAGTGAAGGAACTAAGCCTTTGCCAAACAGAAACAGGGTGGTGCAGAATTGTGACATATACACAACATACATTTACAATTAGATATATGTTCACATCCCACTACACAAAAGAAATGACACCTGTTTTGAAGAAAGAACACCTACTGATGCATATATTACACTTTTGGACTTCTCTTTTGCATATAAAGCTCCTTAAGATACAAAATTATCATATTTACATTTGCATAGTGCTCTTTGTCCAAGAAGTTCAGAAGAACGTATTCATTATAGCCTTAAAACCCTTGTAAAGGATTCACAAAGGAAAAACAATTTGTCTAAACTCACTTTGTGAGCTTAAATTGAAGATTTACTGGTTAAAAGTCAGGTTGAAAACTTCATTCAGCTATGATGAACAAATGTATCTCCTTGCACATCCCTTCTTAAGAGGAAATTTGGGTCTTTATATTTCATTTTTGAAAAATATATTTAAATCCATTTTGGTATATAGTCAGCTGAACCTTACATTGTCTTGTATTTGTTTTACATTGCAGTATTGTCTGACATTTCTGACTGAACTTTGTTTTGAGACAGTTTTAATTAATTTCTTTTTATTTATTTATTTTTATACATTCACAATGAATTCAACAGTCATAACTCCTCACTTTTTCTTTGAATTCCTAAACACATAAATTATGGTCCATAAGGCTTATCTCTAAGTAGACATGTATAACGTTGTGTTATAATCTCTAAGTAGACATGTATAACATTGTGTTATAAGGCAAATCTCAGTTCAACTATCTGACAAATTGACCATGAAACCTCAGCACTGCTCTTGGGAAGAAAAATAATGGGTATATAACCATTCCATGAAATTGAATTGAATTGTCTTCTATTTGAAGAAAATAATTTTATTTCTCAGTATTATTAACATGTCACCTTGCCCACCTTTACTTGAACATAATTTCTGATTATACTATCTCCTTCCACATGATCCATCTCAAGCATGATCGTACAAATCTTATGGCCTAACTAGAATTGCTAAGCTTATTGCTGAAATCATCAAGGTGAGTTTGCCAGAACTCTGGTTATTGAGATATTGATATTAACATTATTCCAAGCTCACTGATAAAACTATTCCTAAATCTTATTTTCACTATCAAGGCTCTTCTGAACTACATGCTATACTATAATTTCTAACCAAGGTGTAAAACTGAACTACTAGGAGATCTGACATATTTAGTCTAGTCCAGAAGCTTCATGAAAGATTGATACTGAACTAAAATTTCAGAATGCAGAAATTATTCAAAGGTATGTTATTCATAAGGAGTGGTCATGTCAACAGTTTGTATTTAATTTAAATTGTGTTGATTCTCATCTATTCTTTAGAGCTGCCCTTACCTCAGACAAATTATAAACACTCGCCCATTATCAGCATTGCTCAGATCCCAGGTCTACTCTCTATTTTTTGAGAACAAAGAGTAAATGTGTCGGGTGAACACTGCTAACTTTTCATGCAATTTTACTAATTTAATCTCAAATATTTTCATTTAGGGCTGAGGAACAAAAGCTTCTGTATCTTCAGGATAGAATGTTGAGCAGAAGATCTAAAATCTTCCCGAAATAATTAGTAGATCACCCTTCTTCATTTAGCATACAAATGAATGAGGAATCAAGATCATAAGATAAAATGATGGCTAGCAGCTTAGATAACTGAGATCCACACTTGTCTCAAGTGATGTGTTACTGGCCATAAATTGGATGGGTGGTAGAAAAACTAAATTGATATAATTGAAATTAAGATTGAATCCAAATTGAATGTTAATAAATCAAAATATGTAGTATGACTTCCTTGAGGCAACTTGATTCTTGATGATTTTATGAACAGATCCATATAACATTCTTAGTAACAATATAGAAAGGGTTTATCATTCTCTTCTTCAGGGACATTTTTCCATTTCCCATACGTGTTTAGCCAGGCATTTTCCCGATAGCTTTCAATCCAGTTAATTTAATAACATTTTTATCCTATTGCCTGAATGGTTACAATTGATGGCAATCTGTACATACTCCAGGTTTTGAAGAACTATCCTGTCAGAGAATGAAGGTTCCATAGAACCCAGTCAAGTTATTTAATTGATTAAAACCCAGAAGTTCCTCATGTGATCTATATATTAGAAACTGATGGCTCTTATAGTATTGAGCTCATAATTAGAAATTGCTTCAGTGTGATCACATTCTACTTCATTCAGCCATTAGAAGGTATGATCCAGGTGTATCCACAGGAAGGAGTTAAAAAAATTAAGATGGCAGCCCCGACCATGTAACTAAAGTCCTCTCCCCTTTTGTGTGTATCTGTGTATGTTGCTACACACATAAAAAGGAATGATGCTTTAATTGCATAACTGTGACTACTTTTTTTTGGCACCATTGCAGGCTATATATAGTTCTGGCTATATCAGAACTACAAGCAGAGCAGTTGTAAAAAAAGTTGTTTATGAGATCTCAGTGTATGGAAAAAAGCATAATCACACAGAGCTTGATCAAGTTTGGGTTCTCATTTAGATCACTTTTCCATGGAACATATCTTCCCAGATATTTTATAACTCCAAGACACTACTGAGATACTTTCAATAATGGTCTAGAACCCCACTTAGATTGGGTACAGTGAAAAATTTGTTCAAAGCATAATATATATCAGGAATGAGGTTATGATTGAGAATTAGACAAAGCTGCCTTTCCCCCATAAGTTGCTATTTTAATACACATGTAATTAGTGTAGCTTAATGTAACATCTAATTTTGCTTCTGAAATCAGATATTTGGGATAGGATAGATGGCTTAAATAAAGGGAGAACCCAAAGAAGCCAATGTATCCAAGGTTCGTCTGCCCTGGAAAAAAAAAAGTGCTTGCTTCTAATGAAAGAAGTACATTAGATCCTAGGTTTTCATTTCCGTTCATAGCAAATGATGATGTTATATTGCAATATTATATAGAACATCTTATATGAAGAAAAAAGTAATGAGAAATATATTGTCAGAAGGTTAATTTCCAAAATAAGAAAGGGCAATATTCAACTAATAAGAGGAAATATTTTTGTACTTACGCGTCTTTTTTTTCATTAAAAGAAAAAAAATATTACTATTGAACTGGACTGAAGCTAATAGATGACAGAGTAATAAACGCAAGAGGACATCTGTAATTCTTAGCTAGTTAACAGCAGGGATTACAAATTCAGGCTTGTCATGTTGCATTTATAGCTTGAAAAGGAAGGAAAGAGGCACCAGAGAAAACATAGTAACCAAATTGACAGTCTTTCCGTAAAACACATGAGGCTTTTAACATCAATGTCATTTGTTTATAGTAGTTTATACTACAGTAGTTTATAGTAATCTGAATTTTGTGCCAAGAAAAGTTAGATTTGGATATTTAAATTATGCATCTCCAACATGTTTGATCATTTATTTTATATTATATTGCAATTTCTCCCACTTTGCAATGTTTCTCTGGAGAGGGAGAGCGAGAGAGATACTGGGAAGGACTTGTTAAAATAGACAAGAAGTTCACAGTTAGAATCTATGGTGTGTTTCTATTTTTCCACATAACTTTTTCTATAGCAAGCATTTACAACGGTGAATAACTGAACAGACAAAATTCTTTAAAAACGATGAGAAAATAAACCTTTTTAAAAAATCAACTATAGCCAGGAGTATCTGTATAGAGGATACCTAGAGATGACACCTAGCGATAACTAGACGATGTATATATGTTTTCAATGATTTGTGAAAAATATTTGTATTTATGTATTTTGTGTTTTCCTAATGGTTCTTATCACTCCTTTGAACATTTTAATTATAATACTGTGACAACAAAAACTGAATTGTTTTGCTAAACACTACTTTCTGTGCTCATTCCCTTACTGATCTTAGCCTCAGACCTTAGTATTTGATAGTATCCTTTAACTGTCAAAGATCTATTTGTTTTGCTATGGTTTCAGCTGCTTTTAAATTGTTTTGTATCTGTGCAATCTTATAAAAATAGTATGATGATTCCTCAGTTCCTCATGAGTGGTCATTGTCAGCTTCTGCATGGAATATGTCAGTTAATTCTAGTTGGGGTGCCAGTCAAGGCAAAATTTCTAAATATTTTTTTCTTTCAAAACTTTTTCCTGACCAGCAATATGGTAGGGGTTTTTTTTAATCATTAAATTGTCTACTGCAGTGGTTCTCAACCTTTTCTTCACCACAGATCTCTTTAAATACCTTTTGTGGCAACGGACTATGGCCACAGACCATACCCAAGAATTAATACAAGATTTAAACCATAAAATTTCTTCAAGCCTTTGCAACCCGCTGTGATGACAATGCGGTGGACCATGGGTTGAGAACCATTGGTCTATTATATTCCTCTCAAGTGTTATCAAGAGTTAACCAAGGCATGTCCCCATCAAAGCTACATCGTCGTTGTCCATTGCATTTAGACTTCCAGACAAAAACAGGCACTGATGGAATTCCTGGGTGAGATAGTTAAATTCATTGGAGGGCAAAATTTCTGAATAATATTTATCAGCACTGCAATTATTTTGTATAAATGTGCAGTTTCTCAATATCAATGAAGCCTGCCTATCAAGATTCCCTCTTGAAGATCATGAACTCCAAGAAGGGAGTGCAGAACCTGAAAAATTTTCATCTACAGTTTCTATCTGGACAGTGGATTGTGTAAGCACATAGGTTATCTGGCCACAATTTTCTTCACTGTACTAAGAACCATTTTCTTTCTGTTTAAGCTGCAGCCTTCAATATTCCAAGAAAATAGAGAGCAAAATCCCATGATTGGATGGGATTGGATGGAAAACTTTTGTTTGTCCAACTTCTCTCTTCTGAGGCTGAAAACTCTTTTTCCCAATGCCCAGTTTAAGAAAGAAGTGCATTGCCAACCTTGTTGAATGTTATCTTGCAGCATTTTCAAAACACTGATTTGCCCTTTGCTTCTCCTGAGGGGAAAAGCATAGCTCAGCTTCCTTTTCCTTCTGTTACCAACCCCCAGATAGCAATAGGGTGAAGTGGGAAAAGAGAAGAAAGAGAGGTAGGCAGGTGGCCCTCCACAAAGACAAATTTTGTGGCTGAGCAGGATTTATAGCAGGGGTCCCCAAACTTGTCAACTTTAAGACTTGTAGACTTCAACTCCCAGGGAGTTGAAGTCTACAAGTCTTAAAGTTGACAAGTTTGGAGACCTCTAATTTATAGTCAGAGGAGTCCATGGCTTCATGTAGAAAAGAATTACTCTTCTCTTCTCTCATCTCCTCTTGTCCCCTCCTTTCCCCTCCCCTCCCCACCCCACTCCACCCCTCCCTAGCTTTCCTTTTCAAAAAGCTTTTTGCTTAGAACAATTTCTCCCCCATTTGGGCAAAATCTAAAAACACCAGGAAACTGTCACCCCTCTCATTATGTGGTTATTTTGGCCCTGACAGACGTGTAGAAGACGAGAGTCTCCAAACCAAATGCGATACTTTCAGAACTGATTACTGTTGCATGAGATAGAATGGAGAGGACCAAAAGCTCCCTGAAGCCAGAAAAAGAGCAAGTCATGCAAACAACATAGTAACTTGTAGACATCTGATGATAAATTCCTGACAGTTCATAAAATATAATTGGAACCAAATAGGAACAAGCCTCTTATATTTATCAGCAAAGGCAGATTGATGTATGTCTATGGAGATTCTCAGTCATCCAGGTCATGGTTGTCCAAAGGTGCTTTTTCAAGAGGCAACTGAACTTCCTATGATTTCCACAACTGAATGGTGGGGAATGGAAGGATTTATATTCCTTGCAGACAGCTGGTCATTTGCATCCTTTTAGAGGTGACCCCTGATGACACAGATAAACCCTCAGGTGGCTTTAATGCCCCTAAAAGAATACAAATGACCAGCTGTCTGCAAGGAATATAAATCCTTCCATTCCTTACCATCCAGTCAGAACTGAAGAAACTTCTTGGATGAGAAGTGAAAGATCTCCAAAGAAAAACAAGAAAGTCCAGTTGCCTTTTGAAAAAGAACCTTTGGGACAGATTGGTATAATTGCCTCCTCTCCCCCACAAAGCCCTCAAGATACTGAGAGATTGTCAAGGTCAGCCAAAAACAGGTATACAAATGGAACCTAGATTCTTTAACGAAGGGTTAGTTTTGGTCAAACAAATAAACAAAGACTGAAGGATTCTAGAGGCATCAGAACAACATATGTGGCTAATCTTTTTTACATCTACAAAATGGTTCAAAAAATAATCATTGTCGCAGTATACATACATATATTGCAAGTAAACAAAAGTTGCCTTTCCATGGCATTAAAAAAAAAATCAAAAGTCTGGCTTGGCCATCTTATCATGTCCCTTGAGAGCCTAATCTGAAAGAACAAGAAACCCTGGATAGCCATTTTCAATCAGGCCGCCCTGGCTAGCTGGACTGATGATTTCATTCATAACTATCTGGGTTTGCATATTGAATGGTAAGGCCTCTTAGGTTAGAGTCATCTTACCCTACCTTCTGTTTCTTTCCTGAAATTCTAGATCTTTTTCTTTTCTCTAAAGACCAGAGAAGAGGTTTAGAAAATTTAGATTATCGGCTTGAGAAGTTGGAATCTCAGAAACATTTGCTGACTAGACGTCTTGGACTCTAATTCCCTTTTGTTCAGAGCTATTATGTCCATTGGCTGTGCTAGCTAAGATGATGGGATCTATATTCCAAACCATAGGGAATGCATCATATAGGTCAGGGATGTCAAACTGGATTTCTTCGAGGGCTGGATCAGTATTGTAGTTCTCTTCTGTGGGCTGGCTGGAGGAGGAGACAGGACAGATGCCTCCTCAAGCATCCTGCTGGCAAAAACAGGGCACAGGGAGCTGTGCGAACCCCTCCCCTCATGCTCCATTTTCAGCCTAGATGGCCTCCTGCAGCACCCTGCCAACCAAAATGGGTCATGGTGGGGCCTTGTATGCCCCTCCCTGAAGTTCATTTTGGACAGCAGAGTGCTGCAGGAGGCCAGGCTAAAAATGCAGCACTGGGCACCGTGGGGCGATCCTTTGCTATTTCCAGGTTGGCCCCATGGGTCAGATTTAAGCACCTCATGGGCCAGATGTGGCCCGCAGGCCTTGGGTTTGACCCCCCCAATATAGAGGATAATAGACTTTTCGTAATGAGCCGAAACAGGAAGTTTTCCTACAGGTAGTTTTAAAAGCACCTTTGCGAAAACAATGCAATATTTTATTATTTCAAAGAAACCTTCTTTTCAATAAGAAAAGAAGGCACTCCTGCTTCTTCTCTTCATATGCAATTAAACATGCATTGTTGTAGGAATATCATGGAGAATATTCATACAGATAATATAAAATAAAAGTGGTTATTTGTTTTTGCCTTGTGATCCTGCAACCAACCAACAAAATTATTGTTAATGTACTCCAAACAAATGGACCATCAAGCAAATCAACCTAAAGTTCTCATTGGAGGAACAAATGACCAAATTATTCTATTCTGTACACATCATGCAAGGACCTCCTCCTGTCTGAAGAAGGCTCTAATGCTGGGAAAGAAAAGAGAAGAGGATGACCAGAGCAAGATGGTTGGCAATAGAGACACATTGGAAGACTTGAAAGATCAAGTTAGGCATAACTCATTTATCTAGGTGGTTGCTAAAACTCAATAAATGATGAAAATGGTCAATCAATCAATCATGTAGCTCAGTTTGTTTTCATATTGGTAAAAATCAGTTATTTTGAAATATATTGTAAGGGAAATAAAAATTTATCTTTCAAAGACAAATCCTAACTTTCCCCTTCCTTTCCTTACCATTCCTTTCTCAATGTGTGAAAAAATCCACTGGGTGCCATGTTTGCAGAATTAAGGCATGGATATAAGCAAACCCTGATGAGAGCTAATGAGTGATTAATTAGCTCCTTCAGGGAAGAGTTATTTTCAGTAAACAAGTCTGAAGAAAGCTGCATAGAGTGATCATCTGGCAAAGAGGAAGAAATAAGAGCAAGGGGTGATTATTTTAACTATAAAAAATAAATGATAAAGCTGTATGTAGACTTATAGCTATAAAAAGTCCAGTCATCCCTTTTTCTCAGTCAACAGACTCAATATCATGAGCTGGCTCTACACAGTTACACACCACCATATCTGTATTGCAGGGATTTTTCCCCCAGCCTTCGCAAAATTGAAGCTGCCACTTTCTTTCACATTACCTTTTTCTTCTTTCAAAACAAAGTAAATAAAATTGGGGGGGAGAGGGGAGGGAATCACATTGGTGCAATTTGGGTAAATAACATTCAAATGGATTCAGGGTCTCATCCACTTCTGATCTTTTTCATCTCTTTCCCATATGGCTGAAAGGGAGGTGAAAACCAAAACGGGCACTGAGAAAGTGCTAGAGAGTCCCTATTTTTATAGGACCCTCCCTCTGGGATTTT
Organism: Pseudonaja textilis; assembly: GCF_049901715.1. Lineage (NCBI taxonomy): Eukaryota > Metazoa > Chordata > Lepidosauria > Squamata > Elapidae > Pseudonaja > Pseudonaja textilis. The sequence continues at coordinate 88,638,162 of NC_142008.1, read as the reverse complement.
GTCTCAAGTTCTCGGTGGGAGTTAGACTCTGTGTAAGACTGGGTTTCTTTAAAGCTTACACCAACTCCTTGAAGTTTGCTTGCTGGAATAAACAGACACATTTTGGAGTTTCCACACTCTCATCTTCCCCCATTAAATATTATGTGGGAGCAAAGCTGAGCCATCTGTAGGATGGCTTAGGAGCAGGGGTGGGATTCTACCAATTCACTAGAACTGGTTGTTAACATTCTAAGCAGTTTGGAGAACTGGTTGTTAGAAGAAATTACTGCCCTAATCCTGAAAGGAAGGCAGGAAGGAAACATTCTGGTATTGCTTACAGAAACTGCCTCTCCATTAACCCTTTATTACATTCTTGGCAGGACTAGACTTCCTGTCTCAGGAACTTCTCTGGAGTTTTTTCCCCTACTTTGCTTGTGTGGAGTGACCATTCAAAGTTGCAATGGCACTGAAAAAAGTGACTTATGACCATTTTTCACACTTATGACTGTTGCAGCATCCCCACAGTCATGAGAGACCAGGCGAGGAGATGCATGCCTTGATGTGAGTGATATTGAGTTGGTTACGCCCAGCCAATAACATGGCCATGAAGGCACGCCCACCAACTAAGCCACGCCCACAGAACCGGTTATTAAAAAATTTGAATCCCACCCCTGCTTAATTTCCTTAAATTTATATTTTATCACCCAGCACAACCAGATTCAAAAGGAGGAGTGGGCAACACTACCGCTTTCAAAAATTTCACAGCTTGCTTTGTATGATTTGTGACAAAAAGCATCCTATGGCCTAAAATAAGAAAGTGAAAAGCGAAAGACCATAGCACTTTCTAGCCCACTCTTGACTATGTAGACTGGTCATTTCATTAAGAAAGCCCGAAAATAGGCTTATTATTTCTAGAACTTTCATGACTTAGCCTCCTGGCAGTAAGTTTTCCAGTCATGGGTTACCTTGAGGAATCAGTATGCCACCTCTTATTTTTCAGTGGGTGAAAGATAAATCTAGACAGTAACTTCCTTCTGTAGCTGTTCTTGTAAAAAAAATGAAAAGTGTGTGTATTTCTGTGCATGTGTGACACTAACACACTAAATATGAGTTGTTTTCCTTTTTTCAAAGCCTTATGAAGAAGGAATTCTGTGTTTTTGTAATGAAATATTTTCCAATTTTTTATTCTAAAATGATACATAAAAACTGTGAAAGAACTAGTTGGAATTAGGAATGACAGAATACAAAATCCAGAAACATGTAAAAGAATAGAAAATATTTTTATTACATTTTCATGGATTTCAAGTCCATGAAAATAATAAGTGATAAAAAATACAGACTCAGGAGTAGTTGAAATAACCGATAGCACTGTAACATTATTTCAGATTCAGAAAATGAAATTGATTAAGTAGCACATGTCAACAAGATTATTTTAAGCCTTCTTTCTCAGCTCCCACCTTTTCTTAGCTTTTTCTGAAAATTAAATGTTTTCTTTGTTTTTCTTTTTTCCAACTTTTTGTACACCAAATTCTTCTAAATAGGCAAAACTGAACAGATGTACATCACCTATAGCTTATTTTTAGATTTGTAATAAACAATTAGAACATTTTAAAATAAATTCAAATAATAAGCTTATAATTATGTTTGAATAACAATACACTTAGACTGAGAGACAGTTTGATCTGATAGTTAAGGTACCAGGCTAGAAAGTGGAAGACCATGAGTTCAAATCCCACCTTAACCATGAAAGCCAGCTGGGCGTCTTTGAATCAGTCACTCTCTCAGCCCAACTCATCTTATAGGTTGTTATTCTGGAAAAATAAGAGGATGAAAAAATGTTGGATATGTTCATCTTGAGTAAATAATAATGAAGATGGAATACAAATAAATAAATACTTTTCAGGGTTATATAACAAACAGACATATTTTAAAGCTGCATTCTACATGGTCTGTGCATACTTATATATATATTTTTAAACATTTCTAGGTATATCCAAAGCTTGAAGTCTACTTCAATATTTCTTTTCTTTTATTTATTTTTTAAAGAGGAACATTCCTCTGAATTCAACATGAAACTTTCCATGTCATTATCTTGGCAACAGTATGGACATGGTTTGCCACCTTGTTTTTTTTTTTAAAAAAAAATTCCTGGTCTTGCCTGTGTTTCTGGGATTTCCTGGTGGTCTCCCATCCACATCTGATCCAGTTAAGTTTTTGAGGTTAATCAAGGTAAGCCATCTGTGGCTAAAATTCTCAAGACCTGAAATCCAAGGAAACAATTGAACTCTTGAAATCTTGTTGGGTTTCCAATGAAATAATATCATTAGAGTTTGGATGAAGAAAAACAAGTGGGTTACAAAACATGCTGATTAGAAAAAGAATTCATATTTTTCTTGGCTTCCTTTGACTATGTAATGCTACTTGTCAAGCTGGCAGCATACTGCTGTGCTCTGCTCTCTAGACGGCACAGAGAGACTCAGATGTATTCACAATAAAAGTGTTTAAATAATATATAAGAAGATACTAATTTTGGAAGAATCATATGTTAAATTATTTCAGCACAAGGATGGCTTTAAGAAAGGAAGAAACTTCATCCTGGAAATAAGCCAAGGCAAATATGCATCCTTAACAAACTGTGTGCATACACTGTATATTGTTACTGTAATTGCTATTGCAATCACCTCAACTCCTCCCCACCCACCATCCAGAAAAGACATACTGGAAAAACTAGATAACAACATAACACTACTCTGCTGGGTTGTCATATACCTCCCTTTCAGTGGTTTTAGAAATAATGAGTTAACTAGATGGATTTGCAACTCTTATAATATACACTATATTCTTTTTAAAAAGGGATTATAAATATATGTAATTATAAACCCTCATTCCATTCCAATTCAGTTCTATCATTAATAATCATTAAAATCTTAACATCTTTAACATTTCAATTGAATATCATACTTCCTTAAAGACACATATAATCTCCATAATTAATTTTTCCCTTATTTCTCTTCACATATGTTTTATAAATAATTAAATATTCATTTTGTTACATTTATTTATTGACAAGCATTCCACTGAATTACGATAGCAATTTTATCAAACATTTTAATCATACATTGTTTCATATTTTCTAAAATTATTTCTATTTCTAATATAACAATACTATCTTATGTACCTTTGCAGAATCCCTTTTTCCATTAAATTTTCACCCATTATCTCTATATACACCCTGTTTCTTTATATTTTGTTTATGTCCTTTATAACTTCTTTTCCTTTCTTTCTTCCCTCTCATCTTCTCTCTCCCCTTTTTACCCCCTTGTCTCTCTTCTAATTCTCTCTTCTGCATTTCCCTCTTCTGTTGCTTTCTGATTTTATACTTATTTTTCACTCTCTTTTTTGGGGGGGTTGTTTTTCCCAGTCTTAAACTTTCCATTCTCTTTCCTCCTTTCCTTTTTTTTCCCCCACCTAAGATTACTTGTTCATTAAAGATGGCTTCTTCTTTGTCGCAATCTTCTTGTTCTGCAGGCATTTTTTGTTGTTTCTCATAGTTCCAAATCTCCATTTCTAAGAACTGAAATACGAAGCCAAAAGAACCTCTCCCTTCTTGTGCATCTTCTTTGTACTTTTTAAGTTCCATTTTCAGTTCTTCTAAAAGTGGAGCCATTTTAAACAGTTTTAAACAACCACCCGATTGATTTTAGTCATTCAAATACAATAACCAAAAATCTAGAGATCACCAAGTAATCCAAATAGTCCCAGGCTGTTTCTACTTATTTCTTTTTCTACTTTCTCTTCCTGGGGTTTTACTATTTTGTTGCGATGTTTCAGTTAAAATGTATCTTTTGGAAGTCTTGTTGAGATTTTGCTGTAGGTTCTTTTTAATTCCAGGCAGTCTCCTCCCTTCCAGATCCTGCCCTTTTATACTTTTTCTCTCCTTTCCTGTTTTCAAAACAGATTATCCAGAAATCTTTATTATCCCTTTGACTTTTTATTTTCAGCATTAAATGCCTATTAATGTCAAAGTGGATTTTTTTCCAATTTCTTGCTTAAGTCTCTTAGTTGTCAGTATAGGAAAAGGAAAAAAAAACCAGATCTTTTCCCTTTTCTCTCTCCTTTGCAGTTTAAAAATCTTCTTAGGGAACAATGTTATTGTTTTTTTAATATTTTCAATTCCAGAGTACCTTATTGGCAACGAATTTTTATTTACGATCATTTGGCAAATACTTTGGGAATATGTGATCACCATTTGCATTTTTTTTTCTGTTGGATTCCCCCAAAAAGTCAATGGGGAAGCCAGTAGGGAAGGTTGTAAATGGCTGTTACTTGCCAAGGATATTCTGTGTCTCATCTCTGGGGGCTGGCTGAAGGAGCTGCTTGCCAAGTAGAGCTAAGGGCAACTTTGGAGGGGTGTAGAAATGTTCCCACACCTTGTCAAAGGAATTCTCTTCCATGTGAATGGGGAGTTTGGGGGAGGGGAGTAGAAACCAAGGTTAATTCTGAATATCTGAGCCCTGTTCCTAAACCACACCAAGGCCATTCCCTTCTGCACACACAGAAGGGAGCTGAATTCCTTTGGCAGGCAGCTCTTTCGGCCAACCCTGGAGATGATAGAGAGAGACACCCAAAGTCCAAGCAGAGAGCAGAGAAGAAACATGGTAAGAAAAGAAGTGTGAGGTGACGTAGACAGGTTTGGGATGCCCTGGGAAGTCCAGGGCAAACCACACATGAGTATCTTTTCCTCTGAAGTTGGAAATCCTAGTTGGATTTCAGCAGGGAGGATTATACTCCTTGCCTACATATCTGTCTGCTATACTATTGGGTCCCCAACTTTTCTGGCTTCATGGCCTGGTAGCAGCAGTGTGTGTGTGGAGGGTGTGTGTGTGTGTGTGCAACTGAGTTCCTGTTCATGCTCAAATGACCCCTCATTTTCTCACCCGCTGCTTGCACAGCCCTATTCCTAATGAGCCACAGACCAGCACTGGTCCATGGCTTGGGGTTATACTACCTGTTAAGCAATCGCTTAACAATCTCAATTGGCAATGCTGAATTGTGTTCATTCAAGAAATCAGTTACATGAGCAGTCACATGCTGTCTTGTTTAATGACCACATTGCCATGACATTGGAGAAGGCATGCCTCCAAAGCAAAGGTGGTATTCAGCAGGTTCTGACCAGTTCTGGAGAACCGGTAGCAGAAATTTTGAGTAGTTCAGAGAAACAGCAAATACCCCCTCTGACTGGAGATTTTACAGTACCCTTCCCCTGCCATGCCCACCAAGCCATGGTAGTAAAAAAAATTACCGGTAGTAAAAAAAAATTGAATCCCACCACTGCTCCAAAGTCATATCAGTTGAAACAGAGGTATTCCTACAAATAACCTGGCCTATCCATGTCAAGCTTTAACAAAAATAACCAGCATCTTGAGTTGTACTCAAAAAACAACTAGGAGCCAGTGCAATACATGTAAGAGTGATACAACTAAGGCAGACCATGAGGTGACCAGAATGCATATGCTACTTCATTCTGGACCAACTGCAGATTCCAGATAGTTTCCAAAAGCAGCTTCATTTGGAGAACGCTGCAAAAATCTAACCTATCAGACACAGCATCGTACTACTTCAAATATGATCTCTGCCATTAATTCAGCTAGCAATCTGAGGAACAACCTTCAAGAGGTATCCTTTGGAAGAGGAATGAGAAGAAACTGTATGGATTGTGAATTACATTATCCCATAGAATATACATTATTGGAGTGTAAAAGTTGCATCATTCAATTCTGCCCAACAATTTCCACAGGCTTTTTATCTTATTTGGAAATCTGCCCATCTGTGTTGTACAATTCTAGGCCCTAAGGAGAAATAGTTACAAAATGGCTGAAGACTGAACAAAAAGGACGAAATGTATATATATTTTTATTATTCAGGTGCAAATGTTTAAAAGCCAGTTACCATGGTAATCCAGTTTGGCTCATAATTACCATAGCAATTATAATTCAAAGGATGTTGTTTAAGGATACAAATGCAGCAATCCAGCTGTAAATTTCATCTAAAGGCGAATAACTATATTTTAATATATTAAAGTTTCATAATCAGTTCTCAAGTATCATGCCCTTGAGAGGGTTGAACGTTTCAAGCGTAATTACCTAGAATAGTTTGACCTGTTACATCAAGATGTTACCAAGTGTCTTGTTCCAGAACCATTTTTTAAAAAATAACCTAGGAAATTCCCACGTGATAGCGATTTTTTAAAAAAATTGCTATTCCGCAGATTCTTCAACACAAAAGAGACCTTCCCAGAGTTAGTAGAACTGATTTATAGGACCAAACTTAGTCTCTAGCTGGGTTTTCAGTTCTTGAAATAGCCACATCTTGCACCTTGGATCAGCCTGAGTATTAGTGTGTCCCTTCCTTGTGGAGATGACTCTGCTTCCCATTAATTATATGTGGAAAATATAACACTTAAATACGCCTATGATTCCTTTTTAGGTTTGAAACCTAAGCAGGATCAGACCTAGCTAATACTTGGATGGAGTACATTAGGGAACAGCTGAGCTGTAAACTTTACTGAAAAAACAAGCAAACATCCTCAGTGGGAACAATGGATGCTGTTTCTTTACTACTGCCCAGAATCTATGGACACCTATGGAAATTTTCATAGGTTTACCAGGATATATTCATTGCTCAATGCAGTGGAATATTTATTTCTTTTTAAAGCACCCATAACTTCCTTTTGTTTTCTTCTCAGTATGGATCAACATCTGCAATGAAATTAGACTTCCATGAAGAGATGAACCTTCCAGTGGCATAAAGAGTGGTAGAATTTTTTTTCAAGTTACATGGTGTTTTGGGTCTAGCCACTCTGGATTCAGGTGTTGACTGAGGTGTGAGTGGCATTGTCAAATCTCTGATACCTGGCTTGTGTGGTGATTGTGAGATTGTAATTATGTGAATGTAAATCTGGCTGCCAAACTGCCGACTTTTCTGATCGACAAGCTCAGCATCTTAGACATGCTGGCCACATGACCATGGAGACATCTTCAGACAACACTGGCTCTTTGACTTTGTAACCGAGATGAGCCAGAAATGACTAGCATATATGTGCGAGGGGAACCTTTACTTTTTAAAATCTGGCTGAGAACTTGAATATTGTAGCAGGAGATAAATTGGAGGTATAGTGGAGGGCACTACATTCATTGTTTCAGGAGGAAAAGAGACTGGGAATCTCATTCTGATGTCCTTTTCTGAGTTTACTCATACCTATTGTTCTATATCTGGATACTCCAAATACTGAATACTGATTGGTCCACACAGACCGCGACCAGATTGGTCAACTGAACGGCCGTGATTGGCATGCTAAGAATCAACCGTGATTGGCCGAGCCGATTGCGGGAGATTCAAAGCCCTGTCATTGGCTGCCGAGCCGTGAGCAATCCTTATATGAAGGGCTGCCACAGCTCCAAGTTTTTGTACAGGTCTTAACACTGAAATAAAGAGCTGAATGTACACTTTGGTCTCGCATCTCTGTGGGAACCGATCTACCCGATCTAACACTGGCGACGAGGGTGGGATCGTGAGACAAGAGACCAACCAAGCACATGGCGAAGCAGCACAAAACGACCGATAAGATGGCCAGCAGCATCACGCCACCCACACCCTTCAACCAGGCTGCCGAGGATTGGGAATCCTACGTTGACCGATTCCTAATGTTCCTTGAGAGCAGCAAGATGCCAATGGACAGAAAAAAAGGGCCATGTTCCTGACACACTGCGGGCCCGCAGTGTTCAAAATGGCTAAAGCCCTAGCTAAACCCACCGATGTGAAGGAGATGGACTGGGCCGACCTCGAACCATTGCTGCGGTGCCACTATGTCCCCCGCTGTGCCCAATCTCATCAGAAGGCACGAGTTCTATCAGCAGGACCAGAAAGAGGGCAAGAGCATCAGTGATTTCATGGCCACGCTGAGGGACCTTGGAGGCATGTGCGGTTTCACCGACATGGATGAGGCTCTATGAGACTGCGTGGTCCTCGGTCTCAGAGACCCCATCCTGCAGAGCTGGCTGATGGTGAGGGCAGACATCTCCATTACCGAGGCCATCGCCGAAGCGACTGCATCTGAAGCAGCCAAACAGTCAGCAGTTTGGATGCGGCAGATGAATGCGGAGGACTGGCCAGCGACCAGCGAAGCGACCCAAGCACCAGAGAAACACCTGGAAGCAAGCCCCAGGGCAACCACCACCACCCACCATCGAGACGTCGACTCCTTCTCCGAAACCGAGGATGAGGAGGAGGAGATCCACCAACTCCAGGCGGAACGCGATCGGCAGGAACGGAGAGGTCGTAAGTTGGGGTTCCATTGTGCCGGCTGTGGCGGCGACCACCCCCTGCTCAGAATGCTGATTCCTCGAGCGCCATCTGTCAGCATTGCTGATAAGTGGGGGCACTTTGCCAGGTATGCCTGAACAAGAGGAACCACAGCCCCCGGCAACGAGATGGCAGCCCCCAACGATGAGACGGCACCCCCAGGACCAGAGACCATCAAGCCGAGAGCCGGTGGAGCCAGGACAGCTGAAGCAAGTGACTCAGTAAGATGCGGCAGAGAGAGGAGACCCATCAGATGTCATCATCGGCCATTCCTCAACCATTGACACCCGGAAGGTGCACGTGGAGGTAGGCATTGAGGATCAACCATGCGAGACGGAGGTAGATCCTACCTCTCCATGGTTTCCTGGTGCACAATCAAGCGCCTGGTGCCTACCATCCACCGGCGCGAGCTAGAAAATCAAAAACTGACCCTAAAGGACTATCAGGGAAACTACATCCCTGTAGTTGGAATCGGATATTTTAAAGTAACCTTCAAGGGGCATTCCAGTGCAAGTGGCTCCAATTCGGAGTCAGCATGGCACACGGGGTCTTTCAGAGCCTGACTCTTACTAGGAATTAAGGGGGTGGTTCCCTATTTCGATGATGTACTGGTGTCAGCTACAAATAAAACCCAATTGGAAAGCCGCCTAAGGGAGGTCTTGCAAAAATTCAAAGACACTGGACCAAAAGTTAAAAAGGAAAAATGTCAACTTTGCACTGAGAAAGTTGAATTCCTAGGGTACCTCCTAGACAAAAACGGAATCCACCCCACAGAAAAAAAGCTCAAAGCCATCAGAGAAGCCCCTAGACCTAGGAATAAGACTGAACTGCAGGCTTTTCTCGACCTCATTAACTTTTACAATGTTTTCCTGCCCCAGAAGGCGACGGTAGCAGAACCCCTCCATAGGCTGCTGGACAAAACAACCGCCTGGGCCTGGGGGAAGCAGGAGGAGAATTCATTCAAACAAACAAAAAACCTGCTAACATCAGGTGCAGTTCTCATCCAATACAGCGAGACTCTGCCATTAACCGTGACCTGCGACACGTCCCTCTTTGGCATCGGAGCCGTTCTCAGCCACATTTTGCCGGATGAAAGAGAAGCACCCATCACTTTCTTCTCGAGGACACTATCCAAGCCGGAAAGAAACTACAGCCAGCTGGACAAGGGGGCCCTAGCAGTCATCGCCGGAGTGAAAAGTTTCCATGAATACCTATATGGTAGGACATTTTCAATCATCACCAATCACAAGCCGCTGCTGGGGATACTGGCAGGGAACAAGCCCCCCCCCGAACATTCTGTCACCCAGGATGACAAGGTGGTCCAAGTTCCTTGCCACTTACTCCTACCAGTTGACACACTGACCCAGCAAGAACATCTCTCATGCAGACGAATTGAGCCAACCTGGAGGACGACCCGGCACCCACAACAGCAGCCCTGCACATAGAGATGGCACCCAACCCACTCTTGACTGCGTCAGACTTTGCCAGAAAAACCAATAAAGACAAACAGCTGGCGCGAGTCTTGAGCTGGGTGGGAGAAGGATGGCCAGAAAGCGATGGCGACGAACAATTCAAACCCTTCTGGAACCGGCAAACTGAACTCTTTATGCAAAAAGGCTGCATACTTTGGGGGGGCAGGGTTGTGATTCCAGAAACTCTGCAAAAAAAGGGTATTGTCTATGTTGCATGAGGGGCACCCGGGCATAGTTAGAATGAAAGCCCTGGCCAGGAGTTACGCCTGGTGGCCAGGAATGGACAAACAGATCGAGACTTGGGTAGCTGCATGCAAACAATGCCAGGAAACCAGACCAAGCCCACCCGCCACCCCAATCCTGGAATGGGAAACGCCCAGGGGTCCCTAGTCTAGAATCCATATAGATTTCACTGGGCCTACCAAAGGACACACATTCCTGATTGAAGTCAATGCTTACTCCAACTGGCTGGAGGTAAGCACTATGAAAACCACAACCACAGAGGCAGTCATCAAGAAACTAAACAAATTATTCACCACCCATGGGTTACCAGACATGCTAGTGTTGGACAACGGCCCACAATTTACCTCACTAGCCTTTGAAAAATTCCTGGTGGAACAGGCATCCGGTGGCAAACGGGCGGGTGGAACGCATGGTTCGTTTCACAAAAAATACCATACAGAGAATCGAAACCAGGGATATACAAGAAAAAATAAATAAAATGCTTTTAATACAACACATAACTCCCAATACAACGACAAACAAAAGCCCAGCGGATTTACTCATGGGCAGAAAACTAAGATCCCCATTAGACAGGCTACACCCCACATATAACCCCAAGAAACCCACAGAGCAAACTCCACACATTCAACATACGAGATGCCATCTATGCCAAAAGCTTCACAGGGGACCCACTCTGGGTACCAGCCAAAATAACCCAGGTAACGGGCCCCCGGTCTTACTGACTGCAAACCATAGACGGACGAAGCTGGAAGTGGCATATCAATCAACTAAGGTCAAGAACAGCCACCGACGACACTGACAACATGCAAATACCGCAGATAACCACTAATAAAGAAACTAGAGGGGAGAGAACCTCAAACAAAAAACAAAGTAGGGAAGAAAATCCTAAAATGCAAACCAAACAACCCCAAGCCAAAAGAAACCAACAATACTCACCAGTAGACAACGAACCCGAAACAGACAAGCAGCCGGGAGGTTCACCTGGAAGGAGCAGCCAAGCCAGTTCAACCAGTCCGGAAAGACCAGACGGGAACAACAGAATCGGCAGCTCAACCGACCCGGATAGACCGGGTGGGAGCTACCGCAGTAGGCCCGGCTCACCCTTCCAGGCAGTTCTATCCAAGAGAACTGGAACAAAGAGGAGCCTGTCTGAACTGGTCGAGGACCAAGCAGCAACTGAGCCACGCAGGTCAACTAGACAGGTACGAAGCCCCACCTACCTGCGCCGACTATGTAACCACGCTCCGTCGGACTGAACCAAGAGGGGAGGGGTGTTCTATATCAGCATACTCTGAATACTGATTGGTCTACATGGACCGCAACCTAATTGGTCAACTGAACGGCCATGTTTGGCGTGCTAAGAATCAACCACGATTGGCCGAGCCGATTGCGGGAGATTCAAAGCCCTGTCATTGGCCGCCGAGCCATAAGCAATCCCTTTATGAAGGGCTGCCGCGGCTCCAACTTTTTGTACAGGTCTTAACACTGAAATAAAGAGCTGAATGTAAACTTTGGTCTCGCATCTCTGTGGGAACCGATCTACCCAATCTAACACCTATACTTCAATGGTCACATTGCTGGCACATTGGGCCTCAAGATATTAATGGCCAACACCATGTCTATAAGTTCCAAGGTTTCATTCATTTATAATTTGGTGGTAGATTAATGTGCAAATTTGGAGTGTATTACTGTGAACCATTTGGACAAAGATGGTGGCTTCACTCTCTCAGAGAACTGCTGTTCTGTATTTTAGGTCTTCAATCTTCAGTAGCGGAGTAACAGCATTGATCTTTAAAGATTCTCCATTAGTGACCAGAGTCTCCGCTCCTGAGAGTGTGAATGCCTATAGATAAGGCCAGACAGGTAGGCTTTCGAGTCTTCTAGTGTACCAATTGCCCCATTGCCTGGCAAGATACCTCCCAACTTGCTTAACCTAGTCTGGGCTAGTTTTGAGCTGCTTCAATTTATAATCTTAGTGGGTAACTTTAACCTCCATGCTTCTTTATGATAGAATGAATATCAGTGTAATGAACAGTGTTGTAAACACTTTGATGATTATTTCCTAAAATTATTCGTATCCAGAAGCAAACTGACATCCTTTGTTGCTTGTAGAACAATGGTGTAACATGGGACACTCCAGGGTCCCCAAGAACTACCCACGTAGATGCTTTCTGTGCCAGCTGTAGCTTCATGTAGAGCTTATTGCAATAGTCCAAGTGTGAGATGACCAGGGCTTGAATGACTGAGCCCAGGGACTCCTATATAGGAGTGGGAACGAACAACTGGCACACAAAGGCTCTCAAGGATACCTTTGTAGAAATATAGCCTCCAAGGCAATATTATAAATTGCAGAAGTCTAAAATGTCAGTTTCCAGTTAAACCAGAAGGACTCTAGGAGTTAAATCCAGATTTTTCTTAGGGGGGTTGGGGTAACACAAGAGCCTCTCCCTTTTGGACAAGTTCTTTGCTAGCTATGTATCCATCTCCCTAAGACTCAAATGGCAGATCTAATGAGATGAGACAGCTGATAGAACAGGAGGAATGTAATTAGACCTCAATTAGCCACATCGTTCTTCCAGATAATTGGGAAAAAAATAAGAGTAGACACCCACTCTGAAACCCCTGCTTCAGGCACCCTTGTTTCTGCCCAGGCTTTCTGTCTGGCTATATAAGAATCATTTTACAAACAGAGGCAGACATTGTCACAAACAGACCTTTGAAAGGCCTATTTCTTTCACCAAAGTTTTAGATGATCTGTACTACTGCCAGAAACAACTAGCATGTATGAGCAAGGGGAACTTTTACATTTACCTTACTATTTCTAAAAGTGATTCAAAGCAGACATGTTGAATCACTTTGCCTTCTCCATTGCCTCAACCAATATTTTCAAGAACTTTGGGGATTGGAGAAGAGGCTTTTCTACATGCCTGGCCCAGGCTTCTGTGGGCAGTTAAGTGTATAGATCAAGCTTGCAAGGCAATGTGAAGTGCTTTCATAAGGCAAATTATGTATTTCCTTAATCCAGTTAATAACAGAAAACAAAGAAAAGAAAAAATTAATGGCAAAGAATTATACATAGTTAGATATTATATTGTTGTTCAGTTGTTAAGTTGTGTCCAACTCTTCATGACCCCATGGACTACAGCATAGCAGTCTCCCCTATTCCAACTGCCTCCCAGAGTTTGCCCAAATTCATGGCACTACCAAAGTATCTCTTCTTCTGCCATCCCTTTCTCCTTTTGCCTTTAATCTTTTCCAACATCAGGCTCTTCTCCAGTGATTCATCTCTTCTCATTGGTGGCCAAAGTATTTCAGTTTCAGTATCTGTCCTTCAAAAGAACAATGAAGGTTTATTTCCTTTAGGATTGACTGATCTGACCTCCTTACACTCCAAGGAACTCTCAAGAGCCTTCTCCAATACCACCTTTTGAAAGCATCAATTCTTCAGCCCAGTGGTGGGATTCAATTTTTTTTTTTACTAATGGTTCTGTGGGCTTGGTGGGCGTGGCAGCGGAAGGATACTGTAAAATCTCCAGTCAGAGGTAGGATTTGCTGGTTTGCCAAACTACTCAAAATTTCCGCTATCGGTTCTCCAGAACTGGTCAGAACCTGCTGAATACCACCTCCGCTTCAGCTTCAGTCTTCCTTATGGTCCATATCTCACAGCCATACATTATAACTAGGAAAACCATAGCTTCGACTATATAGACCTTTGTTGACAAAGTGATGTATCTCCTTTTTAATATGATGTCTAGGTTTTTCATAGCTTTTCTCCCAAGAAAATAAAATCTGCTTCAATTTTTCCCCCTTCTATTTGTCAGGAAATGATGCCATGATCTTTTTTTTTTTTTAATGTTGATTTTCAAACAAACTTTTGTACTCTCCTCTTTCAACATTATTATCAAGAGGCTCTTTAGTTCCTCTTCACTTTCAGCCATTAGAGTGGTACTGTCTACATATCTGTAGTTGTTGATATTTCTCCTGGCAATCTTAATTCCAGCTTGTGATTCATCCTGCCTGAGTATTTTATATAATATATTCTGCATATAAGTTAAGTAAGCAGGATGAAAATGCAAGCCTTGTCCTTTTGCTTTCCCTATTTGGAATTAATCTGTTGTTCCACGTCTGGTTCTGATTGTTGCTTCTTGGCCTACATACAGGTTTTTCAGGAGACAGGTAAGGTGGTCTGGTACTCCCATCTCTTAAAGAATTTGCCAGTGTGTTGTGACCTACACTATAGTAGGCTTTAACATAGTCAATGAGGCAGATGTTTTTCAGGAACTCCCTTGTTTTCTCTATAATCCAGCAAATGTTGGCAATTTGATCTTTAGTTCCTCTGCGTCTTCAAAAACTGGTAATTCTTGATTCACATATTAATATTAATATTGTTGTCTGTATCAAAATGAATGATACCCAGATGCCACACTGTTCATGTACTGATGTTGATGTATATTTAAAAATAAAAAATAGCAATGATACAGCCTAGAATATCTAGGCATGTAAGTAATTTATTAATCCAGGATTAAATGTCACCCTCATTCTCCTCCTGCTCCCAAAATTATGAGAAAATTATATTACAGACAACATAGGTTGATTTGCAACTTATCTGATTGGCTTGTTAAGCACACAACAAGCCTGCAAAGTCTTTTGAGACCCTAAAGCACTTTCCTTCCCATTTCCATTTTGCAATAAGTTCTATTCAGTCCTCAAAGGCTGACTTCTAGTGGACTGCAACTTGAAAGAACGATAGTCTTCAAGTGACAGAATTGAAATCAGCTCAGAATAACTCAAGTGTCCTATAAACATTAAAATATCCACTCCCCAACTTTAATCTATTTGCAGAAATAGCATTGTCGGTTCAACAGATGGAGGTGGAGGGTGGGGTTAAGAAAGACTTCTGATATCTTCTTCATGTTTAACTTGGCTGCCTACTGCACTGTGGGCGACTTTCTAAGCATGCATATGTCATCTTTGTTTGTGGCTGTTCTTGGAACCTTAAAGACGTCAAATCTGTGGACCTGCTTGCTTGCCAAATGACTACTTTCACAATTGACTCTCAGTTTTCAACATCTCTTCAGGGAGGACCTGTCATGTGTTGTTTCTAGCTGAGCTTGAAAATAATGATCTTCCCACCCAAACATTCCTCCTTCCTACACTTTGGATTCAGCTGAAAAGCACTGTCACTTTCGAAGTGTGTGAGTTGATAGGCCTCTCACTTTAAGAGGGAAAGACAAAATTGTTTTGAAAAATTAGTTTTATTCTATAGAGGGAAAGGACAGTGATTGTTTAAAAACTTTTTTCAAACTGTAGGGCATTCTCATCAAAAACAGGAGAAGAAAAGGTGATTGAAGAGTCAGTGTATTTTGCAGTATTTTTTCACTTTTCCATAATTTATTTATTTACAAAAACTGAGGTATTATTTCAGCTTTTACCAATCTTGTGCCCTTGTTAAGTGAACTGATCTTCAGCTCCCAAATTCCTTGGACATTCTTTAGATTCAAAAGGTTGCTTTATACATCTATATACTATTAAAACTCTCATTGTTCTGACCTTTAACTTGGAACAGAAAGGAAGGGAATTTCCAGTGCTCCCAGTGCTTCCACAAGGAAACTCAATGACCAACAGGAAGTTGTCCCTTTCCTCTCCCATTACTTCTTTGTCCACCCTTGATCATTCTGTGTTTGGTAGAAAAATATCTCTGAAACAATGGCCCAACCGGACATCTAATTGTCTAATTTGGTCTAAAAGTTTTAAAATTTGAACAGTGTACTTTTTAAAATAGAATAGAATAATACTTCATTGGCCAAGTGTGATTGGACACACAAGGAATTTGTCTGGATGTAAATACTCTCAGTATCTATAAAGGAAAATATACATTCATCAAGAGTCGAGAATCATAAGGTACGACACTTAATGATAGTCATAGGGTACAATAAGCAATCAAATCATACTAGGAAACAGTCAATATAAATTGTAAGGATACATGTGACAAAGTTACAGTCCTCAGTCACAAGTGGGAGGGGATGAGTGATAAGGAGTGATGGGAAGATTAATAGTAATAGTAGTGCAGAAGAGCCTTTGAGAAAAGAACCTTTATTCAGATAAATGACTGCTTTCTGAATAGAGGATAGTTTTGCTCTATGCACATATGTGCATGCATAGAGGGTGAGAATGATGACAAAATAATTACGGTCAACCTTTCAACCCAGAAATTTCCTTTTCCACATTAAAGCAAGATGTCCACCAAATTGCATTGTACAACAAAACCATTGAGATTGATTTCAAAGCTATCACACTACAGTTTCTTCAGCAATAACAACAAAAATCCAGATTTGAAACAGATTAAATATGAAACCAGTAATATAAACTGAAGCACTTTAATCTTTCCATTATAAATCACACTCTATATTGTGAGTTGGCAAACCCACAAATTAAAAATAGGAAGGACAAGATGTTCCTTAAAAGACAACTTTTTCTGTAAATCGATGAAATATTTTTCCAGCCAACACTCCAGCAGAACCAGCCTTATCATTAGACAGAATTAGTCAGATGCCTCAGGTGGTCCAGATGGGGCAGAAAAACCCTCTGAAGACAGCTGCATGCTATAGAGTACATCTAAGCCACATTTCTGTGATAGAAACTTGTCACATGATGATTACCTGATGTCACTGTCATAAAATCAAAGGTGATTTGGAATCTGGTACTTATTCATTCAGCGTTACCATTGTTAATTAACCCCCTCTGTTTACTAAAGTCATAGGATAATGAAATACTGTTATAAGGGCTGATTGATTTCCAGCGTTGTTCTTTGAATGCCTGATGCATTAAAGAAGGCTATTTGGGAAATGATGGGACCACAGTGACTACTGTTAATCATCCTAAATAACACCTTACAACAGCAAAACATGTGAGCTTCTTTGAAAAGGGTTACAATACAATCTGTCAGTTTTACATTTTTCATTTTATACTTGGTTTAGCTTCTCACATATTATCAAAGCAATCAATTTATCTTCAGTTTGCTAATAATATTCAGCTTACATTCAGCTCAGAGTATGCGCTTTAATACTTCTGTGCATGATTTAGTAGGCAGAGTGAGATCCCGTAAGTTAACAAGAAATCCTGGTGTTTCTTTTAAAATAATCATCATGAGGGCAGGACTGAGACAATGATGCAGAGGTGGGGGGTTGATTCTTTCTATCCCAGTGTGGTTCTGATGAAAATTGCTCCTAGATACTCTGACTACGCATGATACTAGCCTAGTCCTATAAGGACTAATTGCAGCTTTGGGGTATTTTTCATCTGACCTAGGAAGAAACAGAAACCCCCTTCCCACATGGCACAATTCTGATCAGGCTCTTTTCAAATGGTTATTTAAATGGAAAAAAAAATAATCAAGATGCATTCCATTTCATTTTCATTCAGCCCATTGTATTTTAATGTTATACTTGTTTTTGCTCAGAAGTGTTGACAATTAGCAAATCAGGCAATAGAACTGTGAATACTTGCAGTACAAGACAAGGGACCATTATTTCTGCTGATCAAGTATGTAGGGTTGCTTCTGATCCGGATTTGATGCTTTATTCTCCATTGATGCCAAGGGCCAGGAACATTTTTTTTTGCCAACTTCACTGGGTAAACCAGCTGTGATCTGTCCTCTTCGCTTCCTACTATTCAGCATGCATCATTAACCTCCAGCAACAATTACTTTAATGTCCTTGAAGACATTTTGAAGGCTTCACTTGATTCAGAATGCAATTATGGAGTTGCAGGCTGAAATATGGCAATAGGCCATATCACCCCAGTTCTCCTCTGATTGTACTGTTTACTTACATCTTTCACACCACGCACAAGCAGCATAACTGGTGTCCACCTTTAAGGCTTTCCCTTTTACTAGGAAATTGTGACGTTTTGGAGGCAGTGGCTCTTGTGTCAGGTATAGGATTGCCTACTCCTAAGCTAATGGAACACTCCCCAGGATGCTGCAAACTCTGGTTTGTCTTATCTTATCCCTTCTAGAATAATCCAGTTATCATTATTTTGGAATTTCCTTTTTTCCTATCTCTCTTTATTCCCCTTTTCTTCCTATGCCATGTCTTTTATAGCATAAACCATAATTAGGGACAATCTCTTTAGGCAGGGATTATATAAAAACTGAGCTGTGAGCCTTTTTGGCTGAAAAAAAAAGAGAGATAATGTTCTTTCTTTGTGTCAGAAGCATCTTCAAATTATAAACATGCAGCATTCAACATTGAGCAAATAAGAGAGATATAAATCAAAACTACATCACATGCAAAAAGGTAATATTAAAATTAAATTGACATTTGCCAAGTATTATACATTGACAGCATTTTCTCTCCCCATTCTGAGGTCTTCTTCCATTCCTGTCGACATTGTATGTACCAAAGCATATATAAGATGAATTGTTCTTCTCTACAGTCTCAGAATGTCTTGCATTGGAAGCCCCAATTTCTTAGATTGTTCTAGATTTTTCTACCTAAAGTGCAGTCTATTTAGTGATTTTCATTCAGACCAAGATTATTCTTGAGCAGGTGACAATTGCCTATTAGCTCCTTACTCACTTTCCATTATTCCAGTGCAGTCTGTGGTGGCTGGTTCTTTAAAAGGGTGGAAGTTCTTCCGGTTTGACACAACAGAGAGATTAGATGTGAGGAGCAGGGCTCCGTGAACTTGTGTCAAATCCTCCTTGTTGGAGGGGCCCCCAAGGGGCTAAAGTCACCCTGTAGAGGTGACAAAGAAAGGACGAGCACCTTGCAAGTCACAGAGAGTAGCAGCTCTCCAGCTGGACCAAGGGATTCCCTCCCATCCAACGACAAAGATGGCTGCTGTGAAGCTGAAGGAGCTGAAAAAACAAAGAATGTGCTGGAGGAGTGTAGATGAACAGTGATTGGAACTGGGTAGGTATCTGTTATGTCCTTGGAACTCTAGGAGTTCCCACTCAGGTCCGTTCACATTGCGGGGGCGTTTTTCCCCCTCGCTCATTGGTTGGTTCTCCCCAGCAGCCAGCTATAAAAGCAGGCTGCGGGGTCCAACCAGTTGCTGATCGCTGCGAGCCAGTTCCAGGCTTGGCAAGCACGGTCAGTCCTTTATTGTTATAATAAAGTATTTGTTGCACTCATGCTCTGTTTCAGCCTCTCATTACCCAAACTTAACACTGGTGACGAGGATGGGATGGCTACCAGAAGCACAATGCAACCGCTGAGTCACTAGCCGCCGATCCGCAGCCAGAGAGATCGATCGGCGGCGATAAACAACGCTGATCCGCAGCCAGAGAGCGGTCAGCAAGCAACGAGCGAGCGCTGATCCGCCACCAGAGAAAGCGGTCAGCAAACAACGAGAAGCGAACGCTGATCCGCAGCCAGAGAAAGCGGTCAGCCAGCAACGAAAGTGAGAAGCGTCTGTGGCCGCTTGTTAGCCTAGCTACAGGAAAAGTGAAGCGCTACGAGCCGCAGCCGCTCGTTTCTTTAGGCGCGAAATTCAAACGGCTGTCATTTGAATTTCAAACCTAAAAAGTACAGCGCGGTGCTGTAAGTCAAGTCACTGATGCCCACGCAGGCGCGAATTTCAAAACGCTGCCAACGGCTGGCAGCCTAACCACGTGTTTAGCCCAGAGAGAGAGAGAGGATTGTGAAAAAGCCTCTCCAGAGCTGAAATCACTTGCCTGCCACAGGCACTAGAAACCTACTGCTGCTGCCCCAGAGAGATTTTTTCTACAGATTGTACAACCGATTTCTTCACTATGAATTCCAATCCAGTCTTCCCAGCGTTCAAACCGGATGAGGAGAAGTGGAGTCATACAAGAACCGCTTTAACCATTACATCGGCGCAATTGGGCTGGCTGATGCAGGGAGCACCGGAAAAAATCATATTTCCTGATCTACTGTGGAGCCATCGTCTTTGACACTGCCACAGCACTCGTGGCTCCACGTGAGTTAAAAACGTTCCATGGTCTGAACTGTTAGAAGTCCTTACTAACCACTATTCTCCCAGACCTTCACAGATTGCCAGGCGATTCACCTTCCGCATGAGGAAGCAATCAGACAAAGAGACCATCAACCAGTACATGGCCGCCCTCAGGACCGCAGCACTCCATTGTGGGTTTGGAACCTACCTGGAGGACATGCTCCTAGATCAACTAGTCTGCGGGGTCAAGGATCTCCACCTCCAAAGGCGCCTACTTGCTAAGAAGGACCTCAACCTCGCACAAGCCGTCGAGGAGGCCCTGGCAGCAGAACTGGCAGCACACTCAGCCACCGAAATCCATGGTCCAACTTCCAAGCTAACGACAGTTCCAGTCCACTCCGAGGAGGTGGTAGTAGAGGAAGCCCCTAGTGATGAAACCGACATCCACCGCCTCACCAACGCCAGGCATCCGCAGGTAGGAGCCAAGCAAGAGAACAGCAGTCCACCCAAGCACATCACCCTGTGCCTATCCTGTGGTGGATCTCATCCGAGGGAACCGCCTGCAAATTCAAAGGAGCCACCTGCAACATCTGCCACAAAGGGGCACATCGCGAGAGTCTGTCAAGCCTCTCAAAACTCGGCACAAAGGCACCCTCCCTTCTCACATTCGGGACCTCAGAGGCAAGTATTGAACTGTCGCACTCACCACCATGCCAAGCACACTTGCCATACCATTAGTAAAATCTCTCTCTCCGTTTTGTTAGAAGGTAAACCGTGTCGCATGGAGGTTGACACAGGGTCAGCGCTCTCAATTATCTCATGGAGCACCCTCAAGAGGCTACAGCCCAGTCTATCAAGAAGCCGGCTCCAGAAGTGCCAGTTTAGCCTGAAGGACTACCAGGGGAAGGTCATTCCTGTAATCGGCAGAGGCAAGTTCCTTGTCAATTTTAGAGCTTTCAAAGGTCACCTACCTCTAGTGGTAGTTAACGGCAATCTCCCCACACTCTTGGGGCTCGATTGGTTTCCCCATCTCGGCCTAGGGCTAACAGGAGTCCATGCTGTCTCAACCTCTGACACTGACTCCTTATTCGCTGATTACTCAGATGTATTCAGCGATGAGCTGGGGTGTTATAACGGTACCCCTATCTCATTCTCAGTCGACCCCAGGCAGTCCCAATCAGGCTAAAACGCGTGAGAGTCCCATTCGCTATTCAGCCAAAACTAGATGCAGAATTGGATAAATTATTAAAACAAGGGGTCATTGAGCCAACAGATTTCGCCAAATGGGAGACGCCCATTGTCACACCCTCAAAAAAGACGGTAGCCTGAGAATTTGCTCGGACTACAAGACCACAATTAATAAGTTTTTACAAGTTAGCGCTTACCCAGTGCCGTCATTCAGCATTTATTACACACTTTTGAACCTGGCAGCATTTTTGCCAAATTGGACATGTCTCAAAGCGTATCAACAGTTCCCTGTTGACAGCCAAACAAGCGGAACTCCAGACCATTGTCACCCACAGGGTGCTTTCCGGTGCAACCGTCTCCAATTTGGCGTAAGTGTTGCCCCAGGCATTTTCAATCCCTCATGGGCCGGATTTTGCAGGGCCTCCCTGGTGTAGTACCCTACTTGACGACATCTTAGTCTCGGCCAGGGACAGACCCCAACTCTTCCAGAGAGTTCGAGCAGTGTTAGAGAGGTTCAGACAGCATGGCCTCAAATTAAAAAAAGAAAAATGTGCCGTTGCCACTAGACAGGTGGACTTTCTGGGTTATAAAATTGACGCCTCAGGCATTCACCCCTGGAGTCCAAGGTTAAGGCAATTCACGAGGCACCCACTCCAACCTCCAAAACTGAGCTGCAGGCCTTCTTGGGGCTATTGAACTTTTAGGCGTCTTTCCTGCCCCATAAAGCATCAGTGGCAGAACCCCTGCACAGACTGTTGGATAAAAAGTCGCCTTGGCACTGGAGTCAAAAGGAAGACTCCACTTTTCGCGCCGTTAAATCACTACTCACGTCAGAGGCGGTCCTTATTCAGTTCGACCCCAACCTTCCATTAGTGCTAGCAGCAGACGCATCCCCTTTGGAATTGGGGCAGTATTAAGCCACAGGCTCCCCAATGGCTCCGAGGCTCCCATCGCTTTTTTCTCCAGGACGCTCTCTGCAACAGAGCGCAATTACAGCCAGATAGATAAGGAAGCTCTAGCAGCTGTTGCAGCAGTGAAGAAATTTCACGAATTTCTCTTTGGCCACTTTTTCGAACTGGTCACGGATCATAAGCCTCTCCTGGGTCTACTAGCTGGGGACAAACAGACCCCTCAAGTCCTCTCTCCTAGAATGACGAGATGGACCCTTTTCCTAGCGGCATACTCGTATAGACTCATACACCGCCCAGGTAAAACATTGTCCCACGCAGACGCTCTCAGCCGCTGTCCCTTGCCGGCTCCAGCTGAAGACCCTGCTCCAGTCCACGCTATCTTTGAGGTCACCCAATTGGACCTCCCCATCACTGCCCTTGACATTGCGGCCAAATCCAAGACTGACACAACGATCGCCCAGGTACTGGACTGGGTGAGGAGGGGGTGGCCGGGCGGTGATGTTGAAAACAAATTTACACCTTTCAAGACCCGCCTGCAGAAATTATCCAGTTTGCAGGGCTGTCTGCTGTGGGGCACTCGAGTGGTCATCCCGACCTCACTGCGTACCCGAGTTCTGAAGGCGTTGCACGAGGGCACCCTGGCATCGTCAGAATGAAGGCACTAGCACGCAGCTACGTATGGTGGCCGGGCCTCGTGAGGACATCATCAGATGGGTAAGCTCCTGCAATCCCTGCCAGGAATCCCGTCCAGCTCCTCCTATTGCCACCCCCACTAAGTGGGAAAGCGCCAGCGCTCCGTGGTCCAGAATTCACATCGACCTAGCCGGCCCATTGCAGGGGAAAATGTTCCTAGTGGTCGTGGACTCCTACTCTAAATGGATTGACGTGGCACAACTATCCACGACCACCACGCTAGCAATTACAAAGGTATTAACTCGCCTGTTTGTAACACACGGGCTGCCTGACTCCATTGTTTCTGACAATGGCCCACAGTTCGCATCAGCCGAGTTCAGCCGTTTTGCTGCCAACCTGGGCATCCGCCATATCTTCACGGCCCCATTTCATCCTGCCAGTAACGGATTGGCTGAAAGAGCCGTTAGGACCACTAAAGAAGCCCTAACTAGGTTCACCAAGGATGACTGGCACCACAAACTCTCGCGTTTCCTGATGAGCCAGCACTCAACTCCGTGCTCAGTCACTAACAAGTCCCCAGCTGAGCTCCTTATGGGCAGACGCCTGAGGACTGTATTGGACAGACTTCACCCACATTACTGCCCTGACTCTCCCCTCGCTTCCACATTAGGGGTTAGGCATTTTATCTTACAGGAACCCGTATTCGCGAGGAACTTCGCTGGAGACCATCTGTGGATCCCGGGCGAGATCGTGGCCATCACCGGACCCAGGTCATATCAGGTCAGACTGGAGGACGGCCGAGTATGGAGAAGGCACCTGGACCAGCTGCGAAGGCGTCACAGCACCCTCGTCAGCAGTGACTCTGAAGTACAAACCGGGGCGAGGCCACAGCATCAACCCCACATAAGCACCAGTTCCGGTGACCTGCTTACACCAGCGGCTGATCCAGGGAATCCGAACACGGACAGCGACGTCCAGACGGCTGACCAGTCCGAACCAGTCAACGGGAGCACGTCCCCAGTGACCAGCCCTACGAGTCCCGAGCCAACCCGATCCGAAGGGCGTGTTAGTGACTCCCTACCGATCCTGCCTTCCCCTACAGACTCTGAACTGACAGACAACCCACCAGAGCTGCGCCGTTCTGGGCGCCAGCATAAACCTCCTGCCTACCTCAAAGACTATGCGTGTTCGCATCTGGGGGAAGGGGTGTTATGTCCTTGGAACTCTAGGAGTTCCCACTCCAGGTCCGTTCACATTGCGGGCGTTTTCCCCCTCGCTCATTGGTTAGTTCTCCCCAGCAGCCAACTATAAAAGCAGGCTGCGGGGTCCAACCAGTTGCTGATCGCTGCGAGCCAGTTCCAGGCTTGGCAAGCACGGTCAGTCCTTTATTGTTATAATAAAGTATTTGTTGCACTCATGCTCTGTTTCAGCCTCTCATTACCCAAACTTAACAGTATCCTTTCCATTTCTTACTCTTTTTCTTTCTTTCTTTTTTCTTTTACATCCTTTCCTCTCTCCTTTTTCCAGTTCGCTAGCCCGGATGT
This sequence comes from Pseudonaja textilis, assembly GCF_049901715.1. Classification (NCBI taxonomy): domain Eukaryota; kingdom Metazoa; phylum Chordata; class Lepidosauria; order Squamata; family Elapidae; genus Pseudonaja; species Pseudonaja textilis. Next base: position 88,613,910 of record NC_142008.1, on the reverse strand, counting down.
TCTTTTTTTTTTTCTTTTTGTGTATGTATTGTTGATATGTTTTTAATTGTAAATTCAATAAAAAAAAATTTTTTTTTAAAAGAAGAAATGCTTATCAAAGTGATGAAAAATTACAGAGAGAAAAAATATAGGCTTGGAAGAAAAGGAACTAAAGGAAGAATTCAAAATCTTTAAAATATAGAAAGATTGGATTTTTAAACTTTATTGGCAATATTTTGGCAAGGAATTTTAAAATGCTGGAATTATTTGTCTGAATATTGACTATTTGCAAAAAACAGAAATAAATGTTTGTTAGATTTTGTGCAACATTGAAATTTAAACTGAAGGCACTATCTACTGGTGAATGGAATATATACTAAACTCCTACAACCTTGGTAAAATACTGATAAGATAAAAAAAGTGGAAATAAATAACACCCTGAGGACTGCTGTGCTATCTACTGTTCTATATTTGTTTACTTCATGGCTATTGGAGATTTAACTGTGAGATTATGGAAGACATCTAAAGAAAGTGACTTTTAAATGCCAGGATCTATGACTGAATTTACAGAGTAGACTTAAGGCATTGGAAATCTTCCTGGATTACTTAAATGGAACTAATTGACTAACTGTGGGACACAAAGAACTATAACTATTGCATTCCACTGAGTAGCAACACTAGGATTGAGCAAATGGTTTCTGTTATGTCTGTGGAACTGGTTGGAGTTCCCAACCAGGTCCGCTGTTTGAGCGGGAGCACCAGCAGCTCCCATTGGTTGGCTCCGTTTGACAGCCGGCTATATAAGCCGGCTGTCGGGCAGAAAGCTCAGCCCGTTGTCGCCCGCTGGTATCGCGAGTTAGCTAGCAGGCGCGACAACCCTTTATTCATTGCAATAAAGCCTGTTAGTTATGCGCTCTGGTCTCATGCCTCTTCCTTACCATCGCTCTACAACACTGGCGACGAGGATGGGATGGTCGAAGGCTAACCAGACGCGTTATTTCAGAAAGCTGTAAGCCACAGAGAGAGAAACCAAGGCGCTGTAGCCGCAGCCGCCCCGCACTCGCAAAGAGCGTGAAATTCAAACTGATACTGTTTGAGCTGATTCGCTGAAACGAGCCACAGGCATAGCAGCCGAGGCCACCCATGCTCACCAAGAGCGCGATTTTCAAAAAGAGCTAAGCAGCCCAGAGAGACAACCGCAACCGCGTTCTTTTAAGAGCGCAAATTCAAATAGCGATTTGAAGCAGACGAACCAGTTTCCCTTTCCACGATGAGCGCGAATACAGCATTCCCTCCATTCAAACCAAAACGAGGAAACATGGGACTCCTACAAAAATCGATTCAGCCATTTTCTTGACGCCATCGGTCTAGCCGACGCTGCGGAGCATAGGAAGAAGTCCTATTTCCTGAGTTACTGCGGAGCCACCGTCTTCGACACGGCCACAGCATTAGTCACGCCCCGCGCCATCAGAAGCGTCCCATGGGACGAGCTACAGGAAATACTTTCAAATCACTATTCACCCAAACCGTCCCAAATAGCCAGGAGGTATGCCTTCAGAGTCAGGAAGCAAGCAGAGGGGGAGTCGATCAACGAATACATGGCCACCCTGAGAACAGCCGCTTTGCAGTGCGGATTCAAAGAATATTTGGAGGACATGCTGCTGGATCAGATTGTCTGTGGGGTAAGAGATCTGAGACTCCAAAGGTGTTTACTGGTGAAAAAAGACTTGACTCTAGCCTTAGCCATGGAGGAAGCCCTGGCTACTGAGCTCTCAGCCCAGTCAGCAGCTGAAATTCAGGGAAATCAATCTAAACCCAGCACGCACACTGTCCATTCCGAAGAGGTAATCAGCGAAGATGACCCCACAGACACGTCTGACATTAACCGCCTAAATCATCAGAAGCCTTCATAGGTAGGAGTGGGGCAGAGAAGCAACTTCACCCCCAAACAACCTCCCATGTGCCTAACCTGTGGAGGCTCCCACCCTAGGGCATCCTGCAGGTTCAGAAACGCCATCTGCCTGAACTGCCAAAAGAAGGGTCACATCGCTAGAGTCTGCCAAGCAGGGCGATCCTTACCTCAAAGACCTCCACCACCTTCTAACTCCCAAAGGCAAGTGGTAGACTGCTATACCTGCTACCATGCTAACCATACTTCCCTAACCCCTGATAAAATTAAAATTTCTGTTTTCCTAGAAGGTAAACCCTGCAGGATGGAGGTGGACACGGGATCCGCGCTCTCGATCATCTCCTGGGATACCCTGAAGGGGATCCAGCCCAGGCTGTCAAGAAAACAGCTACAAAGATGCCACCTGACGCTCACGAGACTACCAGGGCAAGAACATTCCTGTCCTCGGGAAAGGCAAGTTCCTTGTTCAATTCCGAACCTTTAAAGGCCATCTGCCCCTAGTGGTTGTTAATGGTACCCTCCCTAGTCTATTGGGACTTGATTGGTTCCCTTCTCTCGGCCTTAGTGTAACCGGGATCCATGCTGTCTCAACTTCTGATGTAGATACACTATTTTCAGATTTTTCCGATGTATTTAGCAATGAGCTGGGTTGCTATTCGGGCACCCCCATATCATTTTCAGTAGACCCCCAGGCAATCCCTCTTCGTTTAAAACCCTGGAGGGTGCCTTTTGCCATCCGTCCGAAATTGGATGCAGAACTAGACAAACTACTTAAGCAAGGGGTGCTAGAACCCACTGATTTCGCTAAATGGGAGACCCCCATAGTCACCCCACTCAAGAAAGATGGCAGTTTGAGAATCTGCGCGGATTACAAAACCACGCTCAACCGCTATCTGCAGGTCAGCGCTTACCCTGTGCCGTTATTCAGCATCTGTTACACACTTTCGAACCCGGCACCATTTTCGCTAAGTTAGACATGTCCCAGGCATACCAACAGTTCCCTGTCGATGAGCAGACAGCGGAGTTACAAACAATAGTCACGCACAGGGGGCATTCAAATGTAAGCGCCTCCAATTCGGGGTCAGCGTAGCCCCAGGCATTTTCCAGTCACTCATGGAGAGGATTCTCCAGGGTCTCCCAGGAGTGGTTCCCTACTTCGATGACATCTTAGTCTCAGCCACGAACAGGCCCCAGCTCATTCAGAGAGTCAGGACAGTGCTAGAGAGGTTCAGGCAGCATGGCCTAAAACTTAAGAGGAGAAGTGTGCCATCGCCACTAGGCAGGTGGACTTTCTGGGTTATAGAATAGACGCCTCTGGCATCCACCCCATTGAATCCAAGGTGAAGGCCATCCATGAGACACCCACACCTACCAACAAGACTGAACTACAAGCCTTCCTGGGACTCGTGAATTTTTACGCCTCATTCCTCCCACACAAGGCATCTGTCGCTGAACCATTACATAGGCTACTAGATAAAGACTCACCCTGGCACTGGGGACCCAAGAAGCCCATGCCTTCAAATCAGTCAAATCCTTACTCACATCAGAAGCGGTCCTAGTTCAATTCGATCAACGTCTTCCCTGGTCCTGGCCGCTGACGCATTCCCTTTTGGCATTGGGGCTGTCCTGAGCCACAGACTCCCCAACGGTTCCGAGGCACCAATTGCTTTCTTTTCCAGGACTCTTTCTCCTACCGAGAGGAACTATAGCCAGATCGATAAAGAGGCCCTGGCCGCAGTGGCTGCAGTTAAGAAATTCCACGAGTTCTTGTTTGGCCACCACTTTGAGTTAGTGACTGATCACAAACCTCTTTTAGGACTTCTGTCTGGAGATAAGCAAACTCCATGCAGTACTTTCACCCAGAATGACCAGATGGACTTTGTTTCTGGCCGCCTACTCATTCAAGTTAGTGCATCGTCCTGGCAAGACCTTGAGCCACGCCGATGCCCTTGAGTCGCTGCCCCCTGCCAGTCCCAGTCGAAGACCCAGCGCCCATCCATGCCATTTTCGGAGTTCAACGAACTCAAGCTTCCAGTGACAGCCGAGGACATCGCGGCGCACTCGAAAAAGGACAAAATCATCGCCCAGGTTCTGGACTGGGTGGGAAGGGGTGGCCGGAAACTCAATGTACAACTGATTTTGTCCCCTTTAAAACCCGCCAGCAGGAGCTGTCAAAATTACAAGGTTGCCTACTGTGGGGAACAAGAGTGGTCATCCCTGCATCCCTGTGAGTACCCATCCTGAAAGTGCTGCACGAGGACATCCAGGCATTGTAAGAATGAAGGCCCTGGCCCGCAGCTACGTCTGGTGGCCCGGTATGGACACTCAAATCGCCAACTGGGTAAGCTCTTGCCAACCTTGCCAACAAACCAGGGCCGCCCCTCCAGCTGCCACGTCCACGAGATGGGAGAGTGCTAACGCCCCCTGGTCCCGCCTGCATGTCGACCTGGCTGGACCTGTGCACGGCAGGACCTTCTTGGTGAGTCGTGGATTCATACTCAAGTGGATTGATGTAGCCTTACTTCCCACAACCACCACCCAGGCAATAGTGAAAGCCCTAACTCGCTTATTTGTCACCCACGGGCTTCCAGACACCCTGGTTTCAGACAATGGCCCACAGTTCACATCATGTGAATTCGGCATGTACACTGCCAACTTGGGCATCAGGCACGTCCTTACAGCACCATTCCATCCCGCTACAGCGGATGACAGAGAAACAGTTAGGTCAACCAAGGAGGCACTCGCCAGGTTTGGCCAGGAGGATTGGCACTCTAAGCTGTCTCGTTTCCTACTCAGCCAGCACACAACACCCTGCACTACCACCAACAAATCTCCTGCCGAACTTTTGATGGGAGACGGCTTAGAACCACCCTAGACAGGCTACACCCCACTGTGCCCAGACACCCCTCTAGGGTCCGATAGTCTGGTCAGAGACTTCGCCCCACAAGACCTGGTATACGCCAGGAACTACGCAGGGGACCCGTTGTGGGTGCCGGGACAAATCGTGTCGGTCACCGGCCCCAGATCCTACCGGGTCCTCCTGGAGGATGGACATTTGTGGCGGAGACACGTGGATCAACTCAGAAGGCGACGGATGGGCGCGACAGATACCAACCCGTGCCAACCTGCCAGCGCCAACAGCGCCTCACCCACGCCTGATGCAGATCCCCTGCGGAACCTGGTTTTCCCTGGCGGCGAGAGGGCTGGATGGAGAACCCGAGTCTACAACCGGAGTCACCGATCCAGCCACCAAGCGACCCAGCTGACCAGCAGGACCTCGAGACTCGGTCGGACCAACCAGAGCAGGAGGTTTCGCCAGCACCGCCGGACACCACACCAGGGCAAGCCCACGCTGCAACGACCGCTGGGGCACGTCCGAGCCAGGACTTGACACCGGCCGGCAGTTCACCCGACTTGCGGCGCTCTGGTCGCCAGCGAGACAACCCACATATCTACGAGACTATGCATGTTCCCAGCTGGGGAAAGGAGTGTTATGTCTGTGGAACTGGTTGGAGTTCCCAACCAGGTCCGCTGTTTGAGCGGGAGCACCAGCAGCTCCCATTGGTTGGCTCCGTTTGACAGCCGGCTATATAAGTCGGCTGTCGGGCAGAGCCAGCCCGTTGTCGCCCGCTGGTCTGCGAGTTAGCTTAGCAGACGCAACAACCCTTTATTCATTGCAATAAAGCCTGTTAGTTGTACGCTCTGGTCTCATGCCTCTTCCTTACCATCGCTCTACAACAGTTTCTAAACTGGCTTTCTGAGGTCATAGACAATTGAGACTTTGAAGTGGTAACAGACTACTAACAGGCTATTGAGCAATATTTGGACCTATTAAAATGTTACATCAAGGGGAGATGAGCAGATTTCAAAAAGAGATGGTGTTGATGCTTCAAAGTACCTATGATATGTTGACAAAGAACCACAGGGAGATAAAAGACTTAATGCATGATGTTGTGGGGAAACTAGAAAATATCCAACAAGGGACAATGAATAAAGATCATAAAACACAGGAAATAGAGGAGATAATAGAAAGACCAGAGGAAAAGATAAAACAGAGAAATCAACAAATAAAACAAGAAGAGAAGGAAGAGAAGAAGATAAAGACTTATGAATTAAATCAGGGACAATATATATTAAGAGATCAAAATATGGGATTGGATAAAAAGAAATGTATTTTTGAAGAGAAAATAGAGGCTTAGGCAGATCCTCCAGAGGTACTGCAGCAAAGATAGTGGAGATGGAAGAAATATTTGGGTTAAATAGGAAAGATGTAGACAGAGACAAAGACCCAAGGGAGGACTTTGGGAAGCAAGTCAAAAAATAAATAAGAATTGAAATACTAAAGCAGACAAAAGATGATCGTTAGAAAGGGAATGCTGTTTAATATAAGATTGGCTTTATTGAGAGCTAGAATAGAGGTAGAAACAAGATTAAGTGGGAATATTACTATACATATACATATGTTTGATGTTAAAACAATGGTTCCTAAAGGTAAGTATGAGGTCCAGAGTTCCCCTCAGAATATTTGGAGTAACACAATGTTCTAGGCTGGTACATTCCATCATACCTGCAGCATTTTTATTGCCTCAACGGTTTTTCAAGTGTAAAGCACTCTGTTACATTTTAGATGGTGTGTGTGTGTGTGAGAGAGAGAGGGGGGAGAGAGAGAGAGATGTATATTTTTAAAAGATTAATTAAAAATGAATTAACACATTATTAGATTGTTTTAGTTATAGTATGTATAGAGCACTTCTTATTTCCCTATTTATCCGCAATCAATCAATCAATGTATCTATGTCACATTTTGTATCATTCTCGAAGTGGAGAAAGCATATTTCCATTTATTTTCATATGTCCCTTTTCAAAATCAATATATATTGGTGTGCACTTTTGGAAGTGAGAACTGCAACATACCATTCAGAGCACTGCTAAAGAATAACTGGATTCTATTCCACATAGCAGGTTGCAAAGTGTGAATTAAATTAGTGTCACTTTTAAACAATTGTTTCATGATTATTTGTCATCCAGAGTCACTTTTCTGAGATGGGCAGCTATAGAAATCGAATAAACAAATAAAAATGGGGTTTCTTTAAAAAAAAACTACCGTCTTTAATCTTGAGTACTTATATTGTTGAATTAAATAACTAAATAAATTTATGTGCCTTTGGGGAGTGGGAGAAATCAAGAGCATTCAGGCAAGGGCACTGAAGTTAGGCTTTCTTTTCTTCCCACATCCTCACAAAATATGGACAAGATTGTTACAGATGTAAGAGGCTTGTGGGTGGCATTGCATTTGTGAAAATACCATCGCAGATCAAACAGCCTGCTTGGAAAATCTGAAAAAAGCAATAACCACAACACTGCAATTTTTTTGTCTTATTTTAGGCGAACAGTAGGCATTTTATAAAATACAAACAATTAAAAATGCTCAAGATTAACTTCAATGCATAAACTAAGACAAAATACAGAACAGGAAAAATAAATTACAAATTCACATTTATTAACATTGGGTTATAAAATTATTCTGTATATCTTAATAATATTACAGTCAAATATTCAAAATATAGGATTCATTTTTAGTGTTTAGCATTTTGTATGTATAAGTATGGGCATATAAGAAAATGCATCTTCTATGAATATGTATGTCTGTCTCTTCTATCTATCTATCTATCTATCTATCTATCTATCTATCTATCTATCTATCTCTATCTATCTATCATCTCACTTTATCTGTCTGTCTGTCTGTCTGTCTATCCATCCATCCTACCGATCCATCTATCCCTCCTACCGATCTATCTATCTATCTATCTATCTATCTATCTATCTATCTATCTATCTATCTATCTATCTTTCTATCTATCTATCTCACTTTATCTGTCTGTCTGTCTATCTATCTATCTATCCATCCATCCTACCGATCTATCTATCCATCCTACAGATCTATCTATCTATCTATCTATCTATCTATCTATCTATCTATCTATCTATCTATCTATCGTCTATCTATCTATCATCATCATCTTACAGTAACTAACACTACCACCACGTCCTCATTTGCTCTTTTTATTGGCTGCGGTACATGGTTTGAATGATTAGTGCATTCTTCCATGATTCAGAACATTGCAAATACTAACATTAAAATAAAAGTCATTAACTCATAGCAATTTACGGAATCTTCCCAAATCATCTCATTCTACCAAAATAATAATAGTAATAGTAATAATAGCCACGCTACTTGGAACAGCTTATATCCTCTGATGCTACTTTAATAGCTCCTAGGTCCTTCTTAGGATTCGAGCTGTTGAGCTACCAACTAGCCCCAGAGGCTGTGAATCTCACCAAGATTAACAACAATAACAATAACAACAACAATAATAATAATGCAGAGAAACTTTATTGTTTTAGTGCTTAAACAACTGCAAAGGGAAAAGTGGGGAGAAAATGATGGAATATATATCATAACAAAGACTCTGTGAACTAAAAATTGGGATGCTTGTATCAAAAAAACAGGTTTTGCATTGTGGTATCACAATGCATTTTGTCACTTTTTTCACCATTGACTGGGTAATAATGTCCATCTGGGTTCAGTTCCAAGTGGGGAGAAAGACACTGGAAACATAGAAGTCATTTGGAAAGATAGTTTAATGGAGGACAGGATCACACGGTTTTGAGGTCCTAGGCAAAAAAAGCATAGGGGTGTGTGTGTGTGTGTGTGTGTGAGAGAGAGAGAGAGAGAGAGAGAGAGAGAGAGGTTATAAATCTCTCAAAGTTAAAAGTTCAATCGCTTTGAACTTGCTTCCTGTTCCTGTGCCAAGAAATATATCCTGATTGGTTGTCAGACTCCCATGGGGCCATGTAGGGGTAACTTGGTAGGTTGTAGAGTCCCAAGCTTGGTTGAATCTTGCTGGGTGATGTAATGAAGGGGCTTGGGCAATTCCTATTATGGCTTAATGTCTTTGTCCTTGTTTGGATCTGAGTGAGGGCTAATCCCATATCACTCTGGAGCTGAAGGTTTTTTGTGTTGTAGATAAGATATCTTTTGTCTTTCTGGGGCTATTAACAAAGGTAGGGGCTTCTTTCCAAGAGCATGTTTCTCCTTTTCTCCTTCAGGGATATAATGGGCCTTTTTAATATTTCCTAGAATATTTTGTTTTTCTAGGAGAAGAGTGGGTGCTAACTTTCTACAATATGAAGATAGTGTAAGTCAGAGGTCTTCACACTTGACAACTTTAAAACTTGTGGACTTCAACTCCCAGAATTCCTCAGTCAACATGGCTTGTGGAGAAATTCTGGGAGTTGAAGTCCATAAGTCTTAAAAGTTGCCAAGTTTAGAGACCCCTGTGTGGTTTACTTCCATAGTGCAGCAACACTGAAGTGGCAACCATTTTACCCAATTTCAATCTTACGGCAGTGAAGGTCCCAGGTTTTAAACTGAAGTATGTTGATTGAAGTATGTTGATTCAAAAATTGTTGACCTATCATGCAACATTTCACCCAAGTTATAAACAATCAGACATGGGAATATTAGTGTTATCTAGATTCAAAACAACCTGGGGAGCGTACCTAATCAGCAACCTGGCAGTAAATCTAATAGAATGAGTAGAATAGTGCTCTTACTTTTGTTTACAAATTGGTGTAAAGTGGCTTACTAAATTACTAAAACACATCAGAACATGACATCCAATTATATCTGTTACCAACAGCCCCATTCTGCACGTACCTATTAGATTATCTGCAGTCACATGAATCTTTCATTGTTAACAGAATGGCCCAAACAATGAGATAATAAATGAACTCCTCTCCCAGCCTCAGGTTTATTGTGTAAAAATAATTTTGCTTTTAATCTCTTCTCTGTCCCCTGTTCATCAGTGTATCCTATGACGCTGGAGCTAAATTCAGAAATGTTAATGTGCAGTTTAAACACAGCATTAACAGGGTGTGTTCAAAAAAGTCAAAATGGCAATGGTAATGATGTAATTAGCACTCTGCCTTTTTTTTACCACATGCTATCGATAACCCTGCCTGCAGAAGAATTAAATGCCAGTTCCATCGATATGCCAGATCAATAAATATTCTGACCAATGGTGATATTCACATTTTTTTACTACTGGTTCTGTGGGTGTGGCTTGGTGGGCATGGCTTGGTGGGCGTGGCAGGGAAAGGATACTGTAAAATCCCCATTTCCACCCCACTCCAGGGCAAGGCTATACTGCAAAATCTCCATTCCCTCCCCACCCCACTAACCTACTTTCCAGCTCCGTTCTCCTGTGCGGGGCAACAAAAGAAGGCCCAGCTGATCAGCTGGGACTCTGATCAGCTGGGACTTGGGAGGCAGTGAATAGATGGGGGCAGGGCCAACCAGAGGTGATATTTACTGGTTCACTGAACTACTCAAAATTTCCGCTACTGGTTCTCCAGAACCTGTCAGAACTGGCTGAATATCACCTCTGATTCTGACATTCTGAACAATTTTATGGCATTCTATGCAGAAAAAGTATGTCTCTAAAAGAAATAACCTGCTCCCCTTCCTCCTTTTTCTCTGGAGCAACTGGCAACCTACATGCAATCCTTATTACATGAAAAAGCATAGGGATGGGGCTTTGAGAAAAATGCAATCTGTTTCTTGCTTGCACACACACACACACACACACACACACACACACACACATCTTGCAGGATTGTTTCTTGCTTGTACAAACACACAGAGAGAGAGAGAGAGATCTTGGAGGACTCTGAGAAAAAACAATAACGATAACACACAGCATACTCCTATACATATCTATTGAGAACTAAGCCCTCTTAAAGCTTACTCTTAGGTAAGTAGAATTAGGTTGTTCCATTACAAGTTCAACTGAGAAGGAAGAAGAAGAGGATTTTAATTCTCAAGCTTACAAAGATCAGTTTGAGGTACTTGTAGTTTGTGGTGTGGCACCAAAGAGCTCCCTGAAGCATCAACTGCATTTATCCCATGCTCAAAGCCCTAAATAAAAGGAATTCAACTTATCCCTCCCTCCCTTAAAATACTTGCCTGTGTAATATTACTTATACAGTGGTACAATTGAAAAAAAAACTAGATTTTTGTCTTTCATTCTAGTAAGTGTAATTTATTACATTTAATCTCTAGGACATTTTATATTAGGCCAAGCAAAGTTGCACTAATGAAACCAGTAGTGGGATTCAAATAATTTAACAACTGGTTCTCTGCCCTAATGATTTTTTTCCAACAACCAGTTCACCAAACTCAGAAACTCTTCCAAACTGGTGCAAACTGGCTGAATCCCACCACTGAATGAAACAGACTGTCATATAAATTAATATAGATAAGCAAATAAACTTTTCCGAACAAGGTAGCTTTAAATTATTCTTCATGTTCTATGAAATTGAAGATAATGTTCAAATGGGGGAGGCAGGCAGAAGGAGCAATGACATCTGCCTAGTAACATCCTATAAGAAGCCCAGATAATCCTCCTCCAACCAGTCTCACTGCAATTATTTTTCTTGGTGTTAAAAACAGCTTATCCCTGAATGTCATAGATAACTAGGTTAGCTAAGCTGACTGTGTTGTTATTACCAGCAAATATTTGTAATTGCTGTGTGAATCTAAGAAAGAATATACCTTTGGGGCAGGGGAGAGATGGATAGTGGGCATTACACAGTTATTGAAGGAGAAACTTTGTGTAAAATCAGAAGATAAAATGGTTACCCATGAAGAACATAAAGGGTTGTGTGCACTACTTGAAGCTTTTTAATGTGTTCTGATATGGACTTGACTTCCATGGTGATGGGCACTGTTGATATGAAAGAAGCTATTTTTAATGAATTATTTTAGCTGTGCCCTAAACATGAAGAGCAGGACAATTTTTGTACCACTTCCAAGCTTAAGGTAAATTTTTGTTTTTGATGGGCCATGGCCATTAACTAGAGAAACACAATATAAGGTTTTGTACTTATCTATGGTTTTGTACTTATCCTATGGTACCCTAACTGTAACCCTAATGTTGCCTCATTGCGGGCTGACTATTTTAGTTGCACAGAACACAAATAAGTAGATCAGTGATGGCTAACCTTTTTGGCACCAAGTGCCCAAAGTACATGCATGCACACGCATTCCCAAATTGCAACACACATGCGTGCCCTGTGCACACACCCCACCTCCCCACACATGCATGCATTACTCCCATGCACATGCCCGGTGCATAAGCATGTGATCCTTGTGCATGCGACCTGCCCCTTGCCCCTCATATATGCTCTGCCCCACACATGCATGTGTGACCTCTGCATGCACCCTGCCCCTTGTACATGCATGACAGAGACCCAAAGACCAGCTGGCTGGTGGAAAGCACATGCATGTCTGTGCAGTGGAGATGAACTGGGGCAACAGCTCGCTTGTCCAGAAAGAGGGCTCTGCATGCCATCTCTGGCATGCGTACCATAGGTTCACCATCATGGAAGTAGGGTTTCTGTTCTGCTCAATACAAGAAATCATTGTGATAACTGTGTCTGACTAGCCCACCATTGGGGCTGCGGTAGCTCATGTGGTAAGATGCTGGGCTTGTGCACTGCTAAGGTCAGTAGCTCGGCGGTTCAATTCCCATGAGCGAATAAACCATGCAGGGACAAGAAAGAAGCCTCCCCTAAAAGCCTATCAGCATTCAGGCATCCCACCGGTAAAGATAATACTGCCTGGAAAAAAGAGGCAGCCAGTGATCCCTGGCTAATACATGCCATATGCCAAATAAATAAATACCCCACCTTTGACCCAGGATCTGCAGAGAGAAAGCTCTACGGGTCCTCTTCTTTGTTGAGTCCTTACCACAATTCATACTGCTTATCGCAGATGAAACCTGCTGTATCATCATGAATATAGATGTTCTGTCCAAGGCTTAACCAAGACAGTAACTATCACACACTGTTCCCAAAAACCTTTTGTTTTATTTCAACAGCTATGAATTATATGCATTCACAGCCAATAGAAGTCTGCCACAGTCTTTTGGGTTAAGGCTGATAAGCACCCACCTTATCTCCCTTGAAATGCTGCCAACAACTAAATTGCTAATTAGCTGTACAAGGCCAAACAGAGCATAAAGTTAACACGGAGCTTCAGAGTTTAATATGACCAGAATGAACAAAGTTGCTTCCTGCAAAAGCTCATGTCCCTTTGCTCCTCCTTTATGTCTTATGGGAGATGTCAATCATCTCCAAGCCTTACTCCTGAGTCACCCCTTTTGTCTTAACTGTTCTTGCCTTCTGGCAACTCTGCACAAGCACGCACTGGGACCTGGTTTCTCCTGTCCTCTGCCTCACTGATGTCAGATTCTGAAGAGTCCACACATAACTCTCAGGTGGCCCTGGCCCATCTCTATGTCAAATGCAGACCCCTCGTCCAAGGCGTCCCCAGACTCCAGGACTGGCCCATGTTCCTCCCCACTGTCCAACTCTGCTGCCAGCACTGCGGGCTGCTGGCGGACCACAACAATAGATTTCAAAACTCGCCCAGATTTGGCATGACAACCAATTTGAGAGTATGAACTTCAAAGCCACCGGGTGTATTTATTTATTTAGCATGTCAGCCCCAGATCCATCTTGAGACAAATTCTGGGCTGCCACAGTGGGGGATGGGCAAGCTGTGGGAACAGGAGAGTTGCAAAGGGAATAGTCACAACAACATTGTTTCACCAGCAGTCAAAGACAAGCTGCTAGCATCTCGAGGGGAGTGATTGGAATTTGGCGCCAGTTGAGACCGGAGATTGATTGGCCAATGTGATCTGAGAGTCACTAAATGGGGCAGGGTGTGAGTTTTAGTGTAAAGGGGGAAAAATGGGAATTCAGATTTAGGTTTTCCCAGATGTGCCAACAGGACTACACTAATAAATTCTTATTTTGATGGACTTTGTCTCTGAGTTCTGGGTTGTTTGGAGAATTTACTTGGAACACTGACATAGTGTATGGCATGTGTTATCCAGGGATCATTGAGGTGACTGGCTGCCTCTGTGAAAGGATTTTCTTTGCGGGGGGGGCATGTTATCTTTACCCGTGGGATGCCTGAATGCTGTATTCAGGGAAAGCTCCTTTCTTGTCCCTGCATGCAGGGGTGAGATTTTATTGGGTTCAGAAGAACTGGATATTAAATTTACATCTGGTTCACTGAACCAGTAGTAGAACCAACCGCTGGCCACACCCACCACACCCCTCCCAGGAGTCACCACATGGTCCGTTTTGGCTGCAGGTAAGTGCATGGTCTGCATGAAGGTTCTAGGGGGGCAAAAACCGAGCCTTTTGGAAATCCAGAGGCCCTCTGGAAGCTGGAAACAGGGCCATTTCTGGACTTCCAGAACTTCCGGTTCCATTTTCCACCTTCCCCAGAGTCTGGATGCTTCTCTCGGGCCTCTGGGAGGGCAAAATGGCCCTGTTTCCGGCTTCCAGAGGGCCGATGGACCCTGGGGGAAGGCATTTTTGCCCTCCCAGAGGCCTGAGGGAAGCCTCCAGAGTCTGGGGAAGGCAGAAAATGCTGAACCGTAAGTTCAGGAAGTTCAGAAATGGGCCTATTTCTGGCTTCCAGAAGCCTCTGGATCCCAGGGAGGCCATATTTACTCTCCCAGAGGCCCAAGGGAAGCCTCCAGATCCTGGGGAAGGTGAAAAATGGCCTCCTGGAAATTCCAGTAGGCCACGCCCACCATGGCCATGCCTACCCAGAAACTGGGCAGTGAACTGGTTGCTGGGATTTTTGAATCCCACCCCTGCCTGCACAATTTATTCTCTTACGGGAATGGAACCGCCGAGCTGCTGACCTCAGTGGTGCACAAGCCCAGCATGAGTCATCATGGCCGCCTAGCTACTGATCTTGAAAAACAGAAAAGGGAGGGAGGGATGTAACAGATATTTTAACATTAGCTATATGTGTATGTTCCTGTTCATTTATTTTTTTCTTACTCGGGCCCAGATTGGTGGACATTGGTAGCATCTTTCAAGGACTCAAAGATGCTTTTTAAAATAGAGATGCCAATGGCTCATTGGCACTTTCTTCTTGTAAAATGTAAGGTATGCAAACCTGCCATGCCAGCCACGGCATAAAGGAGAAAAAATATTTTCCACCCTCTTTTCTTCCAGGTATAGGAGCAGCTGACTCTTATTCCAGGCAACTCCATTTCTTTCAATACTGGTAAAAAGGTAAGTCGTACACTGCACTTGATCGTAATTCTATCATCAATTTTGCCCTTCAGCAACACTGCCTCATGCTGCCTAATGGTCGAGTGGGCTCTGAAAAACAGTAACTCCTTCCCAAATGTTTCCATTGATGCATATTTCTATCTAGCCAAGTTTGATTTTTTGCAAAGGAGTTCATTTTTACAAACAGAAATTATACCTTTTTTTAAAAGGAAAAGGGAAAAGAGAAATGTTAATTACAGCAGCCATTCCTTATTTTAACCCTCTTTTTTAGAACAGGCCAGTTATAAAAGAGGACAATTTCACAATTATGAGGCAAGGAAAGAAGTTGTGAAGGGGGAATGGGCATAGGCAAACCCCCCACCCCGTCTCATGTATCTGCTATACCTGTCATCATGCATGGCTGCAAATTGGAGTTAGGAAATTGTGGTTTTAATTGCTATAATTTCATTTCAAGTGTGCAGGACTCTAAAAATAGCAAGGTCTGCCTCAGATTTCTCATCTGGTAACTATATTTTCATCCCCCCGTTCCCGTATATGTTTCCTCATCTTTATTTCAGAGAGGTTGAGATCTCGTCCACATTACCTAAACTCAGAGAGAATAGAATAAATTGTCTCTGTTTGCTTAAATCATGTCACTTCTTTTCCCTAATGTAATTTTTAAGTTTGTTGCCTTTTACGCTGGAGCTTTTTTCTCTAAAGCTAACAGGGAATTGGATGGATCTGAGTTATTTGTTGAATAAACCACAATGGGCTGAATTTGTAGGTTGCACTGACTAAGCCATACAGTTTATTTCATTTTTATTTTAGTGTGTTGTCTTACACAGTGTGTAACTCTACAGTAGTAGCATATAAGTAGAACAACAGAGTGACCATACTCAACATATGAATTCTGATTTGAACCTCAACTCCTGGTGGTCAGCTAGTGGGATTATTGGAAAATTGCTCTGAATAATTTCCAAATTTGTTTTCCTCCAGCATATTTCCAGCCAATCACTATCTTGAAATTGGAGTATGCACACATGCTATTCATACAGTGAGCAAAAATAAAGCCTGATGTTTACATATTAAATATCAACAAAAACCAAAACAGTTAACTGGTAAAATAGGGCAGAAAAGGCAAGAAGAGAGAGAAACATGAGCAACAAGCAAGAATTTAAATTAACTAAATAGCTAATTCAAGAGAGCAGACAACCTTTCAAAACCATCCAAAGCGATTGTGTGTGTTAATTTGTTAGATCGGGTAGATCGGTCCCAATGAGAGACGCGAGACCAGTGTACTTCATAGCTCTTATTTATTGTATAGTTCTGTTCAGGATCTTGGAGCTGCAGCAGCCCTTCATATAGGAACTGCTCGCAGCTCGCCAGCTAATGACAGGGCTTTGAATCTCCCGCGATCGGCTTGGCCAATCGTGGTTGATTCTTAGAAAACCAATCACGGCAGTTCTGTCGACCAATCGGGGAACGGCCCATGTGGACCAATCAGATTTCATCTTTTGGAATATGTTAATATAGAACACCCCTCCCCTCTTGGTTCAGTCCTATGCAATGTGATTACGTAGTCGCGCGGATAGGCGGGGCTTCGTACCTGCCTATTTGACCTGCGCGGTTCAGTTGGTGTTTGGTCTTCCACCGGTTCGGATGGACTCCTTGCTGTTCTCATCCCTTCTGATAGAACCACCTGGAAGGGTGAGCCAGGCCTACTGCGGTAGCTCCCTCCCAGTCTACCTGGTCTGGTTGAGCTGCTGGTTCCGCTGTTCCCGCCTGGTCTTTCCAGGCTGGTTGAACTGGCTTGGGTGCTCCTTCCAGGTGAAGCTCCGGGTTGTTCGTCTGTTACTGGTTCATCATTTCCCAGTGAGTATTGTTGGTTTATTTCGGCTTGGGGGTGTTCAGTTTGCGTTTTAGGATTTTCTTTTCCTGTTTTTTATTGCCTGAGGTTCTCCCCCCCTCTGGTTTCTGTTAAGTTCGGGAAATGAGAGGCTGAACCAGGGCATGGATGCAACAAATACTTTATTAGAATAATAAAGGACTGAACGTGCTTGCCAAGCCTGGAACTGGCTCGCAGCGATCAGCAACTGGTTGGACCCGCAGCCTGCTTTTATAGCTGGCTGCTGGGGAACCAACCAATGAGAGAGAGGGCAACCGCCCGCAGCACGAACGGACCTGGGTGGGAACTTCTTTAAGTTCCAGGGACATAACACCCCTTCCCCCAGATGCGAACACGCATAGTCTTTAAGGTACGCGGGAGGCTTGTGCTGGCGCCCAGAACGGCGCAACTCTGGGGCATTGTCAGGTAGATCAGAGTCTGCAACTGAAGGTTGGACCGTGGGGTGTCACGAGCGCGTTCCTCGGTCAGTGCCGGATCGGGACTCGTAGGGCTGGTCACTGGGGATGTGTTTCCGTTGACTGGTTCGGACTGGTCAGCCAACAGGTGGTCACGAGTCGTGTTCGGGGTCCCGACTCGGCTGCAGGCGTGAACTGGTCCCTGGAATTGGTGCTGATGTGGGGTTGATGCTGTAGCCCTGCACCGGTCTGCAACCATGAGTCACTGCTAACGTGAGTGTCTAGGCGCTTCCGCAGCTGATCCAGGTGCCTTCTCCAGATCCGCCATCCTCCAGTCTGACTCGATATGACCTGGGTCCGGTGATGGCCACGACCTCGCCCGGGATCCACAGAGGGTCTCCAGCGAAGTTCCTCAGCGAACACGGGTTCCTGTAAGACAAAATGCCTAACCCCGATGTGGAAGCGAGGGAGAGTCAGGGCAGTAATGTGGGTGCAGCCTATCCAATACAGTCTGCAGGCGTCTACCCATCAGGAGTTCAGCCGGGACTTATTAGTGACTGTGCAGGGTTGAGTGCTGGCTCAGCAAGAAACGGGAGAGTTTGTGGTGCCAGTCTTCCTTGCTGAACCTAGCCAGAGCTTCTTTAGTGGTCCTAACGGCTCTTTCTGCCAACCTGCTACTGGCAGGATGAAAGGGAGCCGTGAAGATGTGGCGGATGCCCAGATTGGCAGCGGCGACTGAATTCGGCCGATGCGAACTGGGGCCATTGTCGGAAACAATTGAGTCTGGTAGCCCGTGCGTTATGAATAGGCGAGTTAATACCTTGGTAACCACTTGCGTGGTGGTTGTGGACAGTGTGCCGTCAATCCATTTAGAGTAAGAGTCCACGACCACCAGGAACATTTTGCCATGCGTCAGGCCCGCTAGGTCGATGTGAATCCTGGACCAGGGTGCGCTGGCGCTTTCCCACTCTGGTGGGGGTGGCAATTGGAGGGGATGGACGGGATTCCTGGCAGGGAAGGCAGGAGCTTACCCATCTGCTGATGTCATCGTCGAGGCCGGGCCACCATATGTAGCTGCGTGCTAATGCCTTCATTCTGACGATGCCAGGGTGGCCCTCGTGCAGTGCCTCCAGAACTCGGGTGCGCAGTGAGGTCGGGATGACCACTCGTGTGCCCCCACAGCAAACATCCCTGCAAACTGGATAACTCCTGTAGGCGGGTCTTAAAAGGCGTGAATTTGGTTTCAACATCACTGCCCGGCCACCCCCTCCTCACCCAGTCCAGTACCTGGGCGATCGTTTTGTCTGCCTTGGATTTGGCAGCAATGTCTAGGGCAGTGATGGGAGGTCCAGTTGGGTGACCTCAAAAATAGCGTGGACCGGGGCAGGATCCTCAGCTGGAGCAGGCAGGGGCAGCGGCTGAGGGCGTCTGCGTGAGACAATGTTTTACCTGGACGGTGTATGAGTCTATGCGAGTATGCCGCTAGGAAAAGAGTCCACCTCGTCATTCTAGGAGACAGGACTTGAGGGGTCTGTTTGTCACCTGCAGTAGGCCCAGGAGAGGCTTATGATCCGTGACCAGCTCGAAAAAGTGGCCAAAAGAAATTCATGGAATTTCTTCACAGCTGCGACAGCTGCTAAAGCTTCATTATCGATTTGGCTATAGTTGCGCTCTGTTGCAGAGGCGTCCTGGAAAAAAGCGATGGGGGCCTCGGAGCCATTGGGGAGCCTGTGGCTTAACACTGCCCTAATTCCAAAGGGGATGCGTCCGCTGCTAGCACTAATGGAAGGTTGGGGTCAAACTGAATAAGGACCGCCTCCGGCGTGAGTAGTGATTTGACTGCGCTTGGCGGCTGAGTCTTCCTTGTGACCCCAATGCCAAGCCGATTTTTTATCCAAAGTCTGTGCAGGGGTTCCGCCACAGATGCTTTATGGGGCAGGAACGATGCATAAAAATTCAAGAGCCCCAAGAAGGCCTGTAGTTCGCTTTGGAGGTTGGAGTGGGTGCCTCGTGGATTGCCTTAACCTTGGACTCAGGGGTGAATGCCTGAGGCGTCAATTTTATAACCCAGAAAGTCCACCTGTCTAGTGGCAATGGCACATTTTCTTTTTTAATTTGAGGCCATGCTGTCTGAACCTCTCTAACACTGCTCGAACTCTCTGGAAGAGTTGGGGTCTGTCCCTGGCCGAGACTAAGATGTCGCCGGAAGTAGGGTGCTACACCAGGGAGGCCCTGCAAAATCCGCTCCATGAGGGATTGAAAAATGCCTGGGCAACACTTACATGGGTAAATTAGGCAGCTTGCACGGAAAGCACCCCTGTGGGTGACGATGGTCTGGAGTTCCACTGTTTGGTTGTCAACAGGGAACTGTTGATACGCTTGAGACATGTCCAATTTGGCAAAATGCTGCCAGGTTCAAAAGTGTGTAATAAGTGCTGAATGGCGGGCACTGGGTAAGCGCTAACTTGTAAAAATTTATTAATTGTGGTTTTGTAGTCAGCAAATTCTCAGGCTACCATCTTTTTGAGGGTGTGACAATGGGCGTCTCCCATTTGGCGAAATCTATTGGCTCAATGACCCCTTGTTTAATAATTTATCCAGTTCCACATCTAATTTAGGCCGAATAGCGAATGGGACTCTCTGGGGTTTTAGCCTGATTGGGACTGCTTGGGGTCAACTGAGAATGAGATAGAGGTTGCGTTATAACACCCCAGTTCATTGCTGAATACGTCTGAGTAGTCAGCGAATAAGGAGTCAGTGTCTGAGGTTGAGACAGCATGGACTCCTGTTAACCCTAGGCCGAGATAGGGGAACCAATCAAGCCCCAAGAGTGTGGGGAGGTTGCCGTTAACTACCACTAGAGGTAGGTGGCCTTTGAAAGTTTTAAAATTGACAAAAACTTGCCTCTGCCGATTACAGGAATGTCCTTCCCCTGGTAGTCCTTCAGGCTAAACTGGCACTTCTGGAGCCGGTTTCTGGATAGATTGGGCTGTAGTCTCTTGATGGTGCTCAAGAGATAATTGAGAGCGCTGACCCGTGTCAACCTCCATGCGACAAGGTCTACCTTCTAACAAAACGGAGAGAGAAATTTTACTAATGGCATGGCAAGCGTGCTTAGCATGGTGGCGAGTGCGACAGTTCAATACTTGCCTTTGGGGTCCAGAATGTGAAAAGGAGGGTGCCTTTGTGCCGAGTTGTGAGCGGCCTGGCAGACTCTAGCGATGTGCCCCTTTTTGTGGCAAATGTTGCAAGTGGCTCCCTTGAATTTGCAGGTGGTCCTCAGGTGAGATCCACCACAGGATAGGCACAGGGTGATGTGCTTGGGTGGACTGACGCTTTCTTGCTTGGCTCCTACCTGCAGGGGTCTGGCGTGGGCGAGGCGGTGGATGTCGGCTGCATCGCTGGGGTCCTCTTCGATGACCACCTCTTCAGAGTGGACTGAAACTGCACTTTGCTTGGAAGCAGGACCTTGGATTTCGGTGGCTGAGTGTGCTGCCAGCTCTGCTGCCAGGGCTTCCTCGGCGGCTTGCGTGAGGTTGAGGTCCTTCTTAGCGGTAGGCGCCTTTGGAGGTGAAGGTCCTTGACTCCGCAGACTAGCTGGTCGAGGAGCATGTCCTCAGGTAGGTCCCAAACCCACAATGGAGAGCTGCAGTTCTGAGGGCAGCCATGTACTGGTTGATGGTCTCTTTGTCTGATTGCTTCCTCATTCGGAAAGTAAACCGCCTGGCAATCTGTGAGGGTCTAGGAGAATAGTGGTTAGTAAGGATTTCTAACAGTTCTGTCCAGGGAGCGTTTTTAACTCACGTGGAGCCACGAGTGCTGTGGCAGTATCAAAGACGATGGCTCCACAGTAGATCAGGAAATATGATTTTTCCGGTGCTCCCTGCATCAGCCAACCCAATTGCGTCGATGTAATGGTTAAAGCGATTCTTGTATGACTCCCACTTCTCCTCATCTGGCTTGAACGCTGGGAAAACCGGGTTGGAGTTCATGATGAAAAATCAGGTTGGAATAATCTGTTGAGAAAATCTCTCTGGGGCAGCAGCAGGAAGGTTTTTGTGCCTGTGGCAGGCAAGTGACTTCAGCTCTGGAGGCTTTTCACAACTCTCTCTCTCTCTGGGTTAACACGAGGTTAGGCTGCAATGGTCGTTGGCAGCGTTTTGAAATTTGCGCCTGTGTGGGCGTCAGTGACTTTGTAATACAGCACGCGCTGTACTTCTAGGTGGAAATTCAAATGACAGCCGTTTGAATTTCGCGCCTAAAGAAACGCAGCGGCTGCGGCTGCAGGCGCTTCACTTTCCCTGTAGCTTGGCTAACAAGCGGCTACAGGCGCTTCTCACTCTCGCTGCTTGCTGACCGCTTTCTCTGGCTGCGGATCAGCGTTCGCTCTCGTTGCCTGCTGACCGCTCTCTCTGGCTGCGGATCAGCGTTGCTCTGCTCGCCTGCTGATCATTCTCTCTGGCTACGGATCAGCGGCTAGTGATTCAGCGGTTGCATTGTGCCTCTGGTAGCCATCCCATCCTTGTCGCCAGTGTTAAGTTCGGGAAATGAGAGGCTGAACCAGGGCATGGATGCAACAAATACTTTATTAGAATAATAAAGGACTGAACGTGCATTGCCAAGCCTGGAACTGGCTCGCAGCGATCAGCAACTGGTTGGACCCGCAGCCTGCTTTTATAGCTGGCTGCTGGGGAACCAACCAATGAGAGAGAGGGCAACCGCCCCCGCAGCACCGAAGCGGACCTGGGTGGGAACTTCTTTAAGTTCCAGGGACATAACAGTTTCTTTATTAGTAACTCTTTGTGGTGTTTGTGAGTTGTTTTCGTTGTCGGTGGCTATTCTTGACCTTAATTGGTCGATGTGCCATTTCCAGCTTCGTCCATCGTCCGTTTCTAGCTGGTATGATCGGGGGCTTGTTACCTGGGTGATTTTCACCGGTACCCAGAGTGGGTCCCCCGTGAAGTTTTTTTGTGTAGACTGTGCCTCCTGTGTTAAATGTTCGGTGTTTGCTTGTTGAGTCTGGGGATTTCTCGGGGTGCAGTCTATCTAGCTGGGATCGTAATTTTCTGCCCATGAGAAGTTCTCCTGGGCTCTTGTTGGTCGTTGTGTTGGGTGTTATGTGTTGCACTAATAGCATTTTATTTATTTTTTCCTGCATGTCCCCAGTTTCTATTTTCTGTATGGCATATTTTGTGTAACGAACCATGCGTTCCGTCTGCCTGTTCGCCACCGGATGAGTGGGAGCTGTCAATGCATGTCGTATGCCCAGTTCTGCCAGGAATTTTTCAAATGCCACTGCGGTAAATTGTGGCCCATTGTCTGACACCAGTACATCTGGTAGGCCATGGGTGGTGAATAGTTTGTTTAGCTTTTTGATAACGCCCTCCGTAGTGGTGGATTTCATGGTGCTTACCTTCAGCCAGTTGGAGTAAGCATCGACCGCTATCAGGAATGTGTGTTCCTTGGTAGGTCCGGTGAAGTCTATATGGATCCTGGACCATGGTCCCCTGGGGGTTTCCCATTCCAGGATTGGGTCGGAGGGAGGGCTTGGTCTGGTTTCCTGGCACCTCCCACATGAGGCTACCCAAATCTTGATTTGTTTGTCCATCCCTGGCCACCAGGCGTAGCTCCTTGCCAGGGGTTTCATCTTAACTATGCCCGGGTGCCCCTCATGCAACATAGACAACACCCTCTTTTGCAGCGTTTCCAGAATCACAACTCTGTCCCCCCAAAGTATGCAACCCTTCTGTGTAAACAGTTCGGTATGCCGGTTCCCAAAGGTTTTAAATTGCTCGCCACCGTTGGTTTCTGGCCACCCTTTCTCCACCCAATTCCAGACCCACGCCAGCCGTTTGTCTTTATTGGTTTCTCGGGCAATGTCTGACGCAGTCAGGGGTGGATTGGGTAGAGTCTCTATGTGCAGGGTGGCTGTGGTGGGTGCCGGGTCATCCTGCAGGTCGAGTAGGGGGGTTCAGCTCAATGCGTCTGCATGCGTGATGGTCTTTCCAGGTCGGTGTGTCAGCTGGTAGCTGTAGGCAGCAAGGAACTCAGACCACCTCGTCATCCTTGGTGACAGGATGTTTGGGGTGGCCTTGTTCCCTGCCAGTATCCCCAGCAACGGCTTGTGGTCTGTAATAATTGAAAATGGCCTACCGTAGAGATATTCATGGAATCTTTTTACGCCGCTGATGACTGCTAGGGCTTCCTTATCCAGCTGGCTATAGTTCCTTTCCGGTTTAGATAGTGTCCGTGAGAAGAAGGCGATGGGTGCTTCTCTCCCATCTGGCAGCGTGTGACTGAGGATTGCTCCAATGCCAAAGGGTGACGCGTCACAGGTCACAGTTAACAGCAGGGTCTCACTGTACTGGATGAGAACTGCGTCGGATGTTAGCAGATTTTTTATTTGTTTGAATGCGTTTTCCTCCCGCTTCCCCCAGGTCCAGGTAGCCTTTTTGTCCAGGAGCCTATATAGGGGTTCTGCTGTGGTCGCCTTTTGGGGTAGGAAAACATTGTAAAAATTGATAAGCCCAAGAAATGCCTGCAGTTCAGTGGGGTGGATTCCGTCTTTGTCTAGGAGATACCCCAGGAACTCAACTTTCTCTGTGTAAAGTTGACATCTTTCTTTTTTCACCTTCAGCCTGGGATCTTTGAATTTTTGTAGTGCCTCCCTTAAACGGCTCTCCAATTGTTTCTCATTGGTGGCTGACACTAGCACATCGTCAAAATAGGGCACCACCCCTTTTATCCCCTGAAGTAGTCTTTCCATCAGGCTCTGGAATACCCCGGGTGCCACATTGACTCCGAACTGGAGTCTTTTGCATAGAAAAGCCCCCCGGTGGGTTACTATGGTTTGCACCTCTGCTGTCTCCACGTCGACTGGCAGCTGCTGGTACGCTTGTGCCAGATCGAGTTTTGCGAAGACCTTGCCTCCCCACAGTGAATGCAGAAGGTGTTGCACCACTGGGATGGGGTAAGTACTTGGTTGCAGGGCATTATTGAGGGTGGCCTTGTAGTCACCTCAGATTCTCACTGACCCACCCAGCTTGATCGGGGTGACTATGGGGGTTTCCCAGCGGGCATGGTCAATTGGCTCTAAGACCCCTTGCGCGATGAGCTTGTCTAGCTGCTCATCGATTTTGGGCTTGAGCGGAAATGGCACCCTCTGTGGCTTAAGGCGTATTGGGGCAATGTTCGGGTTTAGATTGAAGGCTATTGGGGACCCCTGGTACTTGCCTAGGTTGCCATTGAACACTTCCTGGAAGTCCCTCACAAGCGTTGCTTCCCAGTCGTGGTTGATGCTTGTCACCTCAATTCCCAATGGTGTGAACCATTGAAGTCCCAGGAGGCTTGGGCAGTCTTTGTCCACGATTGTGAGCGGAAGCACCTCTGTGTGGCCCTTGAAGGTTATTTTAAAATGTCCAATCCCAGCTACGGAGATGGGGTTGCCCTGGTAGTCCCTCAGGGTCAGCTTTTGGCTTTCTAGGTTGCACTTGTGGATGGTAGGCAGCAGGCGCTTGAGGGTGCGCCAGGAGACCATGGAGAGGTATGATCCCGAGTCTACCTCCATTTTGCATGGTTGGTTTTTGATGCCTACCTCCACGTGCACTTTCCAGGCGTCGCAGGTAGTCGAGTGTCCAATGACAACCGTTTGGTGGGTCTCTTCTTTTCGCCTGGCCTCGCCGAACCGCTGGTTCCTCCCATCCCGGCTCCATTGGCTCTCGGCGTATCGGTCTCGGTTCCTGGGGGGGGTGCCATCTCGTTGCCGGAGGCTGCCGTCTCGTCACTGGGGACTGCCATCTCGCCGCTGGGGGCTGCTTTTTCTCCTATTCCTGCACACTTTGGAGATGTGCCCTCTTTTGTCGCAATGCCGACAAACGGCATCGAGGAATTGGCATTCTGACTGGGCATGGTCACCCCCATACCCGGTGCACTGGAACCCCGACTTACGATTTTGCCGCTCCCACTGGTCTCATTCTGCTTGCAGGCGGTGGATCACCTCCTCCTCATCCTCGGTGTCGGAAATGGAGTCGAGGTCCCCGTGGTGCGTGGTGGTGATCTTGGGGTTGGCTTCCGGATGTTTTTTGGGGGCTGGTGCCGTCTCCCCAGCTGCTGATCGGCTGGTTGCGTTTGTCTGCCGCATCCGAGCTGCGGACTGCTTGGTGGCTTCGGCGGCCCTAGCTTCGGCGATGGCCTTAGTGACAGAGATGTCTGCCCTAGCCATCAGCTGGCTCTGGAGGATGGGGTCCCAGAGCCCCAGGACCACGTGGTCTTGCAAGGCTTCATCCATGTCGGTGAACCCGCACATGCCCCTGAGGTCTCTGAGTGTGGCCATGAAATCGCTAATGCTCTCGCCCTCCTTCTGATCTCTCAGGTAGAACTTGTGCTGTCTGATGAGGGTGGGTACGGTGGGGGCGTAGTGGTTCCGTAGCAGGACGTCGAGGTCGGTCCAGTCCATCTCTTTTACATCTGTGGGTTTGGCTAGGGCCTTTGCCATCTTGAACACTGCGGGCCCGCAGTGCGTCAGAAATACAGCCCTTTTCTTCTGTCCGTTTGCATCTTTTAAGTTGCTACTTTCGAGGAACATTTGGAATCAGTCAATGTATGATTCCCAGTCCTCGGTTGCTCGATCGAAGGGTGCAGGTGGCGAGTTTTGGCTGGCCATCTCGTCGGTCGTGCCAGTTCGGTGCCACGTGCTCGGTTGGTCTCTTGTCTCACAATCCCATCCTCGTCGCCAGTGTTAGATCAGGTAGATTGGTCCCAATGAGAGACGCAAGACCAGTATACTTCAAAGCTCTTATTTATTGTATAGTTCTGTTCAGGATCTTGGAGCCGCGGCAGCCCTTCATATAGGGACTGCTCGCGGCTTGCCGGCCAATGACAGGGCTTTGAATCTCCCACGATCGGCTCGGCCAATCGCGGTTGATTCTTAGAAAACCAATCACGGCAGTTCTGTTGACCAATCGGGGAACGGCCTGTGTGGACCAATCAGATTTCATCTTTTGGAGTATGTTAATATAGAACAAATTAATATGGAAAGTCCCAAAGGTTAATTCCATCTTTAACCTTTTCCACCCTACATAAGGGCAGTAGAAAGGAGATGGAAAGTAGAATATCAGAGGATCCTTCCTCTATTCTACACCATGAAGAAAATAATTTGGTGGACAGCAATTATATATAATCTTATGAAACATAACATTTTAAAACCAAAACCTGGAAATTAAAGAGCTGTTTCAACTCTTTTGACCTGCCTCTAACTTATATTAGCTACAGACTTGGCATGATCATGTTTACTACGATGGCATGTTTAACACCAGATTAGTAAACCTGGTATTTTTGCAATAGAGCAGGAGTGTCAAACTCATGTCATCACAGTGGTGTCAAGTAACATATCAGGACTCCCTCCCCACTTCGTTAAACCAGGCAGGGGCATAGCCAGCACATGATGCATCTGGCAGTTGTAATTCAAATTACATGGAAGATGCCAAGTTGCCTAATCTGTGACCTAGGTGAAGCCACTGTAATACAGGTAGCCCTCAATTTATGACCACAGTTGAACCTAACGTTTCTGTTGTTAAGTGAGACATTTGGTGAGTTTTGCCCCATTTTATCACCTTTCTTGCCACAGTTGTTAAGTGAATCACTGCAGTTGATAAGTTAGTAACCCGGTTGTTAATTGAATCTGGCTTCCCCACTGAATTTGCTTGTCAGAAAGTCGCAAAAGGCGATCACATGACCATGGGACAAAACAACAGGTCATAAATATGAACCAAGCATCTGAATTCTTATCACATGATCAGAGGGATGCTGCAAAGATTGTAACTGTGGAAAACAGTCATAAGTCACATTTTTCAGTGCTTCTGTAACTTTGGGCAGTCATTAAATGAACTGTTGTAATTCGAGGACTAAATTTGAGGAATTTAGATCTCAGCTGATAGAATCAACATCCAACCTGAGAGGGTCATACTAAAGGAGCGCAGAATTTGCAGCTCTGCTAAACATTTCCGGATCCAGCTCCTAGGAATGAAACGATTGATGACCTGACTTCCCTTGGGCTAAAGAAACTTATGGAAGTGAGGTATTACAGTACCCGATTCTGTGTTCTGCAAGTGAAAGCACGCCATGGATACTTTATTTATTTACTTTTTAATTCCCTAGAAAATATTCTTCTGTGGCTGGTAAATTAATTCAGTGTAAGCCTATGCTGGGCATCAAGAAAAGGGGAAGAACATGTAGGTGGTTGTTGATAACTGATTAACTCAAAATAGCTCAGGATGTGATTAAATAAAACCAAACTTGTGAAGTTTGTCCATAAGTAGAAAAAAAATCCCCTCACAGTTGGAGGAGGAGAAGGAAGCCTCTGAGCAACTTCATGTTCTCTATAAAGCAGAAATAACAACATTATATGGTGGACAGTAGAAGCATTTAATTATTGACTTCAACTTGGCTGCAAACAGTAATAAAAACTTTCTAATGGATAATAGGGATATCATGCAGATTTATGCTATAATCTGGGAATATAGGACCTCCTTTACAAGTATACAACAACAACCTAACCACATATTATTCAAGACCTACCAGGAAGCCTTTACTTATATGCTGTAAAAACTGTACATTGAGATAATGTCCTTGCATGAATAAACTAATAGATGAGAAATGATTTTTCTATATAGTTAATGTACAGACTTGGCTATGTTTCAACAACAGTCCTCCATTAGCAGAAATAATTGAATCAAGGTTCACATAACTTGAGCTATGAAACGAACTCAGGAATTTCCCTAAACTGTGATTGGTTAATTTAAAGTTGTAGGTTTTTATGTTGCCTTTGGATTATGTGTTAGATTAGAACCAAATAGAAAATATGAAATAAATTCCATGCTATGATTTATGACTTAAATTAAGGACTTTTGTGTGATAAAAGACACACTTATGTTTTATTAATTTGCATGCTTTGTGCTGATGGCAGATTACAAGAAATACAACAGGAAACAATATCTCATTTGATATCTTCAGTCACTATTAGTTATAGCACCCTTGAAGGGATGGTGAGAAAATATATCATATCAGGAATGGTTGTCCTTTTGCTCAATTATCTTACACTTCACATATACACAGAGCAAACATTTGTGTGTATATACAGCTCAACTCCAAGATCTGCACTGCAGTTTGGCCAACTGCAGTTACAGACTGAAGCTGACCACCCTTAATCAATTTTACACTGCAGTAAAATGACCACTGTAGTAAATGGTCCTAAAGTTATTTTTTCATCAACATCATAATTACTCTAGGGGGCGATGCTCATCTCCATTTCTTATCCAGGGAAGTCAGGGTCATCTGAAGATATTTTGGTGATCAATTAGCCAGCATGACTATATACCAAGACACACAGAACATTATTACTTCCCACCAAAGTGGTACCTATTTCTCTACTCACATTTGCATGCTCCCAAGGTAATTGATAAATGAGGATTACCTGTGTGTATCTGTGCATATATAAAATGTAACCTAGCTTGATATGAAAGATGTAAAATAGGCTATGCTGATTTGCAGATGCTATTAGAATTCAACTGTCCCTGTGATACCTTTCCTTCAAGAAAATCAATCAATTTTTGAGTGGCAAAGATACAAATGGGGAGTTGAAATTGGAAGAACAAAAAATCCTCATCTGATGCATTACAATCATATACTTGACTTCAAGTTTAAAAGTTAATCCCTTATTAAATAAACTTTAAAAAATATTGATTTATACTGATTGTTTTATTTAGGATCCCAGTATGATTTATGTTGATTGCTTATTTAGTATCCTATGACTATCACAGAGTATTGTATTGTATGATTTATGATGAATGTATTTTATGATTATGATCATGATTTATCACTTGTTGCTTATATGTACAGTGAGAGCTTATGCACCAGAAACAAAATTCCTTGTGTATCCAATCACACTTGGCCAATAAAGAATTCTATATATTCTATATTCTAAAACACTAGGTATAATTTGGATGAATTAATGCCCACATGTCTGGAGGTAGTGTTTGAAGGTGAAGCAGAGCAGAAGGAAACGTCTTACATACTTGGCTACAATCGTAATATTATCAAGGGGCTTCATTCTTTGAATGCAGCTAGTGCAACAGGTATGTATGTTGCAAAGACTTGGAACAGTGCAGTGAAGGTGTTGGAATAGGAGTGAGGAGATACAGATTCTAGTATTTCCTCAGCCATGGAAATATACTGGATGAAAAGAAAATATACTGTGTCCAGCTAACCTCATTTCATTTTAGGGAAAGATGGGCAGCAAATCCCCAAATATATCAGTTTTCTCAGCCTCCCTCTCATCCATAAAACATCAAGCTTTACTCCCAATGCCTTTCCAGCTACATCAATACAATAATAGCAGGGAATTGAAGGGTTAAAACCTTTCTTCCATGTGCTGTTAACTGAACGCCATTTTTCAGTGAATTCCTATATATTTTTTAAGATTGTACATTCAAGATTAGGAATTATG
The DNA here is from genome assembly GCF_049901715.1 of Pseudonaja textilis. Taxonomy (NCBI): domain Eukaryota; kingdom Metazoa; phylum Chordata; class Lepidosauria; order Squamata; family Elapidae; genus Pseudonaja; species Pseudonaja textilis. Next base: position 88,584,073 of record NC_142008.1, on the reverse strand, counting down.
TTATTTAATAATTCACAGGAAAGTGGGTGGATTTAGCTAGTGTGGAATTTCCATATAATGACCAGGAAAACTAGTTGGTGGCTGGGGAAGATTCATACTGCCAGCACCAATGACTGAGCAAAGAAAACCAAGATAAACCTTTGTCAAGTAGATGATTTTTAAAATAATGTGGATGTACAACCCTGAAAGTTCAGACTTTATACAAAGCAACAATTATTAACCAGGTTTAATAAACCACAAATATTAACTAGGTTTCATTGACCAAACTGTAATGCTTGAAGCCACAATGTACTAAATTACAAAGTTTAATTTCCATTATAGCTTGATACAATGCTTATTGCCCATCATCCAAACCTGAATACCACGTTCCATTCCTTGCAAGCTGTCACACGAGGCACTTGGTAGTTGTTTGGAGTTACGAAGTTATTGGCCTCTGTGTATGATGTTTGTTCATTTGTAAGCAGAGTATCCTAATGAAACTCAAAGAAAAAAAAGACCCTCCTTCCAATGGCCAAGCACATGAATTCTTTAATTTCTCATTCTTAAGAGAAATGGGAAGAGCTGTCTCACTAAGCTTACTATCCTAGGGTAATCATGTATTCATTTCACTCCATAAAGTCAAATATCAGAAATGTGTCACCCAAAACGACGCTATAGAGCACTGTACACCAGAACAACTAGACACAAGAACAGTTTTTTCCTGAAAGCCATCACTTTGCTAAACAAATAATTCCCTCAACACTGTTTACAAAGTGTACACTACTATTACTGTTAATCTTCTCATTACTCCTTATCACCCATCCCCTCCCATTTGTGATTGTAGGACTGTAACTTTGTTGCTTGTATCTTTACAATTTATATTGACTGTTTCCTAGTATGATTTGACTGTTGATTGTACCCTATGACCATCATTAAGTGTTGTACATTATGATTCTCGATTCTTAATGAATGTACCTTTTCTTTATGTATACTGACAGTATTTACACCGAGACAAAGTCCTTGTGTGTCCAATCACACTTGGCCAATAAAGTATTCTATTCTATTCTATTCTATTCTATTCTATTCTATTCTGTTCTGTTCTGTTCTGTTCTGTTCTGTTCTATTCTATTCTATTCTATTCTATTCTATTAACTTGTCCAGTTGCATGTGGCTAGACTGCCTTTACTTAACCAGATTGTAGGCCAAGTAACAGGGAGACAATGTGTAGCCCTTGCTGCTCTTGGTTCTTTGTCCTTGTCCAAGGCTTTGGGCAGAAAAGACAGAAGCAGCAAAAAAAAGAGAGAGAGAGAGGCAAAAGATCTCTGTATCACTTTTTATTGTCTGCGCTTAAACAGCATATCCTTCGTCAATTTCTCACAGCACTACAAGACAAGTGCTCAAAGTCTAATTAATGCAAAATTTAAATGGCAATTGTAACCGTCAATCATTTGGACACTTTAACCATTGATAATACGTTGTCAATTCAAAGGATCATGTTGCAAAAGGAAAAGAAGTGTTTGGGAAGGGAAAAACTAGAGATACACAAAATCTTGCAGTTGGGGTTGGAAAGGTAAATATTACAAGCAGTGTAAGTTGAAAATATCTTTGGAGATGAGGAAAGGAAAGAAAGAGAGACTAAATGAGGAAAACAAAACAGAGAAATTAAAAGTATCTGCCAACTCATACAAGACAGTTTTACACTGCGCAGATTATCTCTCTCTTTTTCTCCAGAGCCTTCTTATTCCTTGCACTTCTGACTTCCTTGGAATTGAACTCATTCCAAAGGGTGTTGTATGTGCCCAATTATCATGCATAAAGATTTTGCCCCCTGCCAAGAAACCACAAAGTTTAATGTTTTGAGAGAGCTCCCCCTCTCCCTCTGGTATTGTGGAAACTCCTGGTCCCATCAGGCCCTTGAGGAAGGCAAATTACCATAGGAGAAACACCTACTGGTTTACAGAAGGTTGTGTAAGAAGGTCGTGAACCTAAACACTCTAAGTTCTGTACAACTGGTTGGTTATTGGGTGGTCCATGCCTCTTTGGTCTCTGCAAGTTTTCTGGACCTACACTATTGCCCCGGGAAGAGTTGGATGGTTTTTGTAATTCTGATGGGCCTGACTTTGGTGCAGAAATAGATGAGGGGCATCGTGGCCCTGACAATGGTTTGCGTAATCGAAGAGGGTCTGTATGTGATATGCTGGAGGAATTTGGTTTGATGGCCTGACCTGCTAAGTTGTAGGGCTTAGTTGTAGACATGCCAAGGAGAGAAGACTTCAGGCTGGTCTACAACTGATAGAAGTAGAAACTGGGACTCTATCTGATTCTGTAGATAAACTGCAGGGGGAGAAATCTTCAAGGCCTTCCGATGACTTGTTGGACCATTTTCTAAAAGACTTTGGTACCTTTTCAATATTTTCATTATCTTCTTGACAGACCACATTCGTCTTTTTGAGAATAGAGAGGCTGATCACTTCGATGCTTTGCCCAGGAGAACAGAACAGCTTGTGGATAAGCCCTCTAAAAGCCTTTCAGGCACTCTTCAGCCTGTCATATTCTACCAATGCACACCATCTGACCAAAAGCTCAGAATAAGAAGAGGTAGTTTTCTTCACCGTTTTTTGCCAGGTCTGAAGATGCGTATGCAGGCAATGTCACCAAAAGGCCCAAACAGCTTTGTGATTGTATCTAGAAAGTTTTCCTGAAGCAGGAATGAAGAACAGCCAGATTCTTCACATGAAAGGACATTCTATGCAAGGAGCGTTTTGCTTAGAGGGATATTTATCAAAGTCTCTGGGAGAGGGTTTTTCCTCCTCACCTTGGTCCCATCTTCATTGAGTTCCAGCAACTTCAAGAATTGTAGAGCATAAAGGGTCGCTCGCCAGTTCCAAGTTAAGCATTTCATCTACTTATTTCTTTTAAGAGAAAAAATCAGAAGCTAGTAAGACGACTTTGATAAAGATATACAATTTTTCTTGACAAGAGATAGAGCATATTTTAAGCTCAGAACATACACATAATATTCAGAAGCAGTTCAAACCTCCCTAATTCCTTAATTTTATTAAAATCATAATAGTAAAATCTAATTCAAACTTAGCAAAAAAAACCAGAAGGAATAAAAAGAACAGAAGGAATAAAAAGTGCAAGAAAAAAGAGAAAAGTGGAAGAAAAAGAAAAAAAACATTATAAAAAAAGAAAATAAATAAATGACTTCCAAGAGTAACCAATCACAAATACAAAAAAAATAAGACTTTTCCCTCTGTCTAGGATGGCAAATAAGTCTTCATCCCATATCTCATCTCTTATTGATAAACAAATCCATAAAACATCATCTTTTCAATCCTGGTGTCAGAAAAAATTCACAAATGATTAGAAGTAACAATACATCTCATTTAAGCCTTGATTAGATAAATCAACTTAAAATATTGGAATTAAAAAACAGTAGTCATAATATCCATATGTCAGCAATCAGGTTTGCTTCTATGGATAGACCTTCCAAAAGTTATTATTGTGACCAGATAAAAATGACAGTCCAATTAAATAACTTAGAAAAGAATATTTCCTTGGATCTAAAAAGGAACTGGCGAGGTTTTAAATTTAAATACAAATAACAATTCAAGAGAGTAGCTGGGCCTTCCCCCCGCCCCCCATTGGACTTAACAAAAGAAGCTTGTTAGTTGTGTGGTGGGACCAAGAAAAAATTAATTTTAATCCTCTAACAATATTTGAATGAGCCAAAGTTTAAGACTGAAGTAAAAGGAAAGAATATAAAGTTGGTTTTTATAGCCAATTTCAATAAAAAGTAATTTTAGTCTTCCTGTGGAGTTTATTTCAAGATCTGGTTTACCAGGTGGGGCAGATATCTTTTTTTAAATTCTTTTGATTAAAAAAAAGTTCGATATTTTGGACATCAACATCATGCTTTTAGGTTGCATCTAAAATAAGGAATAACTATGCAAATCTAGAAACAGATCCTATCTGCATCTCCCAATTGTACATGTACTTGAAAAGAAACATGAGCTTGTCTTCGGAAAACAAGCTGCAGACATTCAATGGTTTATGAATGACATTCAAAAGAACAATTTACTTCATTTCATGTGACTTTGGATCATAGCATGCTTTGGAAACTGTTTTAAAAGATACAGGAAAACAAGTTTATGCATTCCATATATAGTAGCTGAAGTAATCACAAATATTATAAAGAAAAACATTTCAGCCTGCATTTCAGCCTTTCCGTATCCTGGTTACCTAAATATATTGAGCTACAGTGCCTACCATGTTCTCCAAATACCCCCATGGTTAGTAATTTTGAGTTGTAGGTGGGACAGATAATCCAATATACTTGGTGAGGGACAGCCCAGGGAACTGTTGATCAGGAAATGATTTCATAAAGTTGTAAGATGCAAACAAACATTAAGTTGCCCCTAATTCAACAGGACAGCTGCATGAAGCAGCTGATAGAAGATTATTAAAAGAATGGTCTTTAAGGGCTAATTGATCTATCATATCATGGCCAACAATCAACAAATAGATGCATAGCAGAGAAATAGTTGTCCTAGGTATTTGCTCACCATGAACAAGAGTTTAGAGGTGCAATTCCTTCAACAAGATTCCATTTAGCCAAGATACACCAAAAGTAAATGCTGGAATTTCTTCTTCCATAAATTTGCTAGCAAAATCCTCTGAATCCAACTAGGCTAGTGTCATATCTTGTAACTTTTCAGTTCCAAATTATATTAATTATACAGTATTTTCTATTCTAGAAAACAAAAACTTGAGGCAATGTCTACTATGTTTTTTAAATAAAGATCAAGGAAACATGCCAAATTACCAATTGCCATTTCCAATTGCATCAAACTGGACTTTAATTGTTGATCTTTATTCAGAAATTATAAAAAAGGTAAGGAAAAGAGCCACGTTAGAAAAATTTATAAAAACTGTGATCACTTTTCTTTCATTAAAACAGCTATAATTGTTATCTACATTTCTAAAAGATTTTTTTTTCAAAAAAAAATCTCAATCCTGGGAGCTACCATTCCAAACATGGAAGGACATCAGATTGGGGGAGCATCAGATGATCAGAATCTTGGATCCAAGTAATACTTAACATCTCTCTTTACAGACAAAAAAAAATTACCCACCTTTTAAAAAGTTGTCAGAAGTTTTATGCTCACAAATCCCATCTTGTCCCTTTGCATATGCCTCAGAAGGAATAGATCTCTGGACAAGTTGTCATTTGAAAAGTAGAACTCCACTTGTGAAACAATTTTTTTGATCAGAAATTAATCTGGGAAGATAAAACTGCTGCTTTCAGAGGTTCTTGAACTGGGATCATCAAAGTTGTTTGGAGTCCTATCCAGGGATAAGGAAAAAGACCAAGACATACCAAAAAAAATTAAAGTCAATGTCTTAAAAACACAGTAACATAGGTCAAATGTGGACAAATTTTATTGCATATCTGCCATTTGCTCCTGTTGTACAGTATTGTAAGTTAACACATGGGACTCTGCTATAATTTGGTCCATCCTTAATTTGGTGTTGTATGAATGTAGTGATTGTGGCTTGCAAACTGTAGCTTTTAGCTTAGCATGCTGTTTTTTCCTTCTGAATTTGGTATAGAAATAGGGCAATTTTTGAAAGACCACCAAAAGTCTGTGCTATTGTATTGCTGGACAATATAGGGCATTGACCACATCCTTACAAAATTGGCAAATATTTGCAAGCTAGGGCTAGAACCAGGTTAAAGGACTGGAGAAGTGGGTGCAATCTTATACCATCTTCAGACACTCTCTTCCTCGTGGACACACATAAATCTGAATACTTAGAAGTTCCAGCCATTGCTTTTCTGTATCTTGTACAGAGGTGATTCATAAACTGTACAGATGCAGAGAGATAACTCAACAAGACATCCATAACAAAGAACATTTATTGGTTCATCAGGTATCCTCATAACTCATGTTTGTGATGTTCTTCTTTTATGACCAATCCTTTATATATCTGCCTTATAGGTTAAAGAAGGTTATCTCCTAACCCATCTCATAGCAATAAAAAAAGCTACTATCAGTTCATGAGTCCAGGCAAGAATGGAGGGAAACCTCGCCCAACCCTTCGAAGGTCAATTTAGTGACCAATCAGGATTACAGATGTGGCCACGTGACATGAACTACATTTCCCAGGATACCTTTAACTACATTTACCATGATGCATTCCCTTAAGGGTACAGCTCATAATTCCTAAGTAACTATCCAATTCCCATAGACTGGCTGGGACAGCACACTCCCCTCCTGGAATTGTAAATTCCACTATTAAGAGAAGAGAAAAAAATTAAGTATAAACTAAGATAAGCAGTAAACAGTAACACTAACTGAATAGCATATAACTATATAACTAAGATAAACAGTTAGCTATATAACTAAGAAAAAACAGTAAACATTAATGAAGCATCAAACAAAGCAAAGCATGCAAAGATTGAGGTCCAATCTTCAAGTTCGGCCTCTTGGTGCGAGACTGCTGGTCACCTCTGGCAGCCTTTTAGGGTGTACAGGTACTCTTGTTGGCAAAGGTGAAAGTCTGGTGGTCACTTCTGGCAGCCTTTTAGGGTTGGAATGGTACTCTTGCTTCCGCGGTGTTAAAGGGTGTTGGGAAGCTCCTGGAAAGGGTGTTGCAGATGCGTATGCTCGTGTAGAGCATCTTAGTGGACACCTGGTGGTTGCTGGCAGCCATTTAGGGTGTCCTAGCGAAAGTGTACTGATCGGCAGTGGACTCTTAGTCTGAAACGGCTTTCTTATTTTCAATGGTGCTAAGGCATTCACCTGATTGGAGCCTGCATCCGATCATCACTGATAATTCCTATTATCCCCCATCCTAGTGGAGATTTGATGGCCACTGGGCCGTCTATGGGGCTGCCAACTGACTCGGGGAAGAGAAGGCGCATGGGGCATTATTTCTCAGCAAGAGTAGGACCTCAGCCTCTGGATCTAGAGCGGGAAAGTGATGAGCCAGGTGCTATAGGTGAGGCATGTTATTTATGACCTCAGGTCCTCTGACTGCGATCGTTCGGTATCCCATGGCATTCAAATACAGGCGGTAGTGGGAATTGGGTACTTCTGTCTAATGACTCTATGCAAAGTCCAGTAGCTTTCCTCCACGCCGTGCTTCTTGGTCCGTGGCACATTGATACAGTGAAGGGAAGTTTGGCCTGTTGCATCTCAAAAAGGTCAAAGAATGCAGGTCTGGCCAGGGTGCAGGTGCTTTGAGTGTCTATCCACACATACATTTTCAGGGCATCCTTCACTTTGGCTAAACAGATGGGAAGACACGAACGAGGGCATGGTGTGTCGGCACACAGTTCTGTGCAACTGACACTCATCCTCGGTTTTGGTTGCAGTTTGTCAGTCTGCCGAGGAGCCCTGCATGCTTCTGTGTTACGATTCATAAACTGTACAGATGCAGAGAGATAACTCAACAAGAAGTCCATAACAAGAACATTTATTGATTCATCAGGTATCCTCATAATTCACGTTTGTAATGAAGTTCTTCTTTTATGACCAATCCTTTGTATATCTGCCTTGTAGGTAAAAGATGGTTATCTCCTAACCCATCTTGTAGCAGTAGAAAAAGCTACTATCAGTTCATGAGTCCAGGCAAGAATGGAGGGAAACCTCCCCCAATCCCTCGAGGGTCAATTTAGTGACCAATCAGGATTACAGATGTGGCCACATTTCCCAGGATACCTTTAACTACATTTACCATGATGCATTCCCTTAAGGGTACAACTCATAATTCCTAAGTAACTATCCAATTCCCATAGACTGGCTGGTACAGCACAATTGCACTTTAAGATGATATTCTTAAAATGATATTTAAGGGGAGTTGTGCCTGCAGCATTTTCTCTGCAATGGAATTCAATTATTTATGATTTATTTTTTTTAAATTTATATAGGCACTTATCTCACCAAAGTGGCTCAGGTTCATATAGTAAGCAAATAAAACTACAGTGTAAAAACCATCAATTTGTTAAGAATTTAGAAAACTCTGGCCAGGAAAACCTGGATTGCTATGTTGTTGTCATGTTATTGAGGCTTTATAAAAAACTATATAAAACTTCAGTGATGGAATGAAAGCTATCCAGCATTAGTGATGGGCATAATAGGATAGGGTCCAGATGTTAAACTATATTTGCTTAGCAATGGTTAAATCATAATTGGTTAACATAAGCCTTAAATCATTGTTTATAAACTACAATGGGTTTACAAACCATGATGATATATGGCTTATGTTACACAATGATTAGAATCACACAAACTAAGCCAAACCCAAGAAAGCAGTGTATATCTGCTGAATATTGATTAGGAATTTGGGGATTAGTGGTCTCAAAACCTTTGAAGAACGTCAGGAAGTTTGAAATAAAGGTTGGTTTTTCTCAATCTGGAATGTTTGATGCATGGGAGATATTTCACCACCAGAGAAACTCAGCTCATCTGCTTCTCATTGTTTTTTCTTCTCTTAAAAGAACCATTTGTCACTCACTATTTAGTTCAGAGAAGATTTTACCCATGGAAATAAGTGGAAAGTATTGCTCACCTAAGCACTGTATTCTTTTGTGGCATGGAAGATTTTCTTATGGCCTGGGAAAAGGAAAGAAGGGGAAAATGTCTGGGGGACCAGAGTGGAAATGGAAAGAGTTATTTCAGCTGGGATTCACATCTGAAAGCCATTGTGGGATAGACTGCTTCTTCTGTGAAGCTAACACGAGAGAAGCCCTATAGAAAGACAGCATTTTTTAATTATTATTTGTTGAAAACTGACCCAGTTCAAATAAAGCATGTTATGGTCAGCATAATGAATGAATCCAGCCACAGATACCCAAGGAAGCTCAAAAATGAAATATCCTCTTAAAAAGACTCAGAAGACAACTACAAACAAGCCCAAAGTAACATCTAATTTAAAAATTGTTGCAGCAAAATCCTAAATGTTTAGAAGTTGCATTTCTATTATTTTGCTCCCAGGTACAGAGAAATATGATTAACTCAAGGTTTCCTTGTTGTAACTTCAGATTTCTACTTGTTTCCCCAATCTAGGTTGGAGCAGCACAAATGGTCTTTTTTCATAATATTCCTGTGCCCTGTGCAGCACATACAAATTGGGAAGGGAAAAATATTTTATTACAGGTGTTAAGTCGTGGGAAAGATTGACTCGAGACCAGTGTGACTTCAGCTCTTTTATTTTGCTCTTGCAAAAACTGAACAACCGCGGAACCGTGGCAGCCTCTTTTATAGCAGCTGCTCACGGCTCGTGGCCAATGACGGCTCCTTGAATTTCACGCCGTCAGACGGACCAATCCAAATGCAGTATTACAAGTATTCAAATATATAAGACGGACCAATCAAAAGGCAGTATTGACGGACCAATCAAAAGGCAGTATTTCAAGTATGCAAATACATAACACCCCTCCCCATTTGGTTTAGTCCAACCTACATTACATAGTCACGTAAGTAGGCGGGGCTTCTATGGTTTCTACTTGATCTGCGCAATTCAGTTGCGGTGTTGTCTTCGGCCGGTTCGGATGGGGTCGCTGTTTCTCTCGTCCTTCTCCGTGGAACCTCCTGGAAGGGTGAGTCAGCCATGCCGCTCCCACCTGGTCCACCTGGGCTGGTTGAGTCGGCTCGGCTGCTCCCTCCAGGAGTGGCGTCGTGTTGACTTTCCACTGCCTGCTTCCTTCTTTCGATGTCATCTTCAGGTAAGTAATTGTGATTTCTTACCGGGGCTATTGGTATTGTTGGTTGGTGAGTTGTTATGGTTTGTTTCATTGCTTCTCATGTTTGTGGAGAGTCTCCCCCTCCCCTTTCATTTGTGTTTGTGGGGTCTCCCCCCTCTCTGTTTTGGTTGCTATTATTTTTTAATGTTTGATGTGGTTCCTGTGTATGTGCGTGTTCCTCTCCTTCACTCCTAGGGTTGTTAGTATTTCTCCCTAGTGTTCTTGATCTCAGTTGGTCTATGTTTCTCTGTCTCTACTCTGTATGACCAGTGTCTTGTTATTTGGGTTATTTTCACTGGTATCCAAAGTGGGTCTCCCCATGAGGTTTTTTGCATAGACCAGGTCCCCTGTTCCAAATGTGCAGTACTTACTGGAGGAGTCTGTTGGCTTTTCAGGGTTGTATGTGGGGTGTAATCTATGGGGTGTGATCTTAATTTTCTGCCCATCAGTAGTTCTTTTAGGCTTTTATTAGTTGTTGTGTTGGGTGTGATATGCTGTATGGTTAGCAGTTTATAGATTTTTTCTTGGATGTCATCCGTGTCTAGTTTATCTAGTGTCTCTTTAGTAAACCAAACCATGTGTTCTGCCTGTCCGTTCGTAGCTGGCCACACCGGCACTATTAGGGCATGCTGTATTCCCTGTTCAGCTAGGAACCTTTCAAAAGTCAACGCTGTGAACTGCAGCCCATTGTCTGAGACCAATAGATCCGGTAACCCATGTGTTGCAAACAGCTTCCTCAGCTGTCTGATTATGGCTTCCGTTGTTGTGGAATGCATGACGCTTACCTCCAGCCAATTGGAGTAAGCGTCTACTATTATCAAAAATGTGTGTCCTTTCATTGGCCCTGTGAAATCTATGTGTATCCTCGACCAGGGCCCCCTCGGTGTTTCCCAGTCAAGTACAGGTGTCGCAGGGGGTGTAGGTCTGACTTTCTGGCATTGTGTGCACGTTTCCACCCATCTCCCAATATCCTTATCCATCCCTGGCCACCATACGTAACTCCTGGCCAGGGATTTCATTCTTACAATACCTGGGTGTCCTTCATGCAACATATACAGTATTTGTTCCTGAAGTATTTCCGGTATGATTACCCGATCCCCCCATAGTATACATCCCTTTAAAATCGAGAGTTCTGTTTGTCTGCTCCAGAATGGTTTAAAAGTCTTGTCATTTTCAGTTTCTGGCCACCCTTTACCTACCCAATTTAAAAGCCGCACCAGCTTTTTGTCTTTCGCGGTTTCTTTTGTGATGTCTGATGCGGTTCTGGGCAGGTTTGGTAATGTCTCAATCTGTAGAGTGGATGTGGTTGGTGCCAGGTCTTCTTCCCATTCAGGTAGGGAGGAACGGCTCAGGGCGTCAGCGTGTGATATGTTCGTCCCTGGCCGGTAGATTAAATTGTAGCTGTATGCAGCAAGGAACTCAGACCGTCTTGTCATCCGTGGTGACAATATGTTGGGGGTGACCTTGTTCCCTGCAAGTATTCCTAGAAGTGGCTTATGGTCTGTGATCAGTAAAAATGTCCTGCCGTCGAGGTATTCATGGAATTGTTTGACTCCAGTTATTGTGGCTAGCACCTCCCTGTCCAGTTGGCTTTAGTTTCTCTCTGCCTTGGATAGTGTTTTGGAGTAGAACACGATCGGTGCTTCTCTTCCATCAGGTAGTGTGGCTGAGTATGGCCCCGACGCCGAACGATGATGCATCGCAGGTTAATGTCAGGGGCAAGGTTTCGCTGTATTGTATCAGTACAGAGTTTGATGTGAGTAAGTCTTTGATTTCCTGGAATGCGGTTTCTTCTCGTCACCCCCAGGTCCAGGTAGCTTTCTTATCCAGCAACCTGTGTAGCAGTTCTGCCGTCATTGCCTTGTGCGGCAAAAAGACATTGTAAAAGTTAATAAGTCCAAGAAATGCTTTTAAGTCTGTTTTATTTTCGGGTCTGGGAGCTTCTTTGATTGCTCTGATTTTCCTTTCAGTGGATCCCTTCTTTATCTATGAGGTACCCCAGGAATTCAACCTTATCAGTGGCTAGCTGGCATTTCTCTTTTTTCACTTTGAGTCCCGCCTCTTTAAATCTTTGTAAGACTTCCCTGAGGAGGCTTTCCAGTTGTTTTCTGTCCCGGGCTGATACCAGTACATCGTCAAAATATGGTACCCCCCCCTTTTATTCCCTGTAATAGGCGGTCCATCAAACTTTGGAACACCCCTGGGGCCACGCTGACTCCAAATTGCAGTCTTTTGCATTTGAATGTCCCCCTGTGAGTCACAATTGTTTGTGTCTCTGCTGTTTCTGGGTCAACTGGCAATTGCTGGTACGCTTGTGCAAGGTCGAGCTTCACAAAAACTTTTTCTCCCCCCAACGAATGCTTTGTTGTAGCGCATGGTTGAGGGTGGCCTTATAGTCTCCGCAGATGCGCACGGACCCATCTGGCTTAATCAGAGTCACGATTGGGGTTTCCCACCTTGCGTGGTCTATAGGTTCTAATACCCCTTGTGCGATGAGTTTATCCAATTGCTCATCAATTTTTGGTTTTAATGCTAAAGGGACTCACCTTGCCTTCAGGCTGATTGGAGCTATGTTAGGGTTCAAATTAAATGAGATAGGGGACCCTCGGTACTTGCCTAGCTTCCCATCAAACATGTCCTGGAACTCCCTCATCAGGTTCTCCTCCCAGTCCGTCTCAGTGACGCTGTTGATTCCGGTCACTCCGATTCCCAGGGGTGTGAACCATTCGAGTCCCAGCAGACTGGGGAAATCCTGGTCTTCTATTGTCAATGGAAGGATTGCTGTGTACCTTTTGAACTTGACTTGGAAGTGTCCAAGTCCGACTACAGGAATCCTGTTTCCCTGGTAGTCTTTCAGTGTTAGTTTTTTGCCTTTCCAATTCTTTTCTTTGCATACCTGGTATCAGGCTCTTTGGTGTGTTCCATGATGCCATGGACAGATATGAACCGGAATCCAACTCCATCTCACCTGGCTGTCCCTCTATGGTGACTCGTACGTGCACCTTTCTTGCATCGGTTGCGCTCGAGTGGCCAATTATGATTGTCTGGTGCGTTTCTACTTTCCTGTTGGTCTCGTTGAAATGCGTGCTTCTGTTCTCTCAGCTCCAATGGCTCCCTGTCTGTTTCTCTCTCATTCTGGGGGGTTGCTCCCTCTTCATCGAGGGCTGTAGCTATTTTTGTTGCGGCAGACCCGGGCTATGTGTCCCCGTTTTTCACAGTGCCTGCAAACAGCATCAAGGAAACGGCACTCGGGTTGTGGGTGGTTTCCTCAGCATCCTGCACAATGGAATTCTGATTTCTGTTCTCTTCGGTCTCATCTGCTTCTTTCCGCCTGGAGTTTATTGATCTCTTCCTCCTCCTCATTGTTTTCAGACATGGATTCAATGTCCTCATGGTGTGTAGTGGCGGTGGTCTTTTGAATCCCCTCTGGCTTCTCATCTGGAGCGGGGCTGGGGTCTTTTGAAGCTCCTTGTGTTGCTCTATTCATTTTCTGCATGGTGGCTGCTGATTTCTGCGCTGCTTCAGCTGCGGTAGCTTCTGCGATGGCCTTGGTTACTGTTATGTTGGGTCTGGTCAGTAACCAGCTCTGTAAGGTGAGATCTCTGAGTCCAAGGACCACGCGGTCCCGCATGGCCTCGTCCATATTGAGAAATTTGCACGCTCCACCAATGTTTCTTAGAGCTGCAACAAAATCTCCTATGCTCTCACCTTCTTTTTGGTCTCGCTTGTAAAATTCGTACCTCCGGGTGAGGCTGGAGACGGCTGGCACATAATGGGCTCGCAGTATTCTGTCCAAGTCTGGCCACGCCATCTGCTTCACGTCTTGGGGCTTTGCCAATGCTTTGGCCATCCTGAAGACTTTGGGCCCACAGTGGGTCAGGAACACGGCTCTCTTCCTGTTGTCGGGTATCCCCTGTAACTCATTGCTCTTGAGGAACATGAGGAATCGGTCAATGTAAGAGTCCCAGTCCTCTGTCGCTGGGTTGAACAGTGTGGGTGGCGAGTTGCTGCCGGCTGTTTCGTCTTTGCTTGGTCTTTGTTGCCACGTGCTCAACTGGTCTCCTTTGTCTCAGAATCCCACCTTCATCACCAGTGTTAAGTCGTGGGAAAGATCGACTCGAGACCAGTGTGACTTCAGCTCTTTTATTTTTCTCTTGCAAAAACTGAACGACTGCGGAGCCGCGGCAGCCTCTTTTATAGTGGCTGCTCGTGGTTCATGGCCAATGACGGCTCCTTGAATTTCCCGCCGTCAAACAGACCAATCCAAATGCAGTATTACAAGTATTCAAATATATAAGATGGACCAATCAAAAGGCAGTATTGATGGACCAATCAAAAGGCAGTGTTGATGGACCAATCAAAAGGCAGTATTTCAAGTATGCAAATACATAACAACAGGAAAAATAAAAATAATGAACATCTTCTAATCTGTCAAGAAATACATTTTAGAAGGAATTTTCAGATTATCTGAAGTACACTTTCCAACCACCACCACCACCTGAGCTCACTGTTGTAGCTACAATAGTTGTAACTATTCCAGTAGTTCATCTGAATCTGAAAAATGCCCTTCAACTACTCAATTCAGATCGTGTTTGTTGGCCTTTTGCAAAAGTCATCTTAGGGGGAGAAAAAAGCAAACATCGAGAAAACGCTAACCTGTTGAAAGATGGATCCTAAGGGAAGGTTTCTGAAAGGGATCATCAGCTGCTCCTGTTTGACTATTAAAGCAACTAGCTGAAGCCAATCTCCATCTTAAAGGTAAAGAGTTGCATCCAGGAGTATAGAATGAGAGAATGAGAATCAACCAAACTAATAAACTGTAGTTGATTGTGCTTAGTCACAGTAATTTTTTGAATATATCATGAATTCACTAAACATATTATACCTAAACAGCGTCTAGTCTTGTTTTGGTTTGCACATCATGGATGTGTTTAATGAACCTAATCATAACTTTGGGGTTTCTTCAACATAGGTGTAAGTTTAATGAGTTCTGGGCATCCAACCAGTATTGTTCATTCAACAACCTGATTAAGCATCCTGTTTAGATTGATGTGTAAATGTAAAACCTTTAGAAACTGGATTAATCTTGTTTTTCTTTAAGCAGAAAAGAATAGATTCCTAACTCTTCCTGTCCCTAAGACACCTGATTAAACAAGTTGGTTTGATTTAGTTTGCTTGCAAAGAAAGCTAAGTTGAAAGGGATCACACATTAAACTCTCTCCTTTATATCCTTTTTTTTTTTTTTGGTTTCTGAATAGGAGTTAGCATTAGGTGAAGCTACTGTCTGTATTAAACATGCAGTTCAAGTGATCATATGATAAAAATCCAGTATTTGTGTTTGGAATAATTTATCAGAGTAATGAGATTTTTGATACTTACATCATCATTGTGAAGCACTTTGAAAATAGGCTAATCTGAATAATCAAAACTACCATGAGGTTAAAAAACCAAAATGTTCTAGAAGTCAACTCAACTTCAATTGCAGGAACACAGCCTTGCACTTAACTTGGCAGTGTTACAGAAGTGATTTAGAAGTGCCTTCTATAAGATTCCCCCTCCCCCCCCCTAAAATCTGATTCTTAGCTTCTGAGCCTAGATAAGAACTGGGTTTATTAATAAATTATAGTTCAGTTAGCCATTGGTAAGCATGCCATGCAGCTATAGAGCTTGTGTTTGATAGAATTCTTTATAGAATTCTTTATTGGACAAGTGTGATTGGACACACAAGGAGTTTGACTTGGTGCAAAGGCTCTCAGTATACATAAAAGACAAGACACATTCATCAAGAGTCAAGAATCATAAGATACAACACTTAATGATAGTCATGGGGTACAATAAGCAGTCATGATATGAAAGCATGACCATTCCTCCTTTCTCTTGCCTCTCTTCCCCTCCTCCTGACTGGGCTCCCACATCACAATCCTATGCAGATTGCATAGTCCCAAAATGGACAATGGTGTTGATAATTGTGGAATATATATATTCTTAAGTTTTCGCGGGTATTTATATGTATACACAATACACAAGCCTGATGATGGCAGATGAGATTTACAACTTTAAAAGCACAACTATAAGGACGGGGGAAAATACCCAAACAAAGCTGAATACGTATTCGTATATGTATACATATACACACACATACACTCATACACACACACACACACACACACACACACACACATATTCGTAGATTTTCACAGGTACATATATGTAGGTCTAGGTGTGTTCAGGTCTTTTCCCGTGTCAGATTAAGAGTAACTTGGCGATGTTTTGGCGAGGTCCCACTCGCCATCCTCAGGCTGTTGCTTTCGGCTTCGGACTAAAAAGAGAGGGACATACTGAAAATCAAAAGCATTTATTCTGTTCTTGGCTGATTGTAGCCACTCAGGATTTAGGAAGTGGTGTTTTGCCATCACTAACTCAATTGCCTTCTCCCTGCACACCCAAAAACCTTAATTGGGGCATATGAAACTCTTGTTCCTGCAGGAGACTACTGGGGGCCCAAAAGAGTCAAAAGAGCATTGTTTCTACTCCCCTTTAGTAAATTGTGAGTTCTTCTTTTTCTCCTTCTTAATTTTATCTTTCCTGCTATAATTGCCTTTGAAGTTCCTGTAGGAATTTGGGCTTTGGCAGATACAATTATAGCTTCTTTCGTACATTACTTAAATGCCAATTTTTTTTTAAAGAACTCTAAAATTAAAAAAAACAAAGACAATTAAACAGCTAGCATTTCAAAGGTTTTCATTAACTGTGACTCGCTGGAGTTATATAGGAGCTTGTGTTACCATAGATACTGTTGCTGGAGTTATTGTGGTCTCAAGCTTGGTCTGTGTTGGTGCTGGGTGTTGTCTCTTGCAAATATGTGTGTGTGTGTGTGTGTTTGTGCACCCACAGAAAGATATAGTCTTCCTTCTGTCAGCTCCATCTGTTGATTCTGAAATGCTGTTCTTTCATTTAAGAAGCAAGATTAAAAAATAACCCAGGTACAGAACACTCCCCTCACCCCATCCTCCCAAAGAAGAAGAAAAAATCCCAGAAGAATCATTATAAGGACAGGCATAAGCTGATGTTTTCGTTTTTGCTGGATATATTCAATGTTTTATGGGGGATATGAGTATATATGAATTTCCATATTTTTCCTTATTTATTTTGAAACATTTATATTCCACCTTTCCAAATTGCCCTTCATACTGCACAGCACTGGAAACTGCACTCCAAACTGAACCCCCATTTGACCAATTAAGATGATTGGAACTGGCATCAGTTAACCCCCACTGATTTCAGTCAATGCTAAGTTATGGTTTGTTTTAGGTTTGCTGAACAAGCCATAGTAATCTGATTCATACATTATCCTACTGTGTCTGGGTTCAGACAAGTTGCTAAGCTCAAACCAAATGATATTATGTTAAGGCAAAGTTTTAACTTGGCCAATGGATTTTCTATAAGAATGACTAACTAGGGAAGAAACCCCATTGGCTTCCTGAGAATATCACATTTAAATTTAAAACAAGAGCTAAATTGGGCTGATGAAAATGAAATGCAAGTTCAGATTCACATATCTGGAGTATTAATTACCATATTTTTGCAACTTTTACAAAATCTTATTAAATTTTAGAGTAACTAGCAAAGTAGGTTTGTGCCCTGATTTAGCCACGTCAATTCTCATAGGGAAACAGAATATCCATAATGAATCTACTAGAAATGAAATGAATGTAATATATAAATGAAATAATGCCAAATTCTCTAACTTGTATTCTCCAAATGTGTATTCTAAAACCCCAGTCATACTTAATCAGTTGTGTTTATTTTTCCTCATTTGGTGGTGTCTGGTCCTCAGATATTGCCTGAACAAGTCCCTGCAGTTTTCTTGGCAAAGTTTTTTTTTCCCAGAAGTAGTTTGTCATTACTTCCTTCCTAGGGCTGAGAGAAAGTGACTGACCCTAGGTCATCACCTGGCTTTATGCCAAAGCTGGCACTAGAACTCCAGATTCTAGGATGCCATAACCGTTACATCAAACTGGTTATCAAGCAATGCTTAGAAACTGCCAAAGTGGTGGGAGGATATGTGATAAAAGTAGTTAGTGAGCCCACTGTGTAAATAAAAGGTACGTGCTGAGTTTTTGTGGCTGTGTTTTTTTTAACTTTCTGCAGTATACTCTGTCATAATGGGACTTCTACTTTAGCTAGTATTATTATCAGAAATATAACTTCTGTTCCCAAGAAGCACAGTAAGCAGATAGCCAACAAAACATTGCAAATTACATAGGCTGCTGGAAGCCAGACTCTTTTTTAAAAAAAATAATTTTTTTATTAATTTTCCAAATTTTAAAAAACATAAAACAAAACTTTATACATTGTTATCAACATCAAGACATCTTTTGCATTTCCTCACATTTTTCAGTATATGTATTTACTTATTCCTTTACCATTACATCTTACTCTTACTATAAATCAATATCTTTTATCCTTACATCTCAATCTTCTCCATGGTATATTTACATATTTACATATTCCCTCATTCTTTTCCTAATTGCCATTTTATTTTATTTTTATTTCTAAACCACACATCCCAGGCATCCCAGGCCCTATAATAAATTGAATCTTCCGTCTTTTATTTTCATTGCTAGCCTTTCCATCTCTATGCAATCTATTATTTTTTTAATAACCATGCCTTCTGGTGGAACCTTTTTTTCCTTCCAGAGTTGTGTGTACGAAATCCTTGCAGCTGTTAATATATATAACATAATATATCTATCTGTTTTATTGCATTTTTGTGTTATTATACCTAATAAAACAGTTTCCAAATTAAATTCAATTTCCTGATTCATAATTCTTCTATCCATTGTCTAATTGTATTCCAATTTATCTTTATATTTTGTTGCTGTAATTCTTGTCTCATTTTTAATCTTCCTTGTGGGTCTAATAGGTCTTTGTAACTCCTCTTTTTCCCCAGATCCATTGCGTTTGGGTATATTTGTGCTTCCATAGTTGACAACCAGTTTGGTATTTTAGTATAATGATTCTTTTTAATCTTGTTCCATGTCCGAATTAATGAATCTCTAATCATGTGTCTCTGAAAATTTATTTTATTTTATTTTATTTCATTTGTCAATGGTTTACAAGATAAGTATAAGTGTATACATAGTTATGAATACATGAAATGGGTACATATAAGAAAAATAAAAGAAAAATAAAAGAAACAATAGGACAGGGACGGTAGGCACGTTGGTGCGCTTATGCACGCCCCCTAGAGACCTCTTAGGAAAGGGGTGAGATCAATAGTAGACAGTCTAAGGTTAAAGTTTTTGGGGTTTGCGGAAGAAACTACAGAGTCGGGTAGAGTATTCCAGATATTGATCACTCTGTTGCTGAAGTCGTATTTCCTGCAATCAAGCTTGGTGCGGTTAACCTTGAGTTTGTATCTGTTGTGTGCTCTTGTGTTGTTATGGTTGAAGCTGAAGTATTCATTGACAGGTAGGACATTGCAATGTATGATTTTATATACCATGCTTAAATCAGACCGAAGACAGCATAATTCAAGGTTTTCTAGTTCTAGAATTTCAAGTCTGGTGGCATAAGGTATTCTACAATGAGTAGAGGAGTGGAGAACTCTTCTTGTGAAATATTTCTGGACTTTCTCAATTGTGCTAATATCAGATATGTAATGTGGGTTCCAGACTGATGAGCTGTATTCGAGTATTGGTCTAGCAAATGTTTTGTATGCTCTAGTTAGTAGTGTGATATTACCAGAGAAAAAGCTACGTAAGATTAGGTTAACAACTCTTAATGCCTTTTTGGCTATGTAGTTGCAGTGGGCTCTAGCACTTAGATCATTAGAGGTGAATATTCCAAGGTCCTTTACAGAGCTTGGATCATCAACAAGATCTTGACTATTCAGCTTGTATTTTATTTTTGGATTTTTTTTGCCAATATGTAAGACAGAGCATTTATTTGTTGAGATTTGAAGTTGCCATTTGTTTGACCATTCTGATACACAGTCAAGATCTTTTTGAAGGGTAGCAGTATTGTCTGTGGTATTGAACAGCTTTACATCATCAGCGAAAAGAACGCAGTTGCTCTTAATATGATCACAGAGGTCATTTATGTAGAGTATGAAGAGAGTTGGTCCTAGAACACTGCCTTGGGGGACACCACTATTGACAGGTACAGAATTTGATAGGACGCTCCCAATTTTGACTATTTGTTGTCTGTTTGACAGGAATGCTTCTATCCAGTTATGCAGTTGTCCATAGGATTTTGTTTTTAGTAGTAGTTTGTCATGTACCACTGAATCAAAGGCTTTACAGAAGTCTATGTAGATTGCGTCTATTGTTTTGCCCTGATCAAGTTGTGTAGTCCATATGTTTTTGCAATGTAACAGTTGCAGATTACAGGATAGTTTTTTTCTGAAACCAAATTGTTTATTGGAGAGTAGGTTGTTTGTCTCTAAGTGGAGGATGATGGATTGGTTAATAATTGATTCCATGACTTTATAGGTGACGCAGCATAAGGAGATTGGTCTGTAATTTTCAACTAGGCTGGGGTCTCCCTTTTTGAAGATGGGGATGACTGTGGCTTGTGACCATAGGTTAGGCAAGGAACTGGTCCTGAAAGATTTTTCAAAGATTATGCTTAGAGGTTTGGCTATGGCAGTGGATAGCTTTTTTAAGAAATAGGCACATATTCCATCCGGTCCAATAGATAGAGATGGTTTTAGATTGCGAAGTGCTTTTTCAACATTGTCTTCTGTAAAATTGATATGTATTAGATCATTGTAGTTATCTGTGGTTCGGCTAGGAAATACTGGGCATGATCCATTGCTGTTTACAAATACTGAGCCAAAAAATGTGTTAAAGATGTTGGCTTTAATGGTGTCGTCGTTGCAGTCTTTACCATTAGGTCCTATCAGGGGTGGGATGGACCTTGAATCTTTTAGTTTGTTGTTTACAAAATTGTAAAAAGCACTGGTGGAATTGGTGCTTAGAAGATTTTCCTCTTGTTTAATGTGATAATTGGTGCATTCGGTCTTTATCTGGTGGCATAACTTTTTGTATCGGCTTTTGAAATTGGCAACATGACCAGATTTGTTTTTCCGCCAGAGTGATCTCTTTTTGGATTGAAGTTTCCTTATTCAATATGCATGCTGTTTACATTTCCCATCCCATAGGAAACTATGCCACCCTCTCTGCAAGTCGTGACCCTCTATCGACAATATTCTTCTATTTTCCAGGTTGATCCAATCTTTAATCCATACCATAGCCGCAGCCCGATAATACATTTCCCAGTCAGGGAGTCCAAAGCCACCCCCGTCTCTTTTGTCCTGTAACAATTTCATTTTTATCCTAGCTTTTTTCCCATCCCAAACAAATTTACTTATTATTCGATCTAATTCTCTAAAAAAGGTTTTATCCAATCTTATTGGTACAGTTTGAGAAAGATATAGTATTTTTTGGTAGGGTAGAACATTTTAATTGCCGCAATTTTCCCCAGTAGTGATAGCTGTAATTTCCCCCAGGTTTCCAAATCTTTTTTGATTTGTATTATTAATTTATCATAGTTATCTTTTTTAATTGAAGAGCATCTTGCTGTTAACCAAATGCCTAAGTATTTTACCTTTTTCACACTTTGCATTCCCAATTTTCCTTCTAATTCTTTTTTTTTTTTTTTGCTTATCTTTTAAATTTTTAGTCAATAATTTTGTTTTGTTTTTATTAATCTTAAGGCCTGCGACCTTGCCAAATTCCTCTATTTCCTTTATTAATTTTACTCCTGTATCGTCTGGATCTTCCAGAAAAAATATTATATCATCGGGAAATGCCTGTACCTTATAATGCTCCTTTTTAATTAAAGCCCCTTTGATTTCTACATTTTTCCTAACGTTTTCCAATAAGTTTTCTACAGTAAGAATAAAGAGAAGGGGTGACAGTGGGCATCCCTGCCTTACTCCCTTGTTGATCTTAAATGTTTCCGTTCTGTCACCATTCATTATTACACTGGCCGTTTGTGTCGTATAAATTGTCAAAATCAATTTAATAAATTTATTGCCAAATTGCATGTTTTTTAATTGTTGTATTATGAACTGCCAATTAACATTGTCAAATGACTTTTGTGCATCGAGGAAGACCATTGCCAATTGTTTTCCTGGGTTTGCTTCATAATATTCTATTATATTCAATACCATTCTAGTATTATTTTTAATTTGTCTAATCTGTTTTGATCACTATGAATGATCTGATTAAGGGTTTTTTTCAATCTTTCTGCCATTATGGACATAAACATTTTATAATCAACATTTAAAAGGGATTTTGAATTAATTGATGGTCCAAATCTTCTTTTGGGATCAATGTTATGTATGTCTCTCCCCATGACTTAGATAATTTTGCTGTCGTCAGTACCTTATTATAGAGTTCTAATAATTGCATTTCTAATTTTCCTTGGAGCATTTTATACAGTTCCCCAGGGAGACCATCCGGTCCCAGTGTCTTATTGTTTTTCTGTTTCAGGATTGCCTCTTGCAGTTCTCTTAATGTTATTTCCCTGTTTATCTCTTCTTTATCCTCTTCCGGGATCACAGGTAGATCTTTTCCTTCTAAATAATGTTGGATATTTCCCTCTGGTATGTCTTCCCTACTATATAGTTCCTCAAAGAAACTTGTAACAATATGTTTTTTCTTTTCAGTTTGATGTTGTAGTGTATCATCAGTGTTCTTCAATTGTTGGATTGCTCTCTTCTTTTTCTTTCTTAAGTCTATAAGCTAGCCACCTTCCTGGCTTATTCGCATGTTCGAAATAATTCTGTTTTATCTTTTTCATGTCCTGTAACCATTCATCTTGTGCTAACATGTTCAATTTATGTCTAATAATTATCCTCTCCGTATTTGCTGTCTTATTATGTGGTGTATTTTCTAGTGTTTTTTCTAAATCTTTAAGAGTAACTAGTAGTTTAGATTGTTCTCCTTTTTTCCCCTTATATCTACGTGTATTATATGAAATTGCCAGGCCCCTAATATATGGTTTAGCCATGTCCCATAGGTTTGGAATTGATGTTGTTGTTTTTTGTTTCCCTTCAGAAAGAACTCCAATTCTTTTCCCATCATCTTAACACATTCTTTTTCTTTTAGGATCTCCTTGTTTAGTATCCACCTTCTGTTTTTTTTTCAATCCTTTCCAAATTATTTTAATGGGATTTTAATGGGATTATGCCCATGTGTTAGATTCAATTTCTATTTCTTTTATATTATGTTCCATTTCTCCATTTGTCCGTAACATATCCAATCTTGACCATGATGTGTGTGGTGCTGAATAGTAAGTATACTGTTTTTTGTCTGGATTTCTTTCTCTCCATATATCTTTTAATCCTAATTCTTCCGCCATGTGATAAAATACTTTGGTAATGTTTTCCTTTTTTTCCCTAGGTTTTTGTTATTGTAACCTTTCCCTAAATTTGCTATTGCATTGAAGTCACCTAGCAAGCATATGTTCTCATATTCCTGTTCTACTGATTTTCTGTATAGTTTGGTATAAAAATTTTCTTGTTTCTCGTTCGGCACATATATCACTGTCAATAACATTTTCTTATAATTTATGTAAACTTCTAATCCTACCCTTCTCATCTGCATATACCTGTTTTGCTTGTAAATGTTTCCTAATATATATTGCTACCCCCCCTCTTTTTTTGATGGGCAAGAGATACGTATAAATCTTCTAACTTTGGTGCTTCTAACAGTTTACTTTGATGTGTCTGGATATGTGTTTCTTGAAAGCATATAATATCTAAGTTCAATTTCTGTAGTTTAGTTATCGTTTTTTTCCTCTTAATTTGTGAATTTAAACTGTTGATGTTAATGGAAATCAATCTGATTTCTTCCGCCATCTTACTCTGCAGTTGTTTCTTGTTGAAGCTTATTTGCTCTTGTTTGGTGTCTCATTCTTACGCCTTCTCTTTCCACTTCTTTCTGCTCTCTTTCCTCTTGTTCTATTTCTCTTTCCTCCACCCGATTTTCTTTTTGGTTCCTACTTTCCACTTCCTCTTTGCTGTTCTGGTCTTCTCCTGATACCACATACAGTTCAAAGAATTCCCTCACTTTTTCTATACTGTCTATTTTAAACTTTTTATCCTGCCATGATATTAACATTTCCTCTGGGATGAGCCATTTGAACAGGATGTTATTCTTATTCAGTTGGGCAGCCAGAAATCTGTATTTCTTTCTCTGCTCCCTTATTCTTCTTGGAATTTGTTTCAACATTACAATTTCTGTTCCCTTGAATATCAGCAGTTTGTCTCTTGTCACTTTGTATATCTCATCTCTCAGTTGTTTCTTTGAGGATGGAAAGTTCACAACTCTGACAAAATACAGGCAGGCAAGAAGATTCAGTAGTTATAGAGTTAATTCTTTGAAGCAGGCAGTGTTCTTGGCAGTAACACACACGCTGCCTGCCAAGTCCGACAAGATAACAGGAACATAAATCACGAAGGCTTTCAATAAACAGGATACACCAAAGCTCCACAGAAAAACTCACACTTTGTCCCGTACGGAGCTCTCAGAGAAAACACACCCACTTTTATAGCCTGTGGGGTGTGTCAGTCACTCAGCTCAGTCTCTGATTCATCCCCGCTTCCTGCATTGCAGCTCACACTTTTTCCTGCGATGTTGTCTAGCATCAAGCCAGCATTCATCTACTTGATTCTCTGCTCCGATATGCCCTCCTCCTTCTCCTGATTAGCCTCAGGCTTTCCCTCTCGGTTATCTGCCGACACCTAAGGCACAATCAGGGAGAAAGGCATTGCCGAAGAGGAAGGTCCTGGGGAGGAAGGCATTCCCAATTCCTCCTCTTCCCCATCGTCCGAGTCTTCTTCCTCTAACAATGCAGGCTCAAGCCTCAGAGCCACAACATACATACATACATACATACATACATACATGTTCTGTCTCACCTGTGGCCACAAGGTGAGAGTCCAAATGTCCAAAGGCAAAAACATGAACAGACAATATCAGGAACAACAGAGTTAACTTTCCTCTGGCTGAAGTCATCGTTGGCAGCTTTCCCAGAAGCTGTCTGCAAATCCAGATAACGAGAAGCACTATAAATCACAGCCAAATGGCAAACAGAAAACTTTTTCCAAACTGCAAAAGTAAATAACAAAGTTTGACCCAAACGGGGATTCCAAGCTAACACGCCTCCTTATATTCCTTAAAGGGGTGTGTCAGTCTCTCTACTCAGTCCCTGATTTGATGTTTTCTTTCAATTTGTGCTTGACGTCTCAGCCTACATCTAGTCCTTACATCAACCCAACATTCATCGGCTTGATCATCACCCAAGGACTCCGGCACATTCTGTCAATCATCTGCTGACACTTGAGGCATAATTGATGAGGAAGGTTCTGGGGAGGATGGTGATGCCAACACTTCCTCATCCTCCTGGCTCACGTCTGCATCTTCCATTAAAGCAGGCTCAAATCCCAATGCCAAACCCTCCTCATCACTCGAACCTGTGTCTTCTGACACATCAGACTCAAAGCGCACAGCAGGCTCAAACCTCCCAGTCACAACACACACACACACACACACACACACACACACACACACACACACACACATATATATATATATATGTTGTGACTCTGGGATTGGAATCTGGTCTGTCAGCAGATGTGAGCTTGAGTGAAGAGGATCTGGCACTGAGATTTGAGCCTGCATTGTTGAGTGATTTTGAAGGTAGCCAGGATGAGGAAGTGGACTTAGCTATGAGAGACGAACCTAATTTATTGAAGGGGTAGAGTCCTCCCCTGAAGATCCCTCTCTGATTACACAGCAGCCGAGAACAGATAATCAGGAAAACATGCGAGAGGTTTCAAGTGAGGAAGAGGGCTTTGAGGGATCTTGGCTTGACTTGAGAAATAGACGGAGATTGAGACGTCAATCTCAATTGGGAAAGAAGCGTCAAACGAGTGATTAATGAGACTAACATGCCCTCTTTAGGGGATAAAAGGAAACGGATTGGCTTGAGAAATTTGCCAGAAGCAAAGTGTATTGTTGAAGCAAAAGTACTGTGAAGATTCTCGGAGGCATTGTGATTTATAGGCACTTCAGGATTGCTGAACAGACTTCAGAATTATTGCTGAGGACTGGAAAAACCTCAGCAGTTATCTTTGTTGGGGTTTGTTTTTGGTTGCTTATATTTTTGGAACTTTAGAGTTTTGATTGCTCACCTGTGGATACAGGTGAGACATAACATTTATAGGTATATGTATATATGTTGTGACTCAGAGGTTTGAGCCTGCTCTGTTAGAGGACACAGATTTGGATAATGAGGAAGAGGATTTGGCTCTGACATTTGAGCCTGCTTTGTTAGAGGATTTGGAATTGCCTTCCTCCCCAGGACTTTCCTCTTCGGCAAAACCTTCCTCCCTGGCTGTGCTTCAGGTGTCGGCAGATAACCAGGAGGACGTATCAGAGCCTCTGGTTGAGGAATGTTGGTTTGATGCGAGGCAAAGATGCAGGCAAAAGCATGAGATGCAACGCAGAAAGAAAGGACAAATCAGAGACTGAGATGAGAGACTGACACACCCCACAGGGAATAAAAGTCAGTGTGTTAGCTCTGGGTTCTTGTTCGGGTCAACATGTTAATTTGTGAGAGAAGCTCCGATAGATTCTGTGTGTGGCGATAGCTTGTGATTTATGTTCTTGTTTTATTATTGGACTTGGCAGACAGCTTGTGGGAGACTGCCAAGAACTTTCCTGGCTCAAAGAATTTAACCCTGTCATTACTGGACTTGTTTGCTTGTTTATATTCATTTGGAAACCTGGACTTCTCACCTCGTTGGCACAGGTGAGACATAATATTTTTGACCCGAACCTTAACAAAAACCATCTTTTGACCAAGATGGATGAACAGCAGCAGCAACAGCAACAGCAACAGCAGCGACTTAATCAGCTGCAGAACGATAACCAAGTTTTGCAGCAACAAGTTACTCAGCTGATGAATCAACTCACTCTGCTGCAGGCTCGTGCTGCTTCTCCTGCCCCTCCCCATAGGAAATGCCTGGTAGCTGTGCCGGATAAGTTCTCTGGGCAGCCTGAAATGTTCCCGGCTTTCATGGGACAGTGCCAATTGTTTATGGCTCTGAGGCCGGAGGATTTTCCTGATGACCAGGCTCGGGTGGGGTTTGTAATCAGCCTTCTGTCAGGCTTGGCTGCCAGATGGGCCACTCCTTTGTTGCTACAGGACAGTCCATTGCTAACAGACTATCAGGGGTTTTGGCATCACCTGAGACTTATGTATGAGGACCCCATACGGGCTCAGACAGCAGCCAGACGCCTGAAGGAACTTCGCCAGGGGAAACGCCTCTTGCAGGAGTTCATTTCAGAGTTTCGACTGCTCTGTTTGGACTCTACGTGGAATGATGCGGCTTTAATGGATGCTTTCCAAGATGGCCTGTCAGAGGACATACAGGAAAGTTGGTTCATGTGGCGCCGGCCCCGACCCTCGATGCTCTGGTGGTGCAATGCTTATGCATTGATGCCCGACTTCAACGGCATAAGACTCAATGCCCCGTTCCGGAGCAGCCATCCACCTCAAGGCCACAGCATCCTGTACAACCAGCACCCCAGGTCTCCCACAGTGCCATGGCCAAGGCCGAGGAGCCGATGGAGTTGGATGCGATCTGACCTCGTTTGATGGCCCAAGAACACACACGGAGACTCCAGGGAGGCTTATGCCTATATTTTGGGGGGCCTGGACATTTTGCGAATTCCTGTTCTGCTAAACAACGGGGGGCACACAAGCCAGTGCCCAAATCAAAACTCGATCAGTTGGGAAATGGGGCAGGCCCGGCCTCGGCGAAACCCTAGGTCAGGCACGTATCAATCAACCACCCGAAGTAGCGGAGGTGGACTCTGGACCCCCTCGACATTTACTTCTAGACACTCGGGTTTTCTTGCTGTCCCGGTTGGAGGGGATTCCTGCAGTTACGTTGGTGGACTCGGGGGCTACGACCAGTTTTATGGACCAGGCCTTTGCAACTCATTTTGATGTCCCCTTGATTGCAGTGGAGCCTCCAATCAGGGTGGAAATGATTGATGGCCCAGAACTGTGTGCTGGGCCCATTCGTTTCGTTACCCAGATGTTGCGCCTGGTTATTGGGGACCATGAGGAGGCGATTAGTTTTTATATCACAGTGGACCTCCATCTCCCCTTGGTCCTCGGAATGGCCTGGTTACAGTTACATGATCCTTGGGTGGCATGGGCACAGAACGCCATTTCGTTCCCAAGTCTCCAGTGTGTGGACCATTTATGACACACCTGTGCTGGCCAGGACATCGCTGCCCCCGCTGTCTCCGTACCTCCTGAACTCTCCAATTTCTCCAATGTATTTAGTGAGAAGGAGGCAGATCAGTTACCCCCGCATCGACCCTATGACTGTCCCATGGACCTTCTGCCCGATGCCCCACTACCCAAGGGACGCCTGTATTCTATGTCTGAGCCCAAATTGGCTGCCCTTCATGATTTCTTGGAAAAGAATTTGGCCTGGGGGTTTATCTGGCTGTCATTGTCCCCTCTTTCTGCTCCCGTTCTTTTCGTTAAAAAGAAGACAGGAGACTTGCACTTGTGTTGCAATTACCGCCGGTTGAATGCCATTACGGTGCAGAATAGTTATTCCTTGCTGCTCATTCCAGAGTTGATGGAGCGGTTACGGGAGGCTACTGTCTTCACCAAGCTCGATCTTCTAGGGTCCTAAAACCTGGTGCAGATGCAAGAGGGGGACGAATGGAAGACGGCATTTGGCACCCGATACGGCCATTTTGAATACACCGTGATGCCGTTTAGGTTGAGCAACACCCCCGCGGTCTTCCAGCACCTGATGAATGACGTGTTCCAGGACATGCTCGATCGGTTCATGGTGGTGTACCTGAACAACATTTTGGTTTATTCCAGGTCCAGGGACAACCATATTCAACAAGTTCGTCAGGTATTGCAACGTCTTCGGGAGCATCAACTCTATGCGAAGCTGGAGAAATGCCTCTTCTTCCAGACTTCCATAGAGTTCTTTGGGCACATCACCTCTCCCGAAGGCATTGCCATGGACCCACGTAAAGTGGAGGCTTTGTGTAATTGGGAACCCCCTCGTCGAGTGAAAGACATTCAACATCTCTTGGGATTCGCTAATTATTATCGGACCTTCATCCCGGGTTTTGCCAAGCTTACGGATCCCATCACCTAGCTCCTTAGAAAGAAGGTCCCGTTCCAGTGGGGGGCCCCACAGCAACAGGCCTTTGAGGCCCTCAAGAAGGCCTTTGTCGCGGAACCTATCCTGAGGCATCCTGATCCTCATCGTCCTTTTGTGGTGAAGATGGATGTGTCCAACGTGGCTATTGGGGCTGTGTTGTTGCAAGCCCCAGCGGATGGTGCTCCTCTTTTTCCTTGAGCTTACTATTCTCGGAAACTCACTCCTTCTGAGCGCAACTATACTATCTGGGAAAAAGAGTTGCTGGCTATCAAGACTGCGTTTGAGACTTGGCGACATCATCTTGAGGGGGCCTGGCACAAGGTGGAGGTTCGGACGGATCATCATAATTTGGAGCACTTGTCCCCTGCGAGAAAGTTCCTCCAACTGTACCCGGAGATGATCCTACTGCTGACGACACGGTGGTCAGTATTCGGGATTCTC
Organism: Pseudonaja textilis; assembly: GCF_049901715.1. Lineage (NCBI taxonomy): Eukaryota > Metazoa > Chordata > Lepidosauria > Squamata > Elapidae > Pseudonaja > Pseudonaja textilis. Next base: position 88,554,671 of record NC_142008.1, on the reverse strand, counting down.
ACTGGCTGAAAGGATGGTTTCAATACTTCGTTGAGAGGCTGGGGGATGGACCGGAGGTTCTTTCCTGGGTGGATGCTTCCACAGTTCATGCCCCAGACCTTATCTGGAGATTCCATGCACAGTTCCCATTGAAACCACGTCCTGATCATCAGACTCGGGTGAAGGCCCCTGCGGTGAGGGATAGTGTTGTGGTTCTGAGGTTTGAGCCTGCTCTGTTAGAGGACACAGATTTGGATAATGAGGAAGAGGAGGATTTGGCTCCAATGTTTGAGCCTGCTTTGTTAGAGGATTTGGAATTGCCTTCCTCCCCAGGACTTTCCTCTTCGGCAAGACCTTCCTCCCTGGTTGTGCTTCAGGTGTCGGCAGATAACCAGGAGGACGTATCAGAGCCTCTGGTTGAGGAATGTTGGTTTGATGCGAGGCAAAGACGCAGGCAAAAGCATGAGATGCAACGCAGAAAGAAAGGACAAATCAGAAACTGAGATGAGAGACTGACACACCCCACAGGGAATAAAAGTCAGTGTGTTAGCTCTGGGTTCTTGTTCGGGTCAACGTGTTAATTTGTGAGAGAAGCTCCGATAGATTCTGTGTGTGGCGATAGCCTGTGCTTTATGTTCTTGTTTTATTATTGGACTTGGCAGACAGCTTGTGGGAGACTGCCAAGAACTTTCCTGGCTCAAAGAATTTAACCCTGTCATTACTGGACTTGTTTGCTTGTTTATATTCATTTGGAAACCTGGACTTCTCACCTCATTGGCACAGGTGAGATATTATATATATATACATACATATATGTGTGTGTGTGTGTGTGTGTGTGTGTGTGTGTGTGTGTGTGTGTGTATGTGTATGTATGTGCGTGCATGTGTATATATATATATATATATATATATATATATATATATATATGTATATATATATATATATATATATATATATATATATATATATATATATATATATATATATGGCATTCAGCTTTGTTAGGTATTTTCCCACGTCATTGTAGTTGTGCTTTTAAAGTTGTAGCAGCGTTTGGCAGAATCTCATCTGCCATCATAAGCCTGATGATGGCAGATGAGATTCTGCTGAAAGTGCTACAACTAAAAGCACAACTATAATGACGTGGGAATACTCAACAAAGCTGAATCCATACATGTAAGTGCCACGAAAACTTAAGAAAACATATATATGTGTGTGTGTGTTTGTGTGTGTGTGTGTGTGTGTGTATCTTTGGTTATTCGGGTTTTCTCCGCGTAAAATTGGAAATATTTTGGTGACGTTTGATGAAATCTCATTCGTCATCTTCAGGCTTGTGTCTTGACTTTGTGCTTCTTGGAGTAATGTGAGCTTGCAGGTGTTTTTTCTTTTAACTGCCAGTGGGAGTGCGACTTGACTGGGTGGGGGTTTGGCTGTGTTCTGATTGGGTGGGAGGTGTTCTCATTGATTGGGGGCATGAGACAATGAGAACACCCCCCCACCCAATCAGTGTTAAATTATTGGCTCTCAGTGTTTTCTTTTCTGTGGGGAACGGGTCCAAATGGCTCTTTGAGTGTTTAAGGTTGCAGGCTCCTGTTATAGAATATTCTCTACTTAGACTGAGAAATAGTAAATGGCCCCAAATCATCCAATGTGTTTCTTTGGCTGAGAGTGGTGTTGAGAGTGCATGCCTGTACTTCTAGTTCAAAACATTTTGTCTTGCTGACCTTTCTTTTAAAAATGTGCTGCTCCGTGCAAAAAAAAAAATTGAAAACAATGTACCTTATAATAAGCATTCTCATTTAGGAATTAGTGTAGACTACAGTAGGAAAGTTGGGGTGGCTGTTATGAATGTATGTACCACTAATTGTTGCTAAAAAAAACATAACAGGTTCCTGGCCATTATTGTCAATATACTCTTCAAGGAAGAGTGTAATCATGGAATCATGTCATTGTGGAATTGGAAGAGACCACAAGGAAAGCTCATTAAATCATTCTCTAACCTCTTCTTTAAAAACTCCAAAGACGGACAACCTCCCTTGGAAGACAATTCTACTGAAGTATAAATTTACAACTAGGAAATGTTTCCTTATATTTATACAAAATCCCCATAGATGCAACTTATCCCCATTTTGGGGGGTAGTTTTGGTAGCAAATAGAAAATAGCTTTGGACCATCCTTCCAACAGAGCTCTTTTATGTACCTGACCACAGGTGCCCCATTTCTCCCTATTCTTTTTTTCTTTAGAATGAGTACCCCAAGTTCTTCCAGTTTATCTTCATAAGGCATGATCTCAATTCCTGAGTCTTCTGGTATTTCCAAACCCATCCTTTGAGAAATATGGTGCTCCAAGCACAGTATTTCAGAAATGGTCTCACCTATACAAAGTACAGGAAAATGAAGAGTTCATGCATCTTTGCTTCATGTAGGGCAGCCTAGACCTGAATTAATTTTCCCAGAAAGTGCATTATGCTGTTGGCTCATATTCAGCTTATTTTCAATGACCACAGCCAAGTTCTTCCCCAATATAATGCTTCCAGTTTAAAATAACTCCAAGTGAGCTGTAAGACAATCAGACATTTGGATTATATATGTCCCTTCCAATTATATTGTAATCCATCTTTCACCTGTCTTAATCAGAATGACTGGTATTCATGGATGAAGTATTGTGCAATAAAACCTGAAGAGCCTAAGGTTAATTTCTCACTTTGTAACAATCGGGAATCTGGAAAAGTCAACAGATGATAGAGAAAGTTAGGACAAGTTGCTCAAAGTCTTTTAGTCTGGCCAACTGACTGAGATCTTTAATTCTTACACCAGTAGCGGGGGAAGCAGAGAAAAGTAGCATTGACAGGTTAAGGAAGCTGACAATGATTTTACAAGAGCATGAAATATTATAGAAAATCATTTTTTTCTAAAAATGAAAGCTAAAACTTTGGAAGAGGAGTTCATAAGAATGTAAAGGTGATTTTTCTCATCAATTATATTTTTAAAATTGTGAAAGAGCTGAGAAAGTACTCAGTTTTTATAGTAGAACCCAACTGATTATTCATACTTGCAATACAGTAACTTGCCCTGCATCCGAACCACAAATGACACATATTATATCCTTCCAAGTCTTGCAAATGGATTTTCCTTCCTCAGTCATGGTTGAAGAGCAGCAATCCTTAAAGGCGCAGCATTTTCCTTTCTCTTGCCTGCTAAATAATTTATTTATATTTGTCTCTGTTTTATAATTTGTCTTTCTGCCCATAGGACACAAGTTGGTAAAGAGAAAGTCATTCTGAAAGTCCTTTTCAAAGCGGACTCAGTGGAATCTCTTCCTCCAAATTGCCTAATTGAAATTTCTGCTCCCAGGCTCACAATCTTGGATTGTTTCCTGAGGCTATGACCTCCATGGCCTAATACTTTGCATTGTAAAAATTAAGTGGGCTCCAGCTGTTTCCTGATATGGGAAAATCAGACTGTATGAATTACTGTGCAAGACCCTTGGGCCTCTGCCCCTACCAGATGACATTAACAAGGGAGAAGCCTGCTTGTCATAGATTCTTAAAGTTCTTCTGACTTGCCTTTCAGCTACCATGAGCCACTAATCAAAAGACAGGCAGCTCTGCTTTCCTATCTGTAAATCCATTGTTTAAGACAGCTCAGCCCTCAAAAAATGTTGAGGAGCATCAGGGCTTCATTAGTAGTGCTGCTGCAGACAGATGCTAGCAGCAGGGGTGGGGCACCCTGGGCCTGAAAAAACCACCTAATGAGCCAAGACATGCAGTTGACATTGCTTAGGTTTTTAAAAAGTTGGGTTTCTAAGCAATGTGTTGGAGGGAGAGGAATACCAGATGAAATATCAGTCAAGTACTTGGCAAAGGCCCGCAAGATGTTTCTTCAATCCAAGAAAATAGGGGAAAAGAATAAGCTGAAGTATTCAAAAACTGAATGAGTCTTATTTAAACCATTGGCCAGCTAGTATGGGGAATGATGGGAGCTGTAGTCCCATATACTTGGATGGTATCAGATTATGAAATGCTGCATTATAATCTTTCCCCCTTCACTGTCTTGGTCTACAATTTTTTTATTACAGGCTAAAATCTGTTGGTTCTTTAACAAACTTTATTTTATGATTGGTCAAGATTTTGTAATATAACAGGATTCTAATCCAAGGCACCTGGAGGACTGCAGTTTGAAAAACAATAATGATTTAATAAAAGAGAGCACCTGGGGATAGTGGCAGAGATTTGGGGAAGGAATTGGAGGACTGGCATTGATTGAAACTTTTGGGTTGCTAGCCACGGAAGAAAAACTATATAGCCCAGGGATAAGGCAAGATAAGGAGGGAAAGGAATAGAAATGCAGAATAATCTGGAGATGTTGTGTTGAGATAATAAGCCTAATCATTCTTCCCATGCATAAGGTCATTGATTATTTTACACTGGAACATATTTTATTAGCTCGATACTCATGCTTCACTATAAAATTATGTGGTCGGGCTTAGTTTCTGGAGTGGAAAATAAGGGGGAAAAATTTCTACCTCTGCCTACCAGCATCCATAAGTATTTATCTGGCTAGCATCCTGTCAGTGGTGAGAGAGTTGAGAGCTGTTTGGAAACTGAAGCAGTATTTGCTGTGTGAGCAAGAAGAAGACAGCAAGGAGCCTGGGTGTGACTTAACTCAAGTGTTCTGTGCCAAAGCTGGTTGCTGCTGTGAAACTAAAACTGAAACTCCTCTCCTCTGCTTGTGTTTTGCATTTGGAACAGATTTCTTTTCAGGTGAGGAGGGAGAATAGAACTCCTTAGCATCAGAGCGTGTTAATAATAATATACAAAATACTAATGTTGTGATGGTAATTTCAAAAAAATCTTTTCTTAGTGAGCACCTAGAAGCCAAGAGGAACATACGTGCCAAATTTCAAGTTTGTAAGCTTTATGGTTCTTGAGATTTTGTGATGATGTGTGAGTGGTATTTCGCTTTTATATAGAGAGATTCATGCAAAGCCTCCCTTGGTAGTTGATAAAACAACTGTAGTCAGATCATTCATTTAAGGGTAGCTTATGCCACCCCTACAAGGTAGAGCAAACTAAGAATCACAGGCTTAAAGCTATTATATTAGAATTACAATGGCTGTAGTAAACAAGCTTGCAAGTATGAATGTGCTTTCCCTTTTTTTACATTAAAAATGGGAGTGGAATTGTTTTTATAAAACTCTTTGTATGGGCTTAAGCCCCATTTAGCTGTTTCATGCCTTTGTAACAGATCTTCCCTCTCTTCATCAACATCACCCTATATAACCGCTGCATATATCCACTCTGACTTAGGAGACAATCCTAAATTGGTGGGCTGATGATACCACTCCGTTACATAATTGAATTGAACCCAACCCATAGATTATAAAGCCATAAAGGAAGCACTGTAGCTTTCAACTGTGATTTTCTAAGGCCTCTTCAGTAATAATGAATATGTGAACTGGTCACCAAAAAGGAAAGCCTCCCCCCCCCCCCCAAGTCTTGTCTCAAAAAAATGTGTTCTTACATATCCGACTTGCTTTCTTTAGGCATTTGCAGACAAATTGGAGCTGTCCAGGTGCTGAAAAGAGACTGTTAAACTCTCAACAGAGCAGAAACGCACTGAGTGGGTGGGTAAATGGATGTACGTCTCCATCCCACCTTGGATTTTCCTAATTACAGTTTGATGAAAGGGTAGTCTAAATGTAGGCTACTCCTTCAGGCTGGAGTCTATATTTTAGCCAATTCCCACTGCTTTGGCATTTTTGCAAAACAAAAAGTTTAATTAACAGCCATCCACACATTGCCTCATATTACTGGCTAAGCTTCAGTTTTAATAGCCTTTTCATATCTATCCAAATCCTTTACATGATTTATTTATAAACTGGTTGCCTATGGGCCAAATTCATCCTACAAATGTTCAGTCTTTGATCATCAGTAATATATCTCTGTTGAGATCAAAAGCAGATATCTGAATCACAACCAGCTTCCATGCAGCTTGTTATTTCTTGAAAACCTGGGACAGTAAAAACAAAATTAAAAAAGCAGGCCTTGAGCAATTTGAAGTAGTAATCCAGCCAATGTAGCAGAGCAAGCTCCAAATCTCTTAGAAATGCCATACTTTCCCATCTTTTTACACTAAAAATAGAAATATAAACTTTCTACAGACGCAGTCCATGTATTTTCTGTTAGAGATTCATGAAAATCAATCAGTGCATTAAACCTTTGAAAGTATACCCAAATGAACCCTCAAAAAGTATCTATCATCTCTAACATCATCTATCTGAAAAGTTAAACGAAATTACTTCAGGGCACAGATAATTTTAAACAATTATTACCTGGCCCCACTTTTCTTTTGACTGTAATCTGTAAGTAAAACTATTGTACTGTAAAAGTTTCTCAATATGAAATATACACATAGTATTATTTTAATGGTCACAAATATATAAAGTGAATGCAAAAAAAAAACCCTGCTATTCAATGCAAAAGTAGTACAGGAATCATAGTAGGATCAGATATTTTCTTACATGATTTCTGAAAAGCAAGAAAAAGGTTTCAGAATCTAGTTTTCATTCTGTGCTACTCATACACCAATTTTTGACTTAAAAAAAAAAGCTAGACAAAGTCTTCCATTTATTTCTGTATTCAAACCCCACTGAATTTATACTGAATGTTGCTTTTTGTATGTGCCATCATCTCAGTGTTGACCCTTAGAGGCCACGCAGATACATTTTCTGATCTGTCACCAATCTGGTCTTTTGGTGATGTAAGTGTACCTATCACCACTGTAAAAGAGTCCATTTATCTTGTTACTGGTTGTCCTTTTCTTTTTTTTTCTTCCTTCCTGGCATTATAGATTTCTCAATGGAGCTGAGATTTCGCATTTTGTGTTCAAAATATGATAATTTGGGCCTAGCCATTTGTGTCTCAAATAAAAACACTGAACTGATTTTTGAGTGATATATTTATTTGGGTTTTGTTTTTGTTTTTTGGCTATTTATGATATTCTAAGGAGTTTTGTCCATCACCAAAATTTGAAAATGTCAACACTTTTTCTATTGTACTTTCAAAATCCAACTGCTGCCTCCATTGAACATCATGGGGGAATATTGTGTACACAGTTCCATCTGCACAACCATGGACACATGGCATCTGAATATTTTTTCAAAGGCCTTTACCCAATGCTAGCTTACTGAATATTTCTTGACTGCTTGTTCCTTTATTGCTGTTGGTGATAAATCTGAAAGACAGAAATGTTCTAGGATTTCAATATCTTATGTCAATATCATATATATAGTTGTTTGAGGAAGAGTTTTGCAAGATTCTGAAAAATGAAACTCAAATGACAACATTTGGATTAATTTGGGAAGAGGTACATTATGCAAAGACCTAGCTCTCTGGAAAGACTCTAATGCTGAGAAATGTAGAAGATGATGACCAGCTTAGAGGGATTCAGTTGCAACAGCAATGAAGACCAGAAAGACTGAGTTAGGGTCAGATTGTCAGAGAGAAATTCTCGTTAACAGTTAATAACAACTTGATAGCACATAATCAATCAATCAATCCATTTCAGTATCTTTTCAACATGTGAACTGAAGGAAAGCTTTGATTCCAAGTAACCTTCTATTTTATCTGTCAAGAAGTCCTTACAGATATCTGAAAAGATAGTTACCATATTTTCTGAAGTATAAGATGCTCCTGAGTATAAGACATATCTTAGTTTTGGGGGAGGAAAATAAAGGGGGGATTTTGCCTCTGCCTACCAGCATCCATTGGTATTCATCTGGCTAGCATCCTGTCAGTGTGTGAGACAGTTGAGGCCTGTTTGGAAACTGAAACAATATTTGCTGTGTGAGCAAGAAAGAGACAGCAAGGAGCCTGGGCGTGGCTTAGCTTAACTGTTCTGTACTAAAGCTGCATGCTGCTCTGAAACTGAAACTGAAACTCCACTCCTTTGCTTGTGTTTTGCTTGTATTTACTACCATTGGAAAACCTGCTTTTGGTATTGTATATTTACTTCATTTGTTATATTATATATAAAGAGAAGTTATTGAATCCTGCTGAATCATTTACTTGTGTGTTCTTTCTGGATGTGATTGCTGCTGCAAACTCTGACACGTCCTTGAAGGAAATAGCAAACAGCCAGGTCAGCTTCAGCACATTATTGCAGCCTGATTCAGCAGGAGCAGCTGATTGGTGGGTGGATCAGCCTCTGGAATACCCCCAATCAGTTGCTCCAGGCTGCAAGGATTGCCACTGACCATTGCCGCCTCTGTGCCTCGCATTTTTGGCCTCATGGGCAGGGCTACATTAGGTGTGTAAGACGCACTCAAATTTTCATCTTCTTTTGTGTGTGTGGGGGGGGAGTATATCTTATACTCAGAAAAATACGGTACATTAGTCTACAATTCATTCTGAGCAAAAATGCTGACATGAGAATAGGGGAGAGAGGGAGGACTGTCAAAGAAATGTGCTTACACCCTCTTCAGATTTTAAAACTAGAGGAACTGGAGAAAGAGGTTGTACTCATTCCAATACTCTATCTTCATTATAGCTCCAATCATGGGCTAAACCTATCTGTTAACTGTAGAAGTTGAAATGTCTGTTAAAACCACAATCAAGTATTTTCAGTGATGTAGCTGAAACCAAATTGAAAGCAGTTGAGTGTCTTCCAGTTGAGCAGACTTTGTATAAACAATGTATATACTTTGCTTTTAGGAAAATCTAATTATTGGGAAGTTTTGTTCCCCATTTTAAGTATTTTCCTCTTGATCTGATTGACATATTATAGAAAGAGGCTGTTTGAAGCATGTCCATTAATTTTAATTATTTCCTATACTCTGGTCTTTTTGCTGGCATTTTCCTGCCCCCTGCTGGATCATTTAGGAATACCAACAAAATAAAGTATTCTTAACTACCTGCCAAATTCATAAAAGGCTTATAAATAATTTTCATGACCAATGCTCACACAGACTATTTAGAAATAGTTGTCTCTTGAGAATTAAAGGCTTTGGATTCTAACAATTTCCATTATGGACTTCTCAGTAGAAACATCCATTTGACTATCAGCAGACAGTTGGACCCCAAAGAACCCTCTTCACCCAGTCCAACACAGCAATTGTTGTATTATTATCCACTAGAAATAGTAGGAAAAGTAATGTTGTACATCAAAGCCCTCAATGAAGCTATCTTCCTATAACATTTGGCATTTTAAGACCACAGTTTTTTATTTTGTGGGACCAGAAAACACGTTATTTGTCTGTCTTCCAGTTATTGCTTTCCCCAGCAATGCACTTAAGATGAAGCCAGTTCCTATATATTTGCTATTTTGTTCAAATGTCTTGTTAAGAAAGGCACAAATCTAAATGCTACATTTGATTCAGAATGAGAGAAGAGGTATTTTCTTCCTATACAGTATATAAACCTTTTCTTCCATTGTGGAATATATTGAGAGCTTTTCCTGTTAGTCAGCTAAAATAAGTTTCAGGTCCCCCATAGCAATGATGCTGGCAGGATATAGTATTGGGAGTACAGTGTTAGACAGAACAACAGGAGAAAAGGATTTAGATGAACTCATGGCAGATGACTGTAAATTGAACAGTGTGGTTAGGCAGCTGTGAAGGCAAAAATATAAACAAATCTGGTGTACATCACTAGAGGGATCACCAGCAGGAAGAAGGAGGTCCGGATCTTGCTATACAGGTCAAACCTCATTCGGAATACTGTGTCCAGTTCTAATGAGTCCAGAGCTGGGCAGTAAAAATGGTGCAAAGTTTCAGATGCATAACGTATCAGGAAAGATTGGAGATAGTGGATATGTACAGCCTGGAGAACAGAAAGGAAAGTAGGGAGAGGGGACATGAATGAAACTTTTAAATATATTAACGATATGAATATGTCCTAAAAGGCAGTGTTTTCAATATTAAGCAAAAATTAAAAAAACAGAAACACATAAGGAGTGAGCTTAAGACTACAGAGATTGACACAAAAATAATACATTGTAATATTGAATAATTAAGATTGATAATTTAACAAATTATATGTATTAAGATCAAAATTTAAAAGATAGTCAACTATATTAAAGAAAATAAATATTGTAATAATTGTATAAAAATGTAAGACTCTACGGGACCACACTGTTCACACAATTATAATTTTGTTGTAAAAAATAATAATGAGAGAGAGAGATGACAGAGAAAGATACAGAGAAAGATGAGAGAGATGAGAGAGAGAGATGTGGAGAGAGAATTACAGAGAGAAAAAGAGATGAGAGAGAAAGAAAGAGAGATGAGAGAGAGAGAGAGGGAGAGATGGATAAGAGATGAGAGATCTCAGTGTTTTGTTTTCTATGGGAAATGGGTCCAAATGGTTCTTTGAGTGTTTAAGGTTGCAGAAACAGGCGGCCAAGCTAAGTGCCTGAAGGACCCCATCCTGTCACTGGGAGTCCAGGCACTTCAGTGAGTGGTGCGCTGAATTCATATTAGTGGTCGTGGGATTTAAAATTAATAATTTAGTGGTTCCTGAGGTCCGAAAGGTTGGTGACCCCTGCACTACAGCAACTCAGAACAGTAGAAAAAGAAAAGGGAGCTTCTGTACAACACATTCCAACAAAATGGATAGCCACACAACTTTATCAGAAAGTCTGTGAGCATTCAATCCAATAGAGCACAGCCAACATAAATCCTAAAAAGAATTACACTACCATACATCAAAAATATCTCAGAAACCAACTGACTACTACAAACACATGGAATCTTGTAGCAAACAAGCCCTTCGAAACATCCTAAGCAAACCAAAAGACCCAGCAACCCCAGAAGAAAAAAAAAAAACAGGAGTCATCTACAACACACAATGTAAGAAGTGCAACAATCACTATGCAGGACAAACAAGCAGAAGATTGACAGGACGCATTCATAAACACCAACTGGCAACTAGAAGACATGATGAAAATTATTTAATTTCACGACATATAAATTAGATTTATAGTTTCAGTTGGGAAAATGTGACAATCCTTGACCAGGGCAGGGAATTTCTAGAACCTGGCACTCTGACAAATCAGACATCAATAGACACATAGGCATTAACAAAATATATAGACTATGCAAAAGAGACAATCAACCAGCCCAAAAGAGAAAAAGTACCACTCTGCCAGTAATCATCACTGAGATCAGCATAGATTAATTCTAAGGTCAACTTCAGACCAACAATCAAGTAAGCAATACCCCAATCAAGAAATTACCAGAGTCATCAGTAAACAGCCCAACCAAAGAATTCCCCCCCACCTACTGAAGGCAAGACACCAGAATATAAGCTGACAGCAAACAGTACTTCTTACTAGCACTGATAATGTTACCTAGTTAGGGTAATGAAATGTTTGCAAGAAAATAAGCAGGCTCAATCTACATATAGTTAGAGAGCAAATTTGCATCTGTTACCACTAGAGGACAACCTTTGCTTATAAAATAAAACTGGGAAAACTTGACAGTCTTTGGGTATAATACCAGGAGCTTGTAAGCTGCTGAAAGAGAAAGCAAAATCAAACTTTGCCTGATTATCTCAAAGTGTATTTAACTAGCATTAAGAAAGGGAGGTCCACTTCTTTTGTGCTCTGAATCTGCTGAATATAAAACTACAGGATAAATGCTGTTTCCCTGATGTCAACGGACTAGAAAACTAGAGGCACAGGTTAACTTCAGGAATAATTAACCATTTGGCACTTGGTTTACTTGATTTACTTGTTAACTTTCCTTGTTCCAGAAATTAGGATTTCAACATTTCCTGAACTGTCTAAGGAAGTACGGGAAACTAAATTTTTTAATAAGATTGGGTGTATTTATTATTAAGGTAAAACCTCTGAAAAGGTGAGCTACTAAGTTCCTACCCCAAACCATGGTAATTATTCTGCCCAGACAGTACATCTTTTTGGTTATTTGTGCCAAGAGAGCATCAACATCACAGTCCTTAGTATTCTTGACTGTTTTAAAAATATGCCCCTTGTCTCTGCTGGCAGTAACACCTGGCAGACATCTGATCTCTTTCAAAACCTCCGTATCCTTTCCTAAATGATAGGTATATCAGGATAAGCAATGTTTTGAATAGCTCAGAAAAGGAGTAAGAAATAAATAAGTCAAGAAAATTAAAGAGATAAATCTAATTTAAACTTAGTACCATTCATTATACCTCTTCATACCTTCCAAACTACTTTTGTCTATATCGTGTCCATGCAGTGCTTCATGCTCATATAGCCTTTTATTCTATTCCTGTGTCTTTCTGATTCAGGATTTCATTAACTCTATAGATGTTGATGTTGAGACTCTAGAAAAAGTACAGCGAAGAGCAACCAGGATGATTAGGGGACTGGAGATTAAGGAATATGAAGAATGGTTACAGGAACTGGGCTTGGCTAGTCTGGTGAAGAGAAGGACCAAGAGAGACATGATAGCGGTCTTCCAATATTTGAGGGGCTGCCACAGGGGGGAAGGGATCAAGCTATTTTCAAAAGCGTCTGTAGGCCAGACAAGGAATAATGGATGGAAATTGAACAAGGAGAGATTTAACCTGAAAATAAGGAGAAACTTTCTGACAGTGAGAACAATCAACCAATGGAACAGCTTGCCCTTGGAGTTGTGGGAGCACCATCACTTCAAGACCTTCAAGAAGAGATTGGACCATTTCTGTCAGAAATGGTGTAGGGTCTCCCACGGGTGGGGGCTTGGACTAGATGACCTATAAAGTCCCTTCCAACTCTGATTATCTGTTATCTGTTATCCTATCTGATCACCAACACATTTTACTGGCTTTCTCTTGAATTATTCGCTCTTCTTTTATGTATTTATTTAGTGATTCAATCCTCATTCATCCTCTGTACTATATATTGCCAAATTACTTTGATGTACAGTACAATACTCCTTATCCAATCCAAAATTGATTCAATTTGCATTCTTACTTGCGTCTATCTTTTCTACTTTACTATTTGTTATTATTTTGCTTTTATTTCATACAACTACTTTTTGTGTATCTCCTAATATAGCCAATTCGCTGCCATATAATCAAAATGGGCAAAGACATTATCTAATCCAAATCCATTTTCAGTTCAACAAATGCACCATGGGCAACATAGACACATTTCTGTTGCTGAGCAAGAATGTTGTTAAGTGAGTTTTGCCCCTATTTTATTATCTTTCTTGCCATGCAGTTGTTAAGTTAGTAACATGGTTGTAACGTGAATCTGGATTCCCTATTGACTTCCCTTGTCAGAAGGTTGCAAAAGGTGATCACATGACCCCGAGACCTGGCAACCATCCTAAATATGAACCTGTTGCTAAGGATCCAAATTTTGATCACGTGACCACGGGAATGCTGCAGTGGTTGTGATATGACACTTCATTAGACACTTTGTTCTGTAGTGTAGTGGTTATTCGTTGCTGTAGTGAACTTTGGTCACTAAGTGAAAAATTGTAAAATATAGTCCACTGTGGATGAAAAGATAAAAATGTGTTACTGTGTCAGAATGAATTGGTTTTATCTAGGTTATTGAGTACATCAATGAAAAGTAGGATTTGCCAGCTCCTGTTTATCCAATGAACTGTGATAAACAAAAAAATAGATGAGATTTGGGAAATATTATAGATTATGAATGAATATGATGCATGGGGGAAAATAGTCTGTTTGATGGCATGAATGGATGGGTGGGAATGAGAGAGACCACGAACTATAACTATGCCTCCCTACATGTATTCTCAACTCTTCTTTACAAGAGAAAGTCATCTTCCTCCAGGTCCACTGTAGAGATTCCATTCCAGTTTATCCATACAACTTACCTGTTTTTTTCTTCCTTCCTTAGTTTCATTCATTGATTCATGCTCCTTAATCCATTTAGTCTCTTATATTCCAAGTAGTCTTCTTCTTCTTTTTCTTCAGCGTTTGTCTCGCGCTCGGGCGAGGTCCGCTAATGTCCTTGAGTACTGCTTCCACGCCTCTCTGTCTGCCACGTGTGCCACGTGTGCCACGTGTCTTATATTCCAAAGTAATCTTTGATTTTGTCATCAGACAGACTCAAACACACTGATTTCTGTTTCCTTGGTGAAATGAAGTATTCCCATATAATTTACATGTTATTACTAACATTTTTTAAAAGGTAACTTTATGTGAATGGGATTTAATTGACATTCATGGATTATTCTCTCCCAGAAAGATTCATTAAAGTTTTGTTGGGTATGGAAGGCATAGACTAAGTTATTTATGTATTCATTCATTTAATTTTTAACCAGTTTTCATTTAGTAGCTCAGTGCAGCATACATAGCATCCTCTTTTATTTTTCTCCCACATCAACCCTGTAAAGTAGGTATACTGAGAACTTCTCAATATGGAATAAACCTTTGACAGACTCCAAAATGCAAGAAAGACAAGTTGAGATCCTTCTAAGCAATTTTCTTTATTGCTTCTCATCTAGAGATAGAAATCTTGTCAAACCAAAGCAGACTGCTTCCACCCAAAATATGTACTCGAAGAATGACTAGGGAGAGGCCATCTTCACCTTCTTTCTCTGACACAAACTATCCAAACTGTGTTATTTTTTTGCTCCTCTGGAATGTACCCTTGACTAAGGCCGCTGCCCCAGTGCCAGTACAGCCCTTAATCTCTACACTCCAGTGACTTTGTGTGCTTACCAGTGCTGGTGAGATCCACATCTCATGCAGCATTCCCTGTCAACAGCAAGAACAGTTCTGAATAGATTTGAGATGTGCTGGCTTCTTGTGTGCCACTATAACAGCCCCAAAATCACATCTGATCTAGGCGATATGCAAGCAAACACACTATTGGTGGCATTCCACAAGGTACATATAATGTTCTGCCATATACGCATACCTACTTGGAGGCTTTCAAACTTTTTCCAATTTATTCATGCATAATTCTACTAACTATGCAAGGTAATTCATTTTAATGATCAAGGTTTAAAATTCCAGTTACCTCCATTTATGGCTGTTTATAATAATCTGTTGACTTATACTATACCTGCCATTATTAAGGGCTTGGAAAGGCAAACTGAATGTTTCTAAAGAGACATTAATTTGAAAATTAAGATTCAAGGGCTTTCCAATATCTAACAATTTGTTCTCATATTATTCCACCCACCCATAAGTACATCCTTAAAAAAAAAATTTCATCACGTAAATCTCTGCTTCATATTCTATCTTTTAAAAAATGTACAATATAGCATGACAATAAACTTAATTAACATTGAGTCATCTTTCAATTAACTACCTCATCTAAGGCAAAGCATGTGACTCCTTAAAGGAAAAAAGGAACTTTAATTTGAAGTAGGTCAATACAGCAGAAGCGGGGGAGGGGGGACACAGAATGAAACTATAATTACTGTTGAATATTTTCCATATCTGTTCGGAAGCATTTTTAATCTGCTTAAACTTACTGAAACATTATCCTTATCAGTAAAAATGGAACAAGAATCAAATAAATTGTTATCGGAAACATGGCCAGATTGCAATTTGTACATGATGCTTGGATGTTTATTTCAGCATATGGTTGTATTAATGAATTTGGGGATGTAGAAAGACAGTTAAGCTTTGTATGGTATTCAGCTTTGTTCGGGTATTTTCCCACGTCATTATAGTTGTCCTTTTAAAGTTGTAGCAACGTTTTGGCAGAATCTCACCTGCCATCATCAGGCTTCTGTATTGTGTTCATCTGTGAGTCAGTTAAGTTTTGATAATAAACAGTTAAGCTTTGATAATATACCTTAGTTAGCCCAGCTTACTTGGACAGCCAGGCACCATTTGCAACCAGAAAATTCACAACACAGGATATGTCAGCTGTAAGGATTTTTTTGAAATCTTTGAGATTTACAGTATAGAACAGCCCACATAATTTGCTGTATCTATACTATTCATCTCCTCACAATCAGGTTTTTCAAAAAGAACAATAATACTGGTCCAGTTGGAACAAAAAACAATAGGTCTGAGATAGGTTTATATGCATTTACCTGGAAGTTTTCAACTTAACTCTGTTCTTTAAGAGATCTGCACAAAATTTCAACACCCCTGCCCCCCAGCCCCAAATCCATTAAGAATTATATACTTTAGACTCAAAAGTGGCTAAATTCATCTTGTTAAATCTCTCTATATAAAAAGTTCAGAGATTTGTGGGAACTGTACAGCATAAAATTGCAGAAATAAGTAACAAATTTTACATTCATGAATAGTAGAAGAAACTGAATACACAAAAGCTGGAGGAATTAAAAGACAACAATTTTGTGATAAAGACAATTGTCTATACTGTGAACCAGTGATTCTAAGTATAAATTTTTAAAAATATACATGTAAATGCATTTTGTAAGGAAGTTTGTTATTCTCTTTTAGGATAAGCAGCAAGTTCCACATTTCTTTCCCAATACTAAAAGCAGGATTCTGCTACAGGGAGCATTAGCACATGTATCTAAATTATCATGGTCCCTAACACATCAATTGTTTACTTGAAAGTAAGTTGCTACAGCTAGCAACTAGTTCAGCTAGTCTTCACTGTCTGTTTACTCTAGATAAATGACAGACACAGAATCTATAATTATCAAAAACCATCACCATTGCACATGGACTAAAAGACTTCTATTTATTTTAATCACTGCTGGGAACAAGACAGTCTCCCTGCGTCCCACACCTGCAATAAGTTAAGCCAACAAGTCCTTCAAGCCAAGCCACTTCATTTTCTCTAGTAATTACAGTGTTCATAAATATCTAGATCTTGAGGAACTATGAAATCTATAGATCCAATAGTAACACTTTATTTATTGGGCACTTTGTTGAGAAGCTTTTTAACTTATACCAGGATTATTAAGAGAACAAAAGGAGACAGCTCTTCAACTAAGCCTGAGAGTCACATGGGCAACTGTCCATTAAATGACTGAGAAATGATGAGTGTTGTATAGCTAAGCATCTCTGCATACCAATGGCAGAAAACTATATAAGCCGCTCAACTTGAGCATCTTATGAGTCACACGGCAGCGGTGGCCAATCCAGGAAATTCACAGTTATGCTGGTAGTCGGTGTAGAAAGAAAGTCCAACCCAGTCTGGTAGCATGTTTTTCAGCCTTTCAGGTAAGATACTGCACTACAAGGAACATGATTATGCATGTCACAAGCATGCCACCAATCATGAAGTACTTATCCTGGAAGGCACGTTTCTCAATGAGACGCATGACTGTGTTAGATAAACCAAGCATATTGGCAACATCCATTATTTTCTTGTGAGTGCCCTAAAAGTGACAGAAAAAAAATGATAATATTAGTTTAAAAAAAATTGTCAGAAAGGGTTTTTGACTATCAAGGTCTATCTCTTCAGATATTTCCTACAGAGCCTTCAGTCTCTCCAGAAGCAAAATACACAGTTTACACAAATGTGTGAACCACTTTATTTTACATACCCATTTTTTCTCACCCACTCTAAATTTCCAACCAACAACCTTTTGCTCTTCAGAAATTCTTTATAATTCTTATGCCTTCGGTAAGCATCTACAGCCACCTGAAATTTTAAAAATGATTTGGGAAGGATAGGAGGGGAGAGGAGAGAAGAAGAGTAGTATTTTCTATTTTTATTTAATATTTCCTTTCTGCTTTTAAAATTATCCCCTATTATTGCTCAATCCAATAGAAGAGTGTTTTAAAATGTATACAGTTGAAATGGCATTATCAGCCGTCTTGCAAATTAAGATCAGTTTAAATGGCAATATACTTGTGGATCATGATTTACTCATTGCAGAGGGGCTGGTTTTTGTACCACAGGCTGACTCCTGACTGTTCTACACAACTTCCTTGCATACAGTTTGCAATCACAAACTAAGAAACTGTTTTTAATAAAAGCTCCTTATTATGTACGTTTTCCCATGTAAGTCTGCCCAGCCATAAAGCAATATAGGTCATCCTTGTTATTTGCAAAGTTCTGTTCCAGGAAACTACAAATAACAAAATAATAAATAACGGGACTTTGAAATGGGGTGAGAAAATGAGCCCATACTGAACGCATAGTTATTATCTTTCTCTCCCAAGCACTTATTCTTTCCCCTACGGAGAAAGAATCGTCTCAGCAATGTATTTGTTCCTCGGTTCACCAACTCCAAAAGTGACATCCTTGTGACCATTATACCTTTTATTCTTTGAACTAAGTCGCTTGGATGATGATGAAAGATGTTGTCCCATTAGAGCCATATGACTCTCTGCTGTCTGTCATCCAAATGGCTGTTTCACAATCTCATGTACCACTGGATTCTACTGCTGCATAGAGATTACTTGGGACTTGCTCCACTGGCTAGGATGCTTACCGTATCGATAGTCTTCCCTCCTCTGTGCAGAGCACACTGATAGAATTTTCTCCATTGCTAGTTGAGCAAATCACACCAAATAAGTCCGGCAACTACAAGGACATGAACTATGCAGCTAGACTGACTCAAATAGATCCACCACAATAACAGGAAGAGCAAATACATTATATGGACGACCTAACTATAGTGTAACTTTACACAGTCATAGAATCCTATTCACAATTTTGTGCATAAATAAGGTAGCAAAAAATGGCCCAAACCACAGATATGTAAATACCTTGGCATATACTGAATATATTGAAGTCTGGTCCTTAAGCTGAAAACATACCAAGATAATAAGACAGCAGCTAATAAGAACCACCTAAAAGCAAGGAGAATATGCCTGCAGCTATCAGAATAGTAACGCAACAGGAATGTGTAAAACTCACTGTCCCAGATACAGAATGTTCAGGAGAAATCTGGAATGTTCTGCCATCTTCCAGAGCTCACAGATCTGGCATTTCCAATGATAGTTTGGCAGCCGGTGTGGGCAAGAGGAGAAATGGAATGTTGCAGACTTCTCCAGAATGGTATGCTATACACATATCTAACTAAAAAACAGCACTATGTAATTAAATAATGAACCAGTTGGAAGCTTATTTGTCCATCAAGGCATAGGTGTGCAGAAAATGAGTATGTTTGCTATGAAATTAGGAGAAAGGGACCTTTCAGCTATTTGTAAATATTCAACCAATAGTTTTTTCTTTAATAGAGGCACTTTATTTATCTGTCACAGTTTCAAAGATTTCTGGAACTGGTCATTTAGATCTCAGAAAACAGTTGCATTCCAAAATATTTCTATTTCCAAAACATCAGAAACTGCCGAATCCACAAGGCCCGCATCCCTTGACCAATCCAGCCTCTTCTAAGTATTAGCTCAAGAACAAAGTAAGGTTAGAATAAAAACAGGCATCAGGTTCCGAACCGTTCTTTGCATCAGCAACTACTAAGCACTCTAATTGTTTTGTTTAACCACTGCAGAAGAAGCTATGGGGCATTTGAAGGTAAGATGAGGAGAAAGGATTTACATAATTTAGAAATACCAAGGGCTTTGTACTAAGGATATAACATGCTGATAGTGATAGAATACACAGTAACAAAATAGATTACATAGAAAATACAAAGACAGTCTGAAAAAGTAGAGGAGATCAAATACACAAGGCGTGACTGGAGAAATGAGACCAGAATCAGTAATGATTATAAACAGGACCTCTGAAGAAGGGTAAAGAAGCAAGGAAGATGAAGAATGGAAGAACTAAAAAGAAAAGAAACTTAGGTACCACTGGCATGGAGGATCCACTTTCAGAACTTCAGAATGGAGATACAACCATCAGATACAAGTTTTTTTGTAGCTCCATTACTTTATTAAAGTTGCCACACAGCTTAAAAGACAGTTTGCCTATCTAGCCCAGTTTGTTGCTGAATCCAACTCTCTCTCTCTATGGATTCATGAGTCTTTCCAATCAACCATCACTGGAAAGCTGTAAGTGACAAACCAGAGAATCATGATCTCTTGTAGGCAAAGCACTTGCTATGTGAAACAGTCCAAGTCACAAAAGCCAGAAGAGCTTCGTCTAGGAGCAGACTTCTAAAATTATCTTTTATTTCTATAGTTGTGCTTATTTTAACTATGGGCATCTTCCAAAAAATTGAATTATTACATTAATAAAACACCCAATTCCTCCCAAAGATGCAAGTACTGCAGCCAGCTTTGAGAGCAAAGCTACAACAAAAATAAAGCTAGATTTAAATTCCATGTAATTCAAAGCAAAAATGACTGAATTGGGGGCTTGAACTGTTCTGATGAATTTCTGATATTCCAATTTAAAATATAGTGGATGCCTGATGTCACCATAAACAAAAAAGGTGAAGGTCCTACCCTATGCCCACCTTTAATGTCACTCTCTGATCCCTCAGGCCCTGTAGGATGCTGGTTCCGCTTCCAATAAGATCATCCATGCCACGGTGGGCATTTTGAAGGGATTCATTAAATTGTAATGTTTCATCAATTGGAATGGTGGTGTCAGAATCCTGCAGGGGGAGGGAAGGAAATGGAAGCATCTTGATTATCTTTCCTCAACATTCTTAACCCAAAGCCTCTACAGAGTCAACCATATGCTATGGCCATGAAATTCAAACTTCCTGCCCTCCCAAATTCTTTTCCACTTCTGTCCCCATACTTATAGAAATCCTGTGCTCTAATGATGCATTCTCAAGTGCATTGTTCACTTAATTTTTAGGTTAAAAAAAAACCTATGCGAACAACAGCTATTTTTTTTTAAATGTGGCTGTAAAATTTTGAGGACTGAAATCAGAAAGCAAGCAAATGTAAGCCTAAGTTCTCTGGTTTTAAGGGCAGGACTTACATTAGTGGTAAATGTTCGAGTCAGAAGCTCCTCACGTTGTCTTTCTTGCTGCTCCCGTGAATAGCGACGATGCTGGAAATTTCGCAGTCCTGTCTGCAGATGTTGAATGTCATATTTCAACTGGTCAACCCGGCTGAAAAGAAGCAATAGATAATAAGCTCCCCCCCCAAATAAAACAATAATTAATGGGAAAAGATTGCAGGAGTATTATAAAGCAACCTGCTATTGTTTAGTGAAACATGATTATAGAAAACCTGTGCTCAAACAGTGTTATACTTTTGGCCACATACAGATAGATGTACAAAATACCTCTTTAGCTGCTATTATATATTTTAGTTGAAAAGCAAATTTTCATGTCTCAGATGGGAAATTTTTCCAATACTCTTTCTATCAAGACTGCTACTACTATTGGGCCTACTATTCCTATAGTATCCAGTCCAGGAGATCTGCCGAGAAATCACTCGGGGGGGGGGCAAAGGGGGGAAGAGCTCGGGGGGGGGCAAGGGGGGGAAGAGGCAATGATAACCACAAAAAGCCCTTCTCAATGGCAGCTAAACTTTATAGAACCAAAGAAATCTATCTGAATCACAGCATTTATTACTCCTCACCTTTCATTTGTTTTGGGAGTTTTTTTAATAATAGCAGCAGCATAAAAATAACACAACCCTTGATGTGTATCAGGAAATTAAAATGGGTTAAGATAACATCAAGAAGAAGAATCACTCACAGTTTGGCATTTTGCCGCTTGTTTGGAGGTTCCTTGTTACAGAAGATTTCCAGCCGGTCTAGATTGCTAAAAATTCTGTCTATACGTGCCTGAATTTCATTTTCTACCACTACAGAGGAAAACAAATAAAAAGAAGTTCTTTTGCTCCTTTAAGATGCACAATATTTTCTTTCCAACTAATCATCCTGTTTAATAGAAGTGAATACTTCAACTTGCATAGGTCAGATAAAAGGAGCTATCAGAAATTGGATGAATAACCCAATGAGATTCTGGTAAATAATAAATGAGATACAAATAACATGGCTTCACAACTGATACCGATTTTAAAGTCTATTGAGGCATGTTAAATAAACTGACAAGTTAATAGTAAATTTCTTATACCATATTTTTCTGATCTGTTTTTCTTCGTTGAATTCAACAAAGTGAGTTTCAGATATTATTAGAGGGCAAAATGCTTGTGGCATTAGATTAAACCAACAGTTAAGCTGCTTTTATATACCAATTACTCACAGTGAACAGACTCCTTGTCTGAGGTTTCCAGGCGGCCCATGTACGACTGAACTTCGTGGATCTGCCTGTGAAAAAGAAAACAGGAAAAGAGGAAATCTATTAGCTATTCCAAAAGAAAAAGTGAATTTTTCAAGAATAGACACTAATGCACAAAGCAAAAGAGATTCTCCAAATGAGTTGTGTTCAAGTAAACGAATATTATATGGTTGGTAAATTACATGTACTTCTTAATATTGATACATTACTTTCCATAAGTATTAAAGGTTTTTCCATAAGGATTTAAATAAGTTTTTATGCAAACCCAATGCAGGATTATAAGCAACCATTTGTCTCCCCAACTGTAGAGACTAAGACCACCTGCAGATGACCAAGAAAGTCAAATTGATTCTTTTCACATCAGACTTGATTAAATACAGTAGCCTTACAGAATCTACCAACTATCACCACATTACTTGCAAAACTGAGGTGACAGAATTGTAGAAAAGAAAAGAAAAATGTGGATGGTTTTTTTCCCCATCTCTATTTTTATTAAGATTTGTTTTAAATTCATGGTATTCTGAATATCATTGGTTATTCCAGGCAATTGAAATAAAAAGGCAAGAAATTATAAAGTCAGTATTTTGTTTTTTACATACTAACCTTTTACGTTCCCGTACATCCATCTAATGCTCCTACCTCTTCCTACCCCTCATGACTAAACACTACAAAAGTCTTCCTCAAAAGTTGTGCGCTACAGGTATATTTTGTAGAAACCAAATAAATAAACTCCAGTCTAAATAGTCTTAAGGAAAATAGTGAGTTGTCTTCAAATATTTAATATTCTTAAAAGGCAAATTTCAACCCAATCTTTAATTGCTTGAATACAATACTTCACTCTTTTTTTTTACTTCAATATTTAACTATTTTAGCTACTAGAAAAACCTAAATCAATTTAAACATAGGAGACTTTCTACTTCAAGCAGTTTCTCAAACACAGTTTCACATTCTAATAAAATGAGGGTGTTGATGGATCTGTGCTTTCTAGTTTATCTTAAAACTGGGAGGTGTGATGCTTCCATTAATTATCTGGCACATTTCCTAAGGATCATCTCCAAAACAAACAATGGGAGTGAAATGATGGGAAGAACTCAGCCTTGCCAATTGGAAGACCTGTTTTGGAAACAGAACAATTCACACCTGAGGCACAGAAAATGGGACAGGACACTGGAGATCCAGTGGAGAAAGGAGGGAAAGAATGCTCTGCTCCACAAAATCTCCTGGAAATGGATGCACGGCACAGAAATGATGGCATCACATCAGGAGAGAAAGAAAAAGCAATGAGAAGGTAGATAAAGTATGGAGCAGATATGCAAGAAAAAGACCACTAATGTGAAGACAGGGAGCCGTGTGGTGTTATTCTCCATGAAAATGCAAAAGAATAAATGATGGCATATTTTTCCATGTATTTCATTTTAAATATCATTCATAAACTAGATATAAAATTTGGTCTATATTAGAAAAATATTTATTCATATACATGCATGCATGCATGCATGCATACATAATATATATACATACATACATACAATTTCTATAGCCGCCCATCTCTGCCAATTGACTAGATGACTTACAATTCTAATACATTACACATACTAAACATATGAAAAAATAACCACAGCAACATTTATTTTTCAGAAAGTCATGAAAAGGATAGAATGAAAAAATAAATAGAGGAGGTGGAAAAGGAAGAGGAACTGTTAATGAAACTTTAGGTTCAAAAATGGAAACTGATTTAAACATCTGACTCCAGAATGTATATTCTGGCCCATAGTTCCCATTCTTTTTTCTTTATTTTCCAATCAAAATTGTCTGTATCTATTTGATAAAGGGAAAAACACAACCTAAAATATAATGCCTTTCTTCACTTTGATGGTTATATTTCTTTTTATTTCAACATTAGAAGTAACTTGCAAAGAATTAAAAAACAAACTTTTCTTAAAGGTCAGCATTTTTAACTCCCATTTATAACAGAACTTAAAACAATTTTAAAGGAAACTTTCAACTCTATTGCTTGAATAAGCTATGTTTCAATGTTTTCAATTAATTTATTTCTACTAGTGAATCCTATTATATACAACGCATTTTATAGAGAAATGAAGTAAATGCTATCTGGTATGGGTTTTAAAAATTAAATATCACATATATTTCAATTCCCCCTTCCAAAAAATTAAAAACATTTAATTTCTTCAAATGTGCAGCAATGTTACATACGCAAATATGTATATTTGAAAGAAAATATTCATAGAAATATGTTACTGTCAGTTTATCTGAAGTAAGAATTAATTTTAATTGATGAATTCAATCCAAGGTGCTTAAAGTACCATTTCTTTGAACCAGTATTGGTCTAGACAGTATGCTGTCCCAGGAAAACCTGCTAGCGTTCTTCCAATTCTGCTAAGGTGGAGAGGGCAGGGGAGAAAGAGAGATCTGCAGGCACTTTCTGATGCAGTGTCAAGCAAAAACTCCTCCCATCAGAATCTGATATAACTCCATACAGTTGGCTTTTTCATAATTAACACTTTTTCAGAATATCTAGGAGGTGACATCATCTGTAATTGTGCTATGTATCTATTATTATTATATTCATGGAGAAAAATCTATTTATGTGGTTGTTAAAAATCAATTTGATCATGGATAATTATAAATAGTTGTTGGATAGTGGATGCTGTGTTTGATTCTGATGGATGTAGTAACCTTCCAAGTGTCCTATGATATGGATAACCCAACAGATAAATCCGAACTGACTTTACCAAGTCATGAAGCAAGAGATTTAACCAGAGGTGGTATTCAGCAGATTCTGACCAGTTCTGGAGAACTGGTACCAGAAATTTTGAGTAGTTTGGAGAACCAGCAAATACCACCTCTGACTGGAGATTTTACAGTGTCCTTCCCATGCCAGGCCCACAGAACCAGTAGTAAAAAAAAATTGAATCACACCACTGGATTTAACCAATATTTAATGTTGCTAATTTTAATAATATGTAGTGTATGATGTTTTATATTACTCTCATTTTATTTTATAGTTACGATGTCATTAAATCATATCTCAGTAAAATAAACCTTTTAAAACCACAAAAGAAAAGAAAACATACTAACATACTTCTGCAAGGATTTGGATTGGCTAACAAAAAATCTAAACATATACCAGACCAAGTTAGTAAACAAAAACTAAGCTCAGCCGAGGTTGTATGCCAAACCTACAGTACAAACCCAAAATACTGAATAGTATTTTAATCAGATGCAAAGGTATCATTTAGACTTTTTCAAAAATTAAGTAATGTAAGAAGTAAGCACTCAAAACTTGGTACTTAAAGTTAATATTTGTCCTTGGATTGGAGAAATGGCAAATACTACATTCAGAAAAAAAGATAATAACACATTATAGCTCAGATGAATTCATGTAGTTGGTCCATTAGACTTCTTCATTCTACATTTGACTTATCAATATGTTGCTGATTGTTTCAGACTTTCAATGCCTCTCATACAATTTCTTTCCCTTTCAAATCAGAATCCATCTTGTCCAACTTTACGACCATAGTTTCACAAGACAGTCATATGTGAAGGCATATTTTAAATATAACACAAGGGAAATTTGAATCTTGGTTCAAGTATACAGTTGGACCAGGGACACCAAAGTTCAGGTCAATTCATGTTATTACTGATAAAGAACTCACTCTGTTTCCTAATAGCAGAAGTGGATTATCTATGTTGGAATTTTATGAAGATGAAGAGACAAAGTGCAAGGCCTTTTTCACCTGAAATATTTATAATTATCAAATTTCTTCCAATGAAAAATTAAAGAGAATTAATTTTCTTAGTGTTAATTTACTTCATAGTTTTCTCAATTATGAAGTTTATTTAGCCTATTAATATTTTTTTCCAAAATCTTTAAACCCTATCCAAAGATCTCTGTAGAATACCATAACTAAGAAAACATGAAATTAATGTTTTTAAATGAGGAATCATGGATGCCTTGTCTTGCTCAATAAGAATTCAGATCCTTTTGCCAGGGCCTCAAGTGAAAATTCTCAGTTCATCACTCTGGGCAGAAATACCCAGTTTGCTGTAACGGAAGCTATTTCAAAAGCATTAGAAATTCAATGAGCAAGTATTATTTTTATGAATTATCTCTCACTTCAGGGTAGCTCCTGTTATTGGTTAATTTTTTATTGAACTGAATTGTTTGGTTATATTGTGTTTAATTGTAACAACATGAAATTAAACAAAGCCTCCTTTCTATAAGCAAAGCGCATTTTATTACCATTAATATTTTGTACTGGTCCACCGTCTCAGCATGAAATTAATCAAAGCCATCTTTTGTACATCAACGTGAGTTTTATTTCGATTATTAGACTAAGTCCAACTGAGCAATAAGGTTCTCTTACTGCAGGGGTCTTCAAACTTGGCACGTTTAAGACTTGTGGACTTCCACTCCCAGAATTCCTGAGCCAACATGACTAGAAGAGGAATTCTGGGAATTGAAGTCCACAAGTCTTAAAGCTGTCAAGTTTGAAGACCCCTAGCTTATTGGATAGCCAGGGATAATTAAACAAGGCACCATTTACTCAAACTGAAATCCCTCTTAAATTCAGGAACTGGATTTCAGGAAGCTGCCTGTTGTTGAGCTTCTCATCCAGAAGGGTTCTTCCCTAAAATTTGAGTAAAGCAGCAAGGGTTTTGAAGTGCTGCTGCCCCGCAGGGGAGATATGGATACCGAGTGGTGCAATCCAGAACACCTGAAGGGCCTGGGTCCCCCATTCCTACGGGGAAGGATGCAAGGTCGTGGAGAGTGTTTTTTTTTTTTTTTAATAAAAGCCTGGCTCTTGGCGCTGGTTGCCTCCTGGCAAACGGTCCTCTCCCTTTGCCTTTCTCTTCCCCGCTTCCCGCTCCTTTCCTCCCCCAAAGCCTGCTTCGCTTTCCCCAGCTTATCTCCGCGTTTGCTCTCAGCTCCGGAGAGCTTTCCACGGCTTGCCCCTCGCACACCCACTTGTTGGTCTGATGGTAAAGGACCTCCATGCCGACCATTCATCCGCCACACTCCCCAGGATCATCGGAGTGCCTCTTCACACGTCAGCAAACCCGGCGACTTCCGACTTCCCGTGAAGCGAAGGCCTCCGGATGGCGTGACGCACCCGCAGAACCGGCTGTCTACGCTCTTGCCTGAGTGAACGTTTGCTGCGAGGGCGGCGCGGGCTGCTCAGCGCTGCCGGTGTTACACGTGGCGTTTTGGTTTGCCTTGATTTCGGTGTGCGAGTGTGACGTGCAGTGCCGACCTCCATAGAATTTAGTCGCTGCAGCATTTTGCTTCCTCAGTGTAAATTAAGCTGTACTGACCTTCTGCTGGTCGCCTTTCCTTTATAAATAACGCTAACCGAGCGCTTTGGACTTGCGATTAGGCTCATTAAAGGGAGAAGTCTACGGAAGTCCTGGTTGTCTGTCCGTCATCCAATTCTTGGTTGTCCCAAAGATGCTTTTTCAAGAGGCAGCTGGACTTTCTGGGGTTTTTTTTTGCTTTGAAGACGTTTGGCTTCTCATCCAAGAAGCTTCTTCAGCTCTTAAAGAGAGAAGCAATCTAGAATTAAGAAAGTTCGTGTCAGTGAGAAGAAATAACCAGTGGATCAGCTTTTCTTCAGATGTTGTAGGTGCTTTATCACTGGAGATTTTTAAGAAGAGATAGGACAATTTAGTTTAGTTTACTTTATTGTCATTACACCTTGTACAACGAAATAAATACCATCTTCAGTGCACATCATGACTATGACCATGAAAATAAACACAAACATACATCCTTCACCCTTCACAGATTGAACCGGAATCCCCTGACACGGCACCGACACTGCACTATACAGTAGAATTTAAAAGAGCTACTCCCCTGGGATAGAAGCTGTTTTTCAGTCTATTTCTCCTTGTTTTTATTATTCTGTACAGTGTGCCAGATGGTAATAGTTTAAAAAAAGGGTTCCCAGGATGAGTTGGATCTTTGAGAATGTTTTGAACTTTCCTAAGGCAGTGGGAGCTATAAAGTTCTTCCAAATGGGAGAGGGTAACCAATGATCTTCTGGGCAATGACATTAACCCTCTGGAGTGCTTTCCTATCTGCCATTGTGCAATTGGCAAACCATACAGAGGTGGAGTAAGTTAAAATGCTCTCTATGGTGCAGCGGTAGAAGGTCACCAGCAGTTTTTCATTCAGTTGTTGTTAGCTAGTATAATCTCTGCTGGGCCCTTTTGACCAGGGCTGCAATGTGGGCACCCCAGGTCAGGTCCTCTTTTAGGGTAACACCCAGAAACTTAAAACTGGCCACTTGCTCCACTCGGTCTCCATTGATAAGCAAGGGCTGGATGTCTGATCTGTTCCTTCTATAATCCACTATATCTGTCTAAGATGATATAAGGTCCCCTGAGCAAGGGTTAGACTAGAAGACTTTCAAGGTTCCTTCCAACTCTGTAGTCTGCTACTGTAACTGTTACTATAACTAGGTTATCGTTAGCCCTAATTGAAACTTTCCCATTCGTGGATTGGACTAATAGCCCAACTTCAGGCCAATGTTAATTTTAAATATGGCCAGGTAGAGGGAGACAAGAGGCTAAAATTTCTTCCCATTACAGGATCAGCTCCCTTCTTTTAATGGGAAAATCCAGCTCTGACTGTCTATATTCAAACCTTTATTGTCAATGCACAACATGTATATAATAAGATTGGCTGAGCCTCCCTTAGTGCACGCCCCCCAACACAAATACATCTCAGTAACTCACAGTGAACGAAAGAACATCCCTAACCCAATACATCATACTAACAAATACACTACCCTCTATACATATATGTGCATAACATTACATTACATTATATTGCACCAATGTGAACATGTTGCATATTGCACTGGCCCTGCAAATCTATCATACTACATAGTTATGATGTTACATTGCATTCAGGAGTCTGACAGCTCACGGATAAAAGCTGTTCTCCAGCCTGTTCATATGACTGGCTATGCTTCTATATCTCCTACTCGATAGTGGGAGAGTGAAGGAGTGCTGGCTAGGGTGTGAATCATCCCTGAGGATTTTCCTCACTCTGCTAAGACAGTAAGTCCTAGCGTCTTCATCCAGTGGTGTTAGAGGACAACCTTTCAAAACCTTTTACCAACTCTCATCCAACCTCATCCAACTTTTACCAACTCTGGGTGGCTCTCAATCAAAAAGTTAAAACAATATAAAATATAAGCCATAAAACTAACCACATTAAAATATTAAAAATAACAAAGACCTGACACCAAGTCAAACTTATAATGTGCAATTACACAACTTACAGAGTAATGAACAGAATTTACACTTGGGATAGCCTGGTCTTCAAAGCTTTAAGGGAGGCTAGTAGAACAGAGGCCTGTCAAATTGGGTAGCAGTAGAAGAGGAAAATAACTCTAGCATTTGGGGTGGAACTGGGGAATTACTTGTTCTCTTTATAGGACTTGTCAAAGAGTTTACTTCATTGCCACCTATACGAATGAATACATTTTGCCAAGGAAAAGTTTGCTGAGATTTTTTTTTTCATGCATTTCTTAGTGAATGGTTTGTCCAGCAGGGGTGGGGGTGGGCGGACGAGATCAACCTTGGAAATGAGCCACGGTAGAGCTTTTTTATCATCACGATTCCTGAATGCAAAACCGGGTACAGTCATTTGAAAATTACTTCTGAAAATCTAAGATAATAGTCCTCAGGAAATGCATAAGCTTTGGCTGCTAATAGAGTAAAGAAAAACATGCTTCTAATTATTCAGGTATAGGTCAAAGCAAGGCCTTTGCAAATTTTACAGGAAATTACTTTTGTATTAATGGAGCTAAAATTGCATTCTTTATCCATCCGCCTCTCAACCTATTCCATTTTTTTTCTCACCTCACCTGGGGCCAGACAACTTCAGAAGGGATGTTCTGACCTGGTTAAAAGCATTCCAGCAAACTCTGTGATTTACTTAAGCCAATTTGATCCATTGGACCATAAACTATATGCGCAATTTCACCATATAATGTACTAAGCTAAAATGTTTGCAAGTTCAATGCAGGTGGACATGGTTTATCTTTTTCTCCTTGACGTTTTGAGTCAATTGTATGTACATGTGTTAAATAAACAAAATTCATAAAAACAGATACAGCAACACAATAATTATATCTGGATTCCAGATTCTTTCTCTCCACTGCCACAATGAAGTTAAATTTGAGACAGAATAGTCACACAGTAAAATACGGTCATTTTGGTTCCATATTTTGAGGATTCCATAGCAATTCCATTTGACCTAACATTAATTTACTCAGCCAATAAGCCTGCCAAAAGTGTTTACTTCTTGTGAGAAGATAGTACACTGCTGAGCCAAGATGTTGCTATTCTAGTATTTACTTTAGTCCTAGGTCATCATTGCTTCATTGTATGTATACAATCTATACATAAAGTGATGCTGATGATACTCAGCTGTACATGAGGTAGTAGCTGTGGATAGAAAGGTTTTTACACAACTTTATGTTGGATATTAATTGTGCCCCTTTCTGGATCAGGAGATGCTGTGTATTATACACATCACTGTGTATAATCATTGACACTTTGATTATTTCCCGAGTGAATTATGGTCCTGCATTCCATATGGTGCTGCCTGTAAAGAGCATCTGGAAGTTGGTTTAGAACAGGCGGGTCCAACCCAGCCCATGGGCTACATGCAGCTCTGCACAGCTAGTAATGTGGTCCCACAAGATTGTAAACCTTTGACTTTATGTGATATATATACATTAACTATATTGTATATTTTATATACAGACCAAAATAATTCGTCTTACTCAATGCCGCCCAGGGAAACCAAAAGATTATACACCCATGTTTTAGAATGCGGCAGTGGCACAAACAATTATACTGCACCTTGGTTACATGCCCATGTAACATCATTGCTTCACAAACTCTATTGGATCTCAGTAGGATGCCATCTTCACGACATGAGGCCAGGATTTTGGAGGTTGCCTGTCTCTGATTGTTTACTACCCACTCTGTCCAGTCTAGCAGGGGGGGGCATTTTTGTTTATTTTATTTATTATTTTTTTATGCCACCCATCTCCTCTATAAGATGACTTTAACAAATTAATGACAATTCTGGCCCTTTGAAGATTAAATCTGCCCCAACTCTGCTGGCCTTTCTAAAAGTGTTTTCCTCTTAGGCAAAGGAAATGGGAAAGAATGTGAGTTCTAATTCTGCCTGAGGCATGAAAGCCAGCCTGGTGACTTTGAGCCAGTCACTTTTTCTTATCCCAGACTACCACATCACAGGGTTGTTGTTGTGGGGAAATTAGGAGGAAGTAATATGTATGTTTGCTGCGTTGAGTTATCTATAAAAATAATAAAGATGGGATATAAATAAATAATTGATCAAAGATGTGTTTATCCCTGATTGGCATTCTTCATTCTTCTAATTCTATTATATTTTTTTTAATTAATTTTATTACTTATTATATTGATGTTTTAATCTTGTTCATTATACAGAGTCACTTTGGAAGACGGGTAGCCAAATAAATCAAATGAAATAAACAAATTGTTCAATTTTAAAGGTATAGTATAGCATATAACCATGTCACTTATGTGAGTTTAATTATTTATTTGTTGCACACAATTTAAAACTCACACCAATCCCAAAGAACTCTGGGCAATGGACAATATCAAATAAAAAGAATATATACATGATAACTAGATGAAAAGTGATATCAAAAGTTAACCACAAAAGAAAACTAAATTAAAAAGTAAGAGATGCTTGCATTCAGTCAGCTGGGACCAAGGGAAAATTTGAAGTAAAATAGATTTCATTTGTTTATGGAATTGCAACAAGTTTGGGGCTACTTGTATTTCTGGGAGGATAGTATTGCATAAGATGATAGCTACATCAGAGAAGGTCTTTCATCTCACGCAACCTCTGCTCACCTCATGAAGAGAGGGAACTTTCAGCAGGCCTTCTCCTCTGTAGCAGACCAGATGGCAGGGTAGCATGGGGTTGCTTAAATATGCTGAGGCGATACTATATAGGAGATGAACCATTAAAACCAAAACTTTGAATGGGCCAAGAAGCTTACTGATAACCAGTGCAGCAACTTTAATATTATAATTATTTATTGGTGGGTTTCTCCTGCTAATAGTCTTGCTACCACATTTTGCTTCAGCTGCAGCCTCTGAATCATTCCCACATACAGCATATATCAACAGGATTGGGAACAAGGTTTGAATCAAGGTGTGTCATCCGGGTAAGATTGTAACTGATACACCAGCCAAAGCTGGTGAAAGGCACTTTAGCTGCATCTTCCACATGCCGTTTAAACAAAAATAATGAATCCAGGAGGACCTCAAGTCAGCCATCTCATTCAGGAGAAGAAGACCCCTGTCAGAGTAACTGTTGGGATTAGTATAAGGTTAAGTGCCAGTGTATCTAGGTACTATTAATATATCTGCTTTGGTAGGATTGAATATGATCTAGTTTCACCCCATCCAGATTCTGACTGCCTCTGTGTTAAATTGTTTTGCAATATCACTGGCTCAGCCCAGTTTGAGGATGTATAATTGTTTATCAGCAACATCAAGAAATGATACCTCCTCCAGAGCTGACAGATGACCTCTTCCTGTGGCTTCATGTGGAGGTGAAACAAAATGAACTCAGAACTATGGGACTCTATCTTGGAACTCCCATAAATTCAAGTATTTCTCCACTAAGATCACCAACTGGAACTGCACTTTCAGATAGGAACAGAACAATTATAAAACATGAGTCCAATTTTCAGCCCTGTAGATGGTTCAGAAGGATATTGTGCTCTATGATGTTGAACACCACCAAATGGTGTAATAAGACCAATAAGTCTCCACAAAGGTCATCTACCAGAATTAACAATGCCTGGCTCATGCCTGGCCTGTATCCCGACTGAAAATGATCCAGGTAACCCATAACTTCTACGATTCTCTGATGCTGATTCTCCATCATCTTCTCAATCGCATTCCCTAAAAGGAAAGGATGCAAAAAGGACATAAGTTATGTTATTGTTGCCCAACTAACACACAAAAGAAGTACAGGGTGCCTGTAACCAGATTATAGCAAACATGATTTGCCTATTTAATCAATGTGCAAAATCATGAATGACATGTATTGGCAGGGATTGAATTACTTTTCTATTCTTCATAAAAGCTATTTTTCTGCTCTAAGAGAAAAAGAAAAAGGCTGGTAAGATTACAGATAGATAGTGTATGTAAAATGCAATGTAAAATGCAAATAAATGATATGTGTAATGTAGTAATGTAGAACATTGGGACTGGCGTGATTAACTGCTATTGACCACAAAGAGCATGTTGCTCCAGTGCTAAAGGCCCTTGGCAGCTCTCAAGTTTGTTTAAAGACTCAATTTAAGATAGTTGGTTTAGCTTTTAAAGCCATATGCAGCCTGGGGGTGATATATTTAAAAGCCTTTTCTCCACATGAACCTGTGTGCCAATTATGATAATCTTCAGAATCCCTTCTCCAAGAACAACTGCTTTCTGAGGTCAGGCACGTTGCCTGACAGAGGTCACTTTCTGATGTGTTGCCAACCTGAGGTGCTCTTTTTCTAGATACTTATGCCTGGCAATATCTGTTATATCTTATGTAGAAGGCATTGAGGGGCAGACAGCAGAGGAACTGGGAAAGACTGGTGCTAAGAAAATATTGAGCAGAGATATATGAAAATTATATAGCTGGTGTGATTAGGCATGTATAGTATTGTCTCACTAGTTAGATGGCAACCAAGGAAGAAGGACAGATTCATTTGATATAAACAGAATTATCCATTTCTTTATCTAGTGCCAGACTATTTACAAGCATGTGTATTGGGGATAAATTATGGAATGGAAAGATGAGTCAAGGTTGCAGCTGAACCATGATGAGGACTGACGTCATTTGGAGGGTATTAGATACACGAACTATGTATTTCTCTAACAGGAAATCTATTGATTTAGTTTACCTGAGAATACAGTAATAGAGCCAGATGATCTCCCACTCCCCAATTTTTTTTTTTTTTTGAGGGCTGTTTCCTTAAATTGAGAATCTTCTTATTTCAAATAAATATGAGTTCTAGTCCCATTTGGGCATGAAAACCAGCTGGATAACTTTGAGCCAGCCATTGTCTCCCAGCCCAGCCTGCATGACATGGTTGTTGTTGTGGGGAAAATAGGAGGAGGAAGAAGTATTTGTATGTCTACTGCCTTGAGTTAAAAGCAGAATTTAAATAAAATCTTACAAAAAACAATCCTTTGTTTTACATTGGCTGCTGTGATCATGAGAAATAATAGTCTTGTTCTATTTAGATTTGACTCAAGAAAAAAAAACAGGTTAGGTTTGGGGTGTTGCTATTTAATAATACAAACCGACAGGAACATGTTCAGAGGAGGGTAAAAAGATTGTGACAGTATGGAAATAAAGTTCTCTGAGGAAAGAATAAATAAAATAAGTTCAGAAGGAAGTAAAGGGATAGTCATATCCATCTATCTGAAGAGCTGTCACATATGATACGTTTTAAATTTATTTATTGTCTCTGGTGTTGGTGAGGCCCAAATTATAACTTATAAAGCCCGAGCTTTATAAGTCAAGAAAATTCATTACTAAAAGTCTTCAATTAAACAATGTCTATATATATATGTGTGTGTGTGTGTGTGTGTGTGTGTGTGTGTGTGTGTGTGTGTGTGAGTGTGACACACAGAAATTAAATTAACTCTATTACTGGTACAAGGAAGTGAAATTACTCAGATATAACAGCAGAGCCAAGGCAGGAGCTGTAGAACAGATCACGAGAGGAAGGATCAAACGAATCAAAGAATGCTATGTACAGTACAGGTGGGACACAGCAAAACAGACTGACATCCATTTGGCAAAGGAGTGAAATAAGGCTGTGTGCTCTTCCCTTATGTATTCTATTTATATTCTGAGGGAAGCTGAATTGGAAGAAGAATGTAATTTTAAAATTGCAGGAAGAAGCCAGCCCTGGCAGGTGGTATCATTTGCAAATGATTTGCAACCGCTAGTAATGAAAGTCAGTGAACAGAATGAAAAAAATGGACTAAAGTTAAATATCAATCAATCAGATAAAGACCAAATGAATGTCAGGAGGTATAGCAACTAGCCTTTGAATTTACAATTAAGATATTAAAGTAGTAAATACTTCTGCCTTTTAAGATTAATTAAGGAACTAGAGTTCAAGAAATATGGTGTAGGCTAATTCTTGGTAGAGTAACAACGAAGATTCTGGAAAAATATGCAGATATGATGTGTTTATACTTGCAAAGATCAGAATCATGCAAGGAATGATTTTCTCTGTTACGATTCTTTTATTACATGCTACCAAGTCAATTTAACAGAACCAAAATTTGGATTTTGAAGAAACAAGAAAGGAAGAATATTGATGCTTTTGAACTTTTGTGTTGGAAAAAACATGAGAATATAATGGATGGACAAGAAAACAAAACACAAGTGTATATTGAAGAAATCAACTCAGCATTCTTATTTGAGGCACAAATGAGCAAAGTCAAATGATCATCTTTGGACATATTAAGGGAACCTAGCTGTTTGGGAAAGGCAAGAGGACAAGAAGAGATGACCAGAAACAAGTTGGATGGGCTCAGTTTTAATGGTGATGGGTGTACCAGTGGAAGACCTGGATAATCAGCTTGGGGACAGATCCTTCTGGAGAAAATCTATGTGATAGCTGCAATTTCCAATCTCCTTCACAAAAGTTATGTTGGCTAGTGCTGCTGATTTTCTTTTTGCAACATCTGCAGATCCAGGCTGCAATCTTTTCTCCTAATTTTTTCCATCTGAATTATGAATAGAGAAATACAGGCCAAACTTTTAGCATTTTTGCCAGTGTTATAAAAACAACATTAAAAAAAATGCCAGCTAACTTTAATGCAACTTTATTACTAGTACTATACTTAATTTATAATAATTCAAGGACAGAACAGTAGCTGGGTGGCCAACTCAACTCACTCATCTCTGTGAATCTGCAGAGCAAGCATCCAAATTACAGGCCTTTGCTCTCCCAGTGAAAAAGGCTAATTGATATTAATGCTTGTGTTCTGATTTTTGCAAACTGAACTTATTTGTTTGTTTAGTCCAGGTGCAGAAACCCATATATATCACAGAAAACCTGGGACCAGTCATTTGGCTCAAATAGCTGACAACAGCCTGGAGTATGGAGGGGTAGGCTTGGAAGGAGTGGTGTAGGGGGAATGTTCTGTTTGAGGAAAGCTATTGTATTGTAAACAGGATAAAGAGAGACGGAGACAATCACTTAAGACTTGTCTGATATATCCCCAGGTCATTGTGCAGGATCTCCCACAGCAGTATTTGATGGAGAAAAGGCATGGGCCATTAGCAGATCTTTTTAACTTTTGAGGGCAAAGGTGACAGATTCCTTGGTCTGAGTGATTTTCAGATGCCTGGTGAATTCAGCGGAACCCGGGATGTGGTTTTCCCCTGGTCTTCACAAGAACAAGAGTTACCCAAACTAGTATTCAAGTACCATCCTCATGTCTTCTCCATCCTTTCACCATTCACCAGCTGCAAGTTTCCATGCTCCTTCTTCTTATCTTCTCTGCTTTTCAGAACTTTTTCATTTCTTGAAAATAATAGAAAGATTCTCCTACCCATATTATTTTTAAATATATCAAATATGATTTTTTTTTTCATTTGAGCATGTCAGAATTGTCTTACTAGAATATCAAACCTGAAAAGACCCTAATTATACATCCCACTTTTCCCCCTGGTCCAAAGTAGTCCGTTCTTGAAGAGCAGTTGCCAACAGCTACTTTCCACTGAGCAAAATTCTTTTCACTCATGAAACGAAGCATTTTTCAATCCTTTCCTCAGTAGATAACAGCACTGGTTTATCTTAGCTTGGTTTGGGAACTAAGTAGTCTTGCAGCTTGGATGGTACTTAGATGGGAGACCACTAGATAATCCTACAGACTGGAAGAGAACAACCACAAACCACTTCTTCCTATTATCAAGAAAGCAACCCGAATGCAATCCTCATAATCATCAGGAATCACGCTCATCTTGAGGGCATCTTTACAATATCTGGATTTATTTCTATCAATATCAGAATAGAAGAATATCCTGTTCTTCCCTGTCATGACTAAAATTATCTGCTTCAAAGATGAAACAGTTCTCTAGTTCCCTTCTTATTCTGCTTTATCAGCGTATATTCTTAAGTTAAGACCATTATACATAATATAAACCCCATGCAAAAGACATTCAAGCAAATCTGTTCATATTTTAAAGGACACTTTAATTTCCCTGAACTCTTAAAACTGCATAAATATTGCTGTGATTCAACAAGCTTCTTCCCATGACTGAATGTTCAAGAAAATTTGGATTTTCCACCAATCATTTAGTAAATATAAAAGTTTTTTAAGATGTGGATCTGGCATAGGATTGCTCCTATGGAATGTGTAGTTCTGACATATGCAATAATTATTCCCCAAATAACTAGAAGCAAGCTGGCTTTCTTAACAGTGATAATTTTATTGACTTTGCTTTTTTCTTCTTCTTGAAGAGCAGAGGTGGGCTGGGCCTAAGGGGATAGGAGAGGAATGAGTTTAAGTGCTAGATGGATACTCCTCACTTGGTTGGTCTCCCTTCAGGCCACGTTGGGGCCGGTCTGTCCAAAGGTTGACAGATTCTCTCTTACACAAGCCAGATCTCAGGCTTTCAGGGAGAAGGAAGGAAAAAGACAAGTGCCAGAAGTCTTCCAACAAAAAGTCTTCCCGATGATGGGCAGCTTGTAAGATCCCAGGTCCTTTTAAAACATCTGGAAAGCATACAGTCTCCCCATCCTTTACATTTTAGGGACTATCTTTTACAGAGATGGGGAGAGGAATGACAATGCCCTGCAGGTAAACATAGTTTTCTTACCTTAGCACTGCTATGTGGGAGGCTTCCAAATATCCCTGGAAAGGATTTAACATAGAAATGCAGTGTAGGACTAAATAAGAATAACATGAACTTCTATAGTCCAAGAGGAACAAAAGGAAAAGCTTAGACAAGAGCAATGAACTGGATTTACTCTGTTGCATTAATTTACTGTATGATTTTTATTCATGATTGTCAAAAATGCCATTATATTCTAAATGAATACAATGGACCCCAAGTAATAATCATTTGTATGGAGCAAGAAACATACTAGCAATAACAGTATGATAACCCACTGCCTAGTAATAAGAGGATAAAAGAGAGTCAAGATGGACCAGTTCAAAGTTTTTAAAAATCAGTCTTCTACTTCCATAATGCTTAACTAAAACTTTTTAGGAGAATGTGTTTAATACTCTATAGTTTCTATTCCGCAGCAATATTGTCATCAGAACTAGTCATCCTTGCTAATTTTATCCAACATTAAGCATTTCCATCCCCTTCTAAAGCTGTTCATGTTGGGAGTACTCTATGTCTTCTAATAATTTTTCCCTAATATCCTGCCCTCTTTCCCCTCATTCAATGACATGGTGATAATATATAGATAGATAACATATATAATTTGCCTGAAAGCTAAAGTACTGTGGGAGTTTAGAATTCAGAGAAGCACCTGCTACATAACCCCCCAGATTTAACAACTGTTGACAAGAAACATAAAAAAGTGTGTGATATTTTCTACAAACATTTCATTATATCAAATCAAGCTATAAAAAAGGAAAGAAAAAATATTTATATATGCACATGATTTGGATTAAGATGACAATATAATATTACAATTAAAGAAGAAAAGGAAATCTGAATAATGAAAATAAAAATAAAACAACTCCAACTTATTTTGAAAAGTTGTTTTCTTTGCATTACCACAAAAAAGTTTAACCCAATGGTTGGCATATATTAAAAACCCATTGCTTACAAAAGGTATGTCTGGAAAAAAAAACCCTGAAAATAATATGCAAAACATGGGCAGGGAAAATGTTCAGCAAAATATTTGGTATATTGGTAAGTACATAATGAGGACAGCTGCCCCAAATCCAAATATATATTTTGTACATTTTTAAAAAAAATCAAACTGAAACAGGATGGATCCAATTTTGGACTGGTGCCAGAAACCCATGGATTCAACTAGTCCAGGTGCAGAAACCCATATATATCACAGGAAATCATAGAAAGAATGCCTAGTGCACAGATTTGTCCATCTGTAATTAAGGAAGGGTTTTTTTATATTGTGGAGAGAAACTCAGCCTAATGTTAAGGCATAGTGGGCAGTTGTTACCATGAAAAGCAGCTAACACTTAAGAGAGAGGAAACTGTGGGCATCAACTCCCAGAATTCGCAGCAGCAGGAGAATTCTGGGAATTAAAGTTTATACACCTGGAAGTTTGGGGAAACTATTCTAAGGATACTTTGGATTGAAATTGCCCAATGGCAATTTCTGTACCTAGATGCCAATCCTCTGGTTGTTACTCATTAACAGGGGGAGGGCTTTAATATTGTGGAAAATATTAGGGATCCCCTGAAAACTCTGTTAGAGATCCCAGGAATCAACCTCAAAAGAGTGAAAACTGAATCTGGAAAGACTTTTTCACAAAAAGAGCAGATATTCTTATAATTAGTTAAATTAAACCGTCTTCTTGAACCTTCCATTCTTTTATTGATGGAAAATCTAGGATATTTTAGATTCTGTGCTTTAAACAAAGAGAGTATGCTTTAGAAGAGATTTAAATTAGGCAAATAAAAGAGCACATTACAAATTTAAAATGTCCTACACTTAATTAAAACTGCACCAAGGCTTCAAATATTACATGAAAGAAATTCAACGTCATATCTGTTATGTCCCTGGAACTCTAAGGAGTTCCCACTCAGGTCCGTTCGCTGCTGCGGGCGGCTGCCCTTCGCTCATTGGTTGGTTCTCCCCAGCAGCCAGCTATAAAAGCAGGCTGCGGGGTCCAACCAGTCGCTGATTGCTGCGAGCCAGTTCCAGGCTTGGCTAGCACGTCAGTCCTTTATTATCTTAATAAAGTATTTGTTGCACCCATGCCCTGGTTCAGCCTCTCATTACCCAAACTTAACACTGGCGATGAAGATGGGATGGCTACCAGAGGCACATTGCAACCGCTGAATCACTAGCCGCTGATCCGCAGCCAGAGAGAGCGATCAGCAGGCAATAAGAGCAAAACGCTGATCCACAGCTAGAGAGAACGATCAGCAAACAACGAAAGCGAACGCTGATCCGCAGCCAGAGAGAGCGGTCAGCAAGCAGCGAGAGTGAGAAGCGTCTGTAGCCGCTTGTTAACTAAGCTACAGGAAAGTGAAGCGCTGCGGAGCGCAGCCGCCGTTTCTTTTTAGGCGCGAAATTCAAACGGCTGTCATTTGAATTTCTGCCCTAAAAGTACAGCGCGGTGCTGTAATTCAAAGTCACTGACGCCCACGCAGGCGCGAATTTCAAAACGCTGCCAACGGTCGTGCAGCCTAACCTCGTGTTAGCCCAGAGAGAGAGAGAGAGTTGTGAAAAGCCTCTCCAGAGCTGAAGTCACTTGCCTGCCACAGGCACAAGGAACCTTCCTGCTGCTGCCCCAGAGAGATTTTTCCAACAGATTATACAACCAGAATTCCTCACTATGAATTCCAACCCAGTCTTCCCAGCGTTCAAGCCGGATGAGGAGAAGTGGGAGTCATACAAGAACTGCTTTAACCATTACATCGACGCAATTGGGCTGGCTGATGCAGGGGAGCACCGGAAAAAATCATATTTCCTGATCTACTGTGGAGCCATCGTCTTTGATACTGCCACAGCACTCGTGGCTCCACGTGAGTTAAAAAACGTTCCATGGTCAGAACTGTTAGAAATCCTTACTAACCACTATTCTCCCAGACCCTCACAGATTGCCAGGCGATTCACCTTCCGTATGAGGAAGCAATCAGACAAAGAGACCATCAACCAGTACATGGCCGCCCTCAGGACTGCAGCACTCCATTGTGGGTTCGGAACCTACCTGGAGGACATGCTCCTCGATCAGCTAGTCTGTGGAGTCAAGGATCTTCACCTCCGAAGGCACCTACTCGCTAAGAAGGACCTCAACCTCGCACAAGCCGTCGAGGAGGCCCTGGCAGCAGAACTGGCAGCACACTCAGCCACCGAAATCCAAGGTCCTACTTCCAAGCTAAGGGCAGTTCCAGTCCACTCTGAAGAGGTGGTCATAGAAGAAGACTCCAGTGAGGCAACCGACATCCACCGCCTCACCAACGCCAGACAACCACAGGTAGGAGCCAAGCAAGAAAGCATCAGTCCACCCAAGCACATCACCCTGTGCCTATCCTGTGGTAGATCTCACCCGAGGGCCACCTGCAAATTCAAAGGAGCCACCTGCAACATCTGCCACAAAAAGGGGCACATCGCTAGAGTCTGCTAAGCCTCTCACAACTCGGCACAAAGGCACCCTCCCTTCTCACATTCTGGACCCCAGAGGCAAGTATTGAACTGTCGCACTCACCACCACGCCAAGCACACTTGCCATACCATTAGTAAAATCTCTCTCTCCGTTTTGTTAGAAGGTAAACCTTGTCGCATGGAGGTTGACACGGGGTCAGCGCTCTCAATTATCTCGTGGAGCACCCTCAAGAGGCTACAGCCCAGTCTATCAAGAAGCCGGCTCCAGAAGTGCCAGTTTAGCCTGAAGGACTACCAGGGGAAGGACATTCCTGTAATCGGCAGAGGCAAGTTCCTTGTCAATTTTAAAACTTTCAAAGGCCACCTACCTCTAGTGGTAGTTAACGGCAACCTCCCCACACTCTTGGGGCTTGATTGGTTTCCCCATCTCGGCCTAGGGCTAACAGGAGTCCATGCTGTCTCAACCTCTGACACTGACTCATTATTCGCTGACTACTCAGATGTATTCAGCGATGAGCTGGGGTGTTATAACGGTACCCCTATCTCATTCTCAGTCGACCCCAAGCAGTCCCAAACAGGCTAAAACCACGAGAGTCCCATTCGCTATTCGGCCTAAATTAGATGCGAATTGGATAAATTACTAAAACAAGGGGTCATTGAGCCAACAGATTTCGCCAAAT
Source organism: Pseudonaja textilis (assembly GCF_049901715.1). Classification (NCBI taxonomy): domain Eukaryota; kingdom Metazoa; phylum Chordata; class Lepidosauria; order Squamata; family Elapidae; genus Pseudonaja; species Pseudonaja textilis. The sequence goes on along the minus strand of NC_142008.1, from coordinate 88,512,618 downwards.
GGGAGACGCCCATTGTCACACCCCTCAAAAAGACGGTAGCCTGAGAATTTGCTCGGACTACAAAACCACAATTAATAAGTTTTTACAAGTTAGCGCTTACCCAGTGCCCGTCATTCAGCATCTATTACACACTTTTGAACCTGGCAGCATTTTTGCCAAATTGGACATGTCAGCGTTATCAACAGTTCCCTGTTGACAACCAAACAGCGGAACTCCAGACCATTGTCACCCACAGGGGTGCTTTCCAGTGCAAGCGTCTCCAATTTGGCGTGAAAGTGTTGCCCCCAGGCATTTTTCAATCCCTCATGGAGCGGATTTTGCAGGGCCTCCTGGTGTAGTACCCTACTTGACGACATCTTAGTCTCGGCCAGGGACAGACCCCAACTCTTCCAGAGAGTTCGAGCAGTGTTAGAGAGGTTCAGACAGCATGGCCTCAAATTAAAAAAAGAAAATGTGTCATTGCCACTAGACAGGTGGACTTTCTGGGTTATAAAATTGACGCCGCAGGCATTCACCCCCTGGAGTCCAAGGTTAAGGCAATTCACGAGGCACCCACTCCAACCTCCAAAGCGGAACTGCAAGCCTTCTTGGGGCTATTGAATTTTTACGCATCCTTCCTGCCCCATAAAGCATCAGTGGCAGAACCCTGCACAGACTTTTGGATAAAAAATCGCCTTGGCACTGGGGACACAAAGAAGACTCCGCACCGCAGCAGTCAAATCACTACTCACGTCAGAGGCGGTCCTTATTCAGTTCGACCCCAACCTTCCATTAGTGCTAGCAGCAGACGCATCCCCTTTTGGAATTGGGGCAGTGTTAAGCCACAGGCTCCCAATGGCTCCGAGGCTCCCATCGCTTTTTTTCCAGGACGCTCTCTGCGACAGAGCGAAATTATAGCCAAATCGATAAGGAAGCTCTAGCAGCTGTCGCAGCAGTGAAGAAATTTCACGAATTTCTCTTTGGCCACTTTTTCGAGCTGGTCACGGATCATAAGCCTCTCCTGGGTCTACTAGCTGGGGACAAACAGACCCCTCAAGTCCTGTCTCCTAGAATGATGAGATGGACTCTTTTCCTAGCGGCATACTCGTATAGACTCACACACCGTCCAGGTAAAACACTGTCCCACGCAGACGCCTCAGCCACTGTCCCCTGCCTGCTCCAGCTGAAGACCCTGCACCGGTCCATGCTATCTTTGAGGTCACCCAATTGGACCTCCCCATCACTGCCTTTGACATTGCGGCCAAATCCAAGACTGACACAACGATCGCCCAGGTACTGGACTGGGTGAGGAGGGGTGGCCGGGCGGTGATGTTGAAACCAAATTTACACCTTTCAAGACCCGCCTACAGGAATTATCCAGTTTGCGGGCTGTTTGCTGTGGGGCACACGAGTGGTCATCCCGACCTCACTGCGCACCCGAGTTCTGGAGGCGTTGCACGAGGGGCACCCTGGCATCGTCAGAATGAAGGCATTAGCACGCAGCTACGTATGGTGGCCGGGCCTCGACGAAGACATCATCAGATGGGTAAGCTCCTGCCACCCCTACCAGGAATCCCGTCCAGCCCCCAATTGCCACCCCACTAAGTGGGAAAGCGCCAGCGCTCCGTGGTCCAGAATTCACATCGACCTAGCCGGCCCGTTGCACGGAAAAATGTTCCTGGTGGTCGTGGACTCCTATTCGAAGTGGATTGACGTGGCACAACTATCCACAACCACCACACAAGCAATTACCAAGGTATTGACTCGCCTGTTTGTAACACACGGGCTTCCAGACTCTATTGTTTCCGACAATGGCCCCCAGTTCGCATCAGCCGAGTTCAGCCGTTTCGCTGCCAACCTGGGCATCCGCCACATCTTCACGGCCCCATTTCATCCTGCCAGTAACGGATTGGCTGAAAGAGCCGTTAGGACTACTAAAGAAGCTCTAGCTAGGTTCAGCAAGGAAGACTGGCACCACAAACTCTCCCGTTTCTTGATGAGCCAACACTCAACCCCGTGCACAGTCACTAATAAGTCCCCAGCTGAGCTCCTGATGGGCAGACGCCTGCGGACTGTATTGGACAGGCTTCACCCACATTACTGCCTTGACTCTCCCCTCGCTTCCACATCGGGGTTAGGCATTTTGTCTTACAGGAAACCGTGTTCGCGAGGAACTTCGCTGGAGACCCTCTGTGGATCCCGGGCGAGATCGTGGCCATCACTGGACCCAGGTCATATCGGGTCAGACTGGAGGACGGCCGAGTCTGGAGAAGGCACCTGGACCAGCTGCGGAGGCGCCACAGCACTCTCGTCAGCAGTGACTCAGAATTACAGACCGGGCGAGGCCACAGCATCAACCCCACATCAGCACCAATTCCGGTGACCTGTTTACACCAGCAGCCGATCCAGGGAATCCGAACACGGACAGCGACTTCCAGATGGCTGACCAGTCCGAACCAGTCAACGGGAGCGCGTCCCCAGTGACCAGCCCTACGAGTCCCGAGCCAATCCAGACCGAGGGATGCGTTCGTGACTCCCTACCGATCCAGCCTTCCCCTACAGACTCTGAACTGACAGACAACCCACCAGAGTTGCGCCGTTCTGGGTGCCAGCATAAACCTCCGGCCTACCTTAAAGACTATGCGTGTTCGCATCTGGGGGAAAGGGGTGTTATGTCCCTGGAACTCTAAGGAGTTCCCACTCAGGTCCGTTCGCGCTGCGGGGGCGGCTGCCCCTTCGCTCATTGGTTGGTTCTCCCCAGCAGCCAGCTATAAAAGCAGGCTGCGGGGTCCAACCAGTCGCTGATCTCTGCGAGCCAGTTCCAGGCTTGGCTAGCACGTCAGTCCTTTATTATCTTAATAAAGTATTTGTTGCACCCATGCCCTGGTTCAGCCTCTCATTACCCAAACTTAACAATATCATTTATATAATATAAGTAAGACTATTAGAGAGAGGTCAAAAGTTGAAGATACAGTATTGAGCTAAGCAATTATTCATTGCGATATTTGAAAATAACCAAATTATCACCATTTTTCATTAGGTCTCATATTATAAAAAACGTGTGCACAAATGAAATTGAACAGAAAAATGTTACTTTCTCCATTATTGCATCTGGATGCTTGGGGAAAAAATAGAAGAAAAAAAGAACATTAAGAGATTTTTCAGTGATCTTATTCTCATGCAGAATGAAACATTTAACCTTTTCTTATAAAAGGTGGGCAACCAAGTCTCTTAATCCTCCTTTTTTTTTTTTTTTTGACTCTTAGAATTCTTTATTGGCCAAGTGTGATTGGACACACAAGGAATTTGTCTTGGTGCAAATGCTCTCAGTGTACATAAAAGAAAAGATACATTCATCAAGAGTCAAGAATCATAAGGTATAACACTTAATAATTGTCATAGGGTACAATAAGCAATCAAATCAAATCAAATTATTATTTATTAGTCATATAAAATCTTTTATAGATCCTAAAGTTCTATTTGAATTTTCCTGAACTAAATTTATAAGATTAAGAGCGTAAAAACATTTTCACTATATGTCCACTCTTCTTTTAATATTTTGCCCTAAATTAAAAAAAAATACTCGAAATATTTCCTCACACAGAAAGTGTTCAGATTTTTTTTTTCTTATCATTTTCCAATGTTGGTTTCTCATCTTTTCCAACATTGTTTTTAAGATGGTAATGAAAACTATATAATTTTCCAAATATGGCCCCACATATATTGGTATATAGTAAATGCCAAATTCTTTAATGCATTATTAAGCGAAAAGATTGGGCATCAGTATGCTGCATAAATAAAATTATGCTTTTCACTACAACTAAAGTTGGAAAACAGCCCTGCCTGAAACCTCAGAGCAATGATCCAATACTATATGAGGGAGTTTCCTATATTTCTGGAAATACACTCCATGTCTTGCAATTTAGGAGGAATATCGATATGACTTATTTTTAGAGTAAACAGAATACTCCTGCTCTTTAACAGCCTTTCTAGATGGTGCTGCTTTATTACAGTTTAATATAGGACAATGCCTGTTAGCCTGAAGCTGACATAGATTCAGGGGACAAATGGTGAAAGGCTAGGATTGATGCCTATATTTCTCCAGACCTTTAATATTAGTTAGCCATCTATTGAGCATTTAATGACAAGCATAACATTGAGGAGACAAAGCAACTTCTTCACTGTCCAGGAGCGCTGGATAAGTAGACATATATATGCAATGTCTTGACTGATTACTTGAGGAGGCCTATTGTGAGTCAATCAGTTAAAAACTTTACCCCTCAGTCAGTCCCTGATTCATAGGCTACAGTGGGAAGCTTCCAAGGTCCTTCATTGTTCAAATTAAACAAAATGTGTTTCTTTCACAAATGTAGCATTGGATTTTACCTGCATGATAAGCACATGAGAAATAGATTTTGTGAATACGTGCGCTATAAGAATTAATATTTGCTTGTGCCTCCTTAGAGATGGGAGAATATGGAATATAGAAGACAAGTTCAATTCATGTTTGCACAACAAGCCTGACCCAGCCTGGCCTACACCACAGATAACAAAATTGTTAGTAATTTTGTTAGATGAATGAAGAAAGTGAAAACAGCTGCCTTTGACCTTTACAATGACTGGCACTGCCTATTCTATTTTGGATTTTTAAAAAATTAAATCATTTAATTATGATGGAAAGAGTGGTCTCTTCTTATTTTCTCTTACAACATCCTTAATATAGATGCTTAGTATATTGTTCTGGACTTCACAACAAATTGAGAATGTTATATAAAGACAACCCAAGTCATGACTAGTGGGTTTCACTCAATGACTTGTCTGCGAAGTGCCTCCCAATATCCCAACCTCCCAAGACAGTAATCTGAGATTGCTACTGATCTGGTTTAATAGGTATGAATGTGAAGTAGAGTGCTTTCCAAAACTACTTAGGGAAAGGATAGGAAAATGTTCTGTTAATAATGCATTTAATGAATTGTTGGTTACAGATTTAAATAGCTCGAAGTGATTAAACAAATGAATAAAGAAAAAGGGATAAACCATCCTGCCCTGCTCTTAAGGACTTTTTCCACTTACATAAATATAATATAAATACATCTTGACAACTTTTTTCCTGCTGTGTCCTCATGATGTAATCTGGGATTGTAAAACAGTAATCTGGGATTGCTATTGATCTGGTTTAATAGGTATGAATGTGAAGTAGAGTGCTTTCCAAAACTACTTAGGGAAAGGATAGGAAAATGTTCTGTTAATAATGCATGTAATAAATTGTTGGTTACAGATTTAAATAGCTTGAAGTGATTAAACAAATGAATAAAGAAAAAGGGATAAACCATCCTGCCCTGCTCTTAAGGACTTTTTCCACTTACATAAATATAATTTAAATATATCTTGACAACTTTTTTCCTGCTGTGTCCTCTTAATGTCCTTTCACCTAATCCATGTCTTAGGAGTGAGTCACTTTTGAGTCACTGTTAGCTGAACAAAAACTGAATTATACAATCTAATATACCTTTAATAGTCAATAAAGTCATTATTCTTTTCTCTCACTATCTGGACATGGGTTTTTCTATATGGATACAATCTGTTAAACTTCACCAAGCATTCTGGTGGTGGCCTCCAATTGTTTCAATCACTCCCATCAGACCTTGCTGGTAAAAGAATAAGCACACCAACATGCCTACCGTCCCTATCCTATTGTTTCTTTTATTTTTCTTATATGTACCCATTTCATGTATTCATAACTATGTATATATTTATACCTATTATCTTGTAAGCGATTGACAAATCAAAATAAATAAATCAAAATAAAATAAATGAATTGGTTCAAGGACCGGATCACATTTATATCATGGGAGAAAGTTCCCAAGTTTGCTGGATCATTTGGAACAACATTAATTTGATTGATATTTGTTGTGATTCACTGTTAAGGTGGGGAAGTAAAGATCTCTACTACTGGGAAATACAAATGGGTGGTGTTAAGTTTGAGCAATGAGAGGCTGAACCAGAGCATGAGTGTAACAATACTTTATTATACAATAAAGGGCTGACCGTGCTTGCCACGCCTGGAACTGGCTCGCAGCAATCAGCAACTGGTTGGACCCCGCAGCCTGCTTTTATAGCTGGCTGCTGGAGAGAACCAACCAATGGGAATGGGGGAATAACGCCCACACAAAGTGAGTGGACCTGAGTGAGAACTCCTAGAGTCCTCAGGACATAACACCCTTCCCCCAGATGCGAACATGCATAGTCCTTGAGGTAGACGGGGGCTTTCTGTTGGCGCCCGAACGGCGCAGCTCGGGAACATTGTCTGTCTGTTCGGTATCAGTCTGTGACGGTTGAGCCGGCATAGTGTCGCCAACGCCTCTCCGACTGGGCATCCTCGGAAACCACCGGGTTGGTTACTGGGGTCGAGCTCTCATGGGTTGGATCAGGCTGGTCAACTCTCTGGGCGCTGTTGTCCGAGTTTGCTGACCGAACGACCGCTGGTGCAGACTGGTCGTTGGGTGCGATGTGGCTGGGCGGCGGATGAGGCGGTTCCCCTTCGACTGGAGACTCTGGATTCTTGTTGGCAAGGTGGTGCTGAGGCGCTTCTAAGCTGGTCTATGTGTCTCCTCCAGACGCGACCATCCTCCAGCCTGACCCTATACGATCTCGGCCCGGTGACAGCGATGACCTCGCCTGGAATCCAAAGTGGGTCCCCAGCGAAATTCCTTGCGAATACTGGCTCCTGTAACATAAAATGTCTAACCCCGGGCAAGTAGAAGCGAGGGGAGAGTCAGGGCAGTATTGTGGGTGCAGTCTGTCCAATACAGTCCTCAGGCGCCGGCCCATCAGAAGTTCCACTGGGGACTTATTGGTGACTGCACAGGGGTTGAGTGCTGGCTCATCAGGAACCGTGAGAGTTTGTGGTGCCAGTCATCCCTGCCAAACCTAGCGAGGGCCTCTTTGGTGGTCCTGACGGCCCTTTCAGCCAACCCATTACTGGCAGGGTGAAATGGGGCTGTGAAAATGTGGCGAATGCCCAGGTTGGCAGCAAAACGGCTGAATTCTACTGATGCGAACTGTGGGCCATTATCGGAGACAATGGAGTCAGGTAGTCCATGTGTAATGAACAGGCGCGTTAACACGTTGGTGATTGCTAGTGTGGTGGTCGTGGATAGCTGTGCCACGCCTATCCATTTGGAATAAGCGTCCCACGACCACTAGGAACATCTTTCCATGCACGGGCCGCCAGATCGATATGGATTCTAGACCAGTGGCGCTGGCGCCTCCCATCTGGTAGGGGTGGCGATGGGGGAGCAGGACGGGATTCCTGGCAAATGCTGCAGGAACTTACCCAATTGACAATGTCCTTGTCTAGACCCGGCCACCACACGTAGCTGCGTGCTAATGCCTTCATTCTCACGATGCCGGGTGTCCTCGTGCAACGCCTCCAGGACTCGGGTACGCAGCGAGGTCGGAATGACCACCGAGTGCCCCACAGTAGACAACCCTGCAAACTGGACAGCTCCTGCATGCGAGTCTTAAAGGGTGCGAATTTGTTATCAACGTTGCCTCCGGCCACCCTCCTCACCCAGTCGAGCACCTGGGCGAGCGTTTGGTCTGCCTTGGTTTTAGCAGCGATGTCAAGGGCGGTGATGGGCAGGTCCAACTGGGTGATCTCGAAAATGGCGTTGACAGGAGCTGGGTCTTCAGCCGGAGCGGGTAAGGGGCAGCGACTGAGAGCGTCGGCGTGGGATAGAGTTTTGCCCGGGCGGTGAATAAGTTTGTATGAGTAGGCCGCTAGGAAAAGTGTCCACCTTGTCATCCTAGGGGAAAGGACTTGAGGGGTCTGTTTGTCGCCGGCCAGTAGGCCCAGGAGGGGCTTATGGTCGGTGACCAGTTCAAGAAGTGGCCAAAAAGGAATTCGTGAAACTTTTTCACGGCCGCAACAGCTGCTAGGGCTTCCTTGTCTATCTGGCTGTAATTTCGCCTGTGGCCGAGAGCGCCCTGGAGAAAAAGGCACAGTGTCCTCCAATGTTC